>NC_133325.1:220551518-220889785 GCF_042186555.1 Aquarana catesbeiana | reverse complement strand
GGCCGATATATTAGGCCGATTTTTTTTTTTTTTTTTTTTTCTTTCCCCCTTCATCTCATAAAATCTAACAGTTAGACCCCTTTCACACTGGGGCGTTTTTTTAGGCGCTTTTGGGCTAAAAATAGCGCCTGTAAAACGGCTTCCCTACAGTCTCAGTGTGATATCCCGAGTGCTTTCACACTGAGACGATGCGCTGGCAGGATGTCTTTGGAGCGGTGTATACCGCTCCTCCACCACTCCTGCCCATTGAAATTAATGCGCACCGCTGCCGAAGCGGCTGCAAAGCATTTCGGCAGCAGCACTTCAGGGGCGCATTTAACCCTTTCCTCGGCCGCTAGCTGGGTTATAAGCGCCCCGCTAGCAGCCGAATAGCGCCGCTAAAATGATGCTAAAGCGCCGCTAAAACTAACAGCGTTTTACCGTCAACGCCTGCCCGCTCCAGTGTGAAAGCAGCCTTAAGTAATAAGTGATACAGAAAATTTTTTACATTTAAACATTTATTGAACAAAACAAACCTCCAATCAGTTCACTTGTATGTATAATTTAGATAAAAAAAAATAACTATATCTTAAATATTAAATACACAAAAACAGGTAACCAAAACTTTTGGACGAAAAAAAATGGGCTAACTTTACTGCTTATTTTTTTTTTTAATTAGTGTATTTTATTTTAAAAAATTGCGTTTGAAAGACCGCTGCGCAAATACCGTGTGACATAAAATATTGCAACAACCGCTATTTTATTCCCTATTGTCTCTGCTAAAAAAAAATATATATATAATGTTTGGGGGTTCCAAGTGATTTTCTAGCAGAAAATACAGAATTTTTACTTGTAAGCAACAAATGTCAAAAAAGATTTAGTCTTTAAATGGTTAAACTGAGAACTTCTACACACAGAGTTCAGTCTATTGATAAAAGAACCCGAAGAGATACAAATGTATCTTCTTATCAGATTTGGCAGCCTGCCCAGAGGAGGAGAGAAGAAACCTTCAGACAACTTGCAATTGACTTCTATTACAGAAGTCATTTGCAAGTCCCGCTGAAGTTCTAATCGGCTTTTTTTATCAGCACAATCGGCCGATGCCGATTAAGTAAAAAAAGCCAAATATCGGCCGATATATCGGTCGACCTCTAACAATTACTCAGGCATGTAACACTGTGCCCAAATACATTTTTTTTATCATTTTATATTCTGCTACGTATCTTTGGCAAAAACAACCCGAACCAGTGTAAATTATTTAGCCAGTGTGAAAGTTATAGAGTCTACAATTTATGGTACATATGTCTGTAAATTGATCAGTCCTGATGTATTTCTTGAGGCACAAAAAATGTCAGGACAGTTCAAGAACCCTACAAATGTTCTCTTTTTGGAGAGTAGACGGTCCAAGGTGTTTAGCAAGAGGCATAGTGAGTTTTTTGAAGTTGTATTTTTTTATCACAATTTTTTTGGATAATGAAGAAATTATATTAGGGCTGCGGAAATTAACAATTAATTCCTCGATTAATTGTTAATTTTTTTGATCGATCAACTTTTTTTTGATCGGTAGGCTGCCTGCCCTGGGGCCGCTTTGGGCCAAGCTGTGCCCACAGGTTCTAAATCATCTTTTTACATTAAAATACTGCCACTATATACCTTTTTGGATGATCTGCATACCACAGTTACATGATAAACTGCGCAGTTTCTCCAGTGCTGAGGGTTCAGGAAGGAGGAGATTTCCACTTCAGCCTGTAACATGCCCACATGTGTGATGTCAATATCATGTGACCTGGCTAGCTCTGATCAACAAGTAAATGTACTCTCCAGCATAAACAACACAACTGAGCATGTGCAGGTCAGCTACTCTGTGTTAGCTGGCCTTTCCCAGATAGACAGCGCAGGGAGAGAAGGATCTGTGCATACAGGATAAAACAGCCTTTTTACGCAATGCTGTGTAAGTTCCTATCTCACAGCGCACTCTCAGCGGTGTTGGGCATACTCTCCATCCAGGCTCCGGCTTCCATCCCTGGTGGCTGCCCCCTGCCTGGTCTCTCTCCCCTGCTCATGGTCGAAGCAGGAGAATTCCACAGTGGCTCCGGGCTCCAGAGGCAGCAACTTTGACTTTTACCACTTTGCACAAAATCCTCTTTTTGTTAGTCTGTTTTTAATCATTAGTAAATCTTATTCACTTTGTTTACTACACTATGAAGGCTGCAATTGTCTTTTCTCTTTTATTTTATTATAAGTTCTTTTATGATGTTTGACCATGAAGCAGACCCAAGTCTAATCTATGCCTAGCCTATAGTACTGTACAATCCTCTGCGGTTATGTCACCTAAGCTGCTATAAAAACCTAGGTGTCCAAAAAAAAAAAAAAAAAAAATGATGAGGACTGTCTTCACCACATTCCACAAAGCAATGTGGAGATTCCACAGCCTAATAAAAGGTAACCAGCATGGCACTCTGGGATTTGATAGGGTTGCTTGTCCATTTTAAAACCAGGAAGCTGCATATACCTGGCTTTTGTGGGCTACTAAAACACCCTTCTGAAACTTGATCTTAAACTTCTAGTACTGATTAGCACAGGGCAGTGCTCAGTCTCAATTTTTAAAAGCCTCTGACATGGGGAGAAAAAAAAAACTGCATAAATGCAGCAGCCTCCAAAAACTTGCTGTTATGGCGGAATGCTAGACCATTTTGAAAGGAAAAGCTAGCATGTCCCTGATCGTGCCAAAACTAGCCTTCCCCCTTCCTTCAATGCAAGGTAGTGGAGGCTGGGATGCGCAGACACCTCTAAAAATAATGCAAAAGAGACAAAAGTTGTGAAATGTTTGCTTTAAGGATTTATTAATCATGGTTTGCATTACAAATTTGTAGCAGGAAAGCTTTCATCAATGTTAACCACTGATGAAAGCAGAATACTGGCTAACATGGTAGACTGAAAATGGAAGCTATGAAGCAAACGTCTTTGCCAAGCATTATTAAAAAATAAAAGATTAAACATAGCAGTGGCTTTAAAAAAAAAGCTTTACAGTTGGCCTCCATAAATAGACAAATGTTCCATTAGCAAAACACAGGCAGCTATGTTCCAACTACAATTATTAGCCGTAATTAATAGACATGCATAGTACAGTGACCTGGGCAGAGAAAGACAAAATTATCAAGATAAAAACTGGATTTTGGACATGCCATATAATTCTCCTCTTGGAGTTAATTAAGGGACACCGTTTTTTAAAATATATCAGCAATCCTGTTCTCTTGATCATTAAGTAAGATTTCTGAGACATACAGTATGGATGTTTGTGACACACTCACCCTGGACAGAGGCTTTTGGAGGGGACTGAATGTCAGCCTCTTGCCTACAGATTATGGGCCCTGGCATTTGGGGTACCCTTGAGGTGTTGTTACTTTGGCTTCGGGTCCTTGTCCCCCAGGACAGACTCTGGGGACCCTGTATTTACCATATTAGCAATAGTGATTGATTCATACTGTTGGGACTCATACTGTGAGGAGATGCTAATATCATCATCTCCACTCACCTGTCTGATGTCTGCTATAATGTGTTTAATGTAAATGAGTCTAGTCTGGCTTACCACAGCTTCTAAAGGTATTCCACACATTGTTGTTTGTTCTAATTAACCCTGTTTTGATGTTTATGGTAACGTGTATTGAATAGTCAATGAGCTAGGAGACGTAAAGTCTTAAACCCAAAGGTCATGTCTCTGAGTAACCTAGTCTGGGAAAAATGTACCTTTTACCTATACCTTGCTGGGATGAGGTGCCCTATCTAATCTGGGACACACATACCACCACACCCCCTTTTTCTAGTCTAGGTAAATGATTTAGTAAACTAGCTCATGTTAATTAGGTTACAGTTGTATTGTTAGAGTAATATGAGCAGGAGGGGGGAACCACCTCTAACAGTATATAAAGATTTGTAATTTTGGTTCTAATAAATGAGTCCATGTTAGCATCTAAGCAAGTCTCGCCTTGTTTTGTGCTTGGGAGCAGTTGGAATATCTGATATCTATATCCAGACTGGGAGGAAGTGGTATACTGACGGAAGCATTGAAGCGGAGTGTTGGACATTTCGTGACATTGGTGGCAAGCAGCGGGACACTTCCTGCAGTCTGGGACATCCAAACTTCCACCTGGATCCAAGGTCCAGATAGCAGGAGAGGAGAGGTACAGATACCAGCTGCCATGGAAGAGGAATTCAGAAGGAGGTTGCGAGAGATGCAGATACAGCACAGAGGACCAGTATCAGAGCAGGTCCTGCTTCAATGGTTTGACTCTATTCGCTGCAAACTCTGTAAAGAAGCGCTAGCCCATGAGCAGCGACACCAGGGAAAAGTTCTCCCCTCCATCCAGGAAAGGTACTGGTCGCAGTACGGATTGCGGGTGCTGTTTTTGGGAGAAAAACCGCACAAGGAGCAGACAGCTGAATTAAGCAGACTGGTCTGGGCAGAGATGAAGCTGGATGAGAGCTACGGAGCCCTCCGGTGGCATGTATCCCAAGCATGTCCCTGGATAGCGAATGACCGCCCAATGGAAGGCTTAAGCTATGGCGGCTTGGGACTGTTGTATGTGAAGCTGACAGAGGACCCTAACTTTGGGAGTGATTTGGAGTGGCGGTTGGATGAAATCATGGATTTCAGAGAAGGGCTACTGAACATCTCGGAAGTGCACTGGAAGATATAGAGAGTTTCTGGCCATTCAGGAATGGGACCTGGAGATTGCCTACAGACGGCTGCTAGACTTTGCTCAGTGCCAGGGCTGGGCTCCCTTTGCCTGGGACTGTCTGGAAATACCAGTTGACAACCCTGAAATCCTGGTTGAAGAGTCGGCAATGTGGCAGAGTAATAGTGTGCTTTGCCAACCTGCCTCCACAGCTATGGAGGCGGAGGTCTTATGGTGGATGCAGCAAGTGCTGACTGAGATTGATGATCCTGTTTCTGCATGGGATGATCTTGGATGGAGGAATGTGCCTGTCCAGCAGCATGCCAGAGAATCAGCAATGGAAAATCTGGAGATTGCCATCCACAAAGCTGAAGTGCTGACAACAGGGCAGAGATCTGCCAACCTCTGCCCAGCACCAATAGCATCTTCCGGGTTCCATGGACAGGAGATGGTGAACCTCTATCCCCAGACACCAGTTGCAGAGACAGGGGATTTGATAGACTTTTCTACTGAGGAAGAACAATCTGGTGAGCCCCCAGCAGAAGAGCTGGTATCAGGGCCAAACTTCACTGTGCTCTGCTCAGCACCGATAGCATCTGAGATGGTGACAAAAACAGTGTAGCTGAGGGACGGGCAACATAGCAAACAAAACAGTAACAAGACCACAAAAGTATAGTGTAAAACATGGGTCTAGTTGCAGTTCAATGAGTTGCCTGAAGGACCTTATATCCAAAGCTGGCAAAAGCAGAGGCCTGAACATCCAACTGGTATCACTTATAGATGGTGCAAACTGAAGATCAAGTGACAGACTTGCAATCTGAGAAACAGATACATGAAGCACAAAAGCCAAGGAGGCATACACAGATCTAGTAGAGTGTGCTTTACATCTAAAGGTGGAACCTAATCCTTAATCCAATAGGCTGGAAGAAAAAACTGCTAAAGCAACCTAGATTTAGCAGGACAAGAGGCATCATTCTTGATGGAAGAATTTTTAAACATTGAAAGAAAGCCTCCAACAAGAAGAAAGTAAGCTTCTCTCAATAAAGAGAAGAGCTCCACCACCTAAAGAAACTAGCAAGATTCTGAGGCTAGGTTTTCTTGTTAGTGCCCAATCACCAAAAACTAAAGATCCTGGGTCACATACAGGTTCAAAGACCACAGTCTGAAGGAAGGGCTGACAAAACCAGTCAGCTATTAAATAAGGGTATTAGCCAGTGTATCCCAAAGTGTAATAAATTTAAAAGAGCTAATAAAAGCCCTGGGTGGCTTAACGCTAATGTAAAAATTCATATAAAAGCAAAGAAGGCCTTCAAAGGAGAAGGCCTTCAAAAAAATACAGGATCATCATCAGCATTCCATCTCCACAAATAATGCAATAAGAAATGTAAGGGTTTAATCAGGGTGGATAAGATAGAACAGGAAGGCACTTAGCGGAGGAGAGTAAGCAAAATCACAAGAAATTCTTTAAGTACATATATAGTAAAAGAGGGAGGACAGATCATATTGGCTTCATAAAGAATGATGAGGGGATTCTGGTTACAAAGGATGGTGAGATGGCAAAGGTTTTGAATGTATTCTTCTCCTCAGTCTTCACGAGGGAAACGGGGGCTTCAGTAACCAAAACTGCAATGTTTATCCTCATGACACGTCACAGGAAGCAACCCCATGGTTAACAGAGGATAAAATCAAAAACAGACTTGAAAAATAATAAATAAGTAAATCGGGACTAGATGGCTTGCACCCGAGGGTCCTTAAGGAGCTCAGTCAAGTAATTGCCAGACCGCTGTTCCTAATTTTTACGAACAGTCCACTGACTGGTATGGTACCAGCTGATTAGAGAAAAGCCAATGTAGCACCAATCTTTAAAAAAGGACCAAGACATATCCCTGGGAACTAGGGCTGCAACTAACAATTATTTTCATAATCGATTAATCGGCCGATTATTTTTTCGATTAATCTGATAAAATAATTAAAAAAACGTAATGTGCCATTTTTTTTGTTTATTTAAAAGTAATGATGAAAAAACTGAGTGTTACACTCAAACTGCAGAATAACAAACGTTTAACATTACACGACTTTGCAGTAGTACAAAAACAACAAATATTCTGAAAAGAGATGAACTATAACTGTTCAAGAAACTTTGCGTTTGAATGTAAAAAAGTTAACATGTTAACATGCTCGGGGCTGAGGCTGGCTCTTTTTTTACAAACAATGTTGCCTGCAGCAGAAAAGAGGCGCTCTGATGGAGTGGAGGTGCCTGGGATGCACAAGAAGGATTTCGCAAGTTTTGCCAAAGTAGGATATTTATCTTGGTTACCCTTCCACCAATTCAAAGGGTTTCCCTCCTTCGGAAGTGGCTTCTCAGCAAAATAAGCCTGCACTTCATTTCGGACTTGTGTGTGAATATCCTCCTCAAGTTGCCCCTCTTCCTCTTCACTGCTGCCCCCAGACTCAAGGAGTATGTCAAGTAGAGAATGAGATGCTGTAGATGTTGAAGGCTCAGCATCTCTAGTTACAGGCGACGTGGTGGTCATTTGCTGCTGCACCACCATCTCCCTTCTTAAAGCAAGTGCCTCTGTCTGTACTTTTGCCTGCACATTTATGATCTGTTCTGGTGACAAAAATTTTTGTCTTCTAAATCGAGGGTCCAGGGCAGAGGAAAGGATTACGGTGTTTGGGACGTCTTCAAGGATCCCCTTCCATCTGCTTTGAAGTTGGTCTGTTGCAGTGGCTTGGAAGCTCTTTAGTGGAGATGTTTCAAATGAAGCACCTTCATTGGACCGCAACAGCCCCTTTACCAATGCAGGCACGGATGATAGGGTAATATATTCTTGGCCACTCATGAATACAGTGCAGCATTCAAAGGGCTTAAGAGCAGTGGAAAGTTCTTCAAGAATACTCCACTGGTCTGGTTTTAAGTCCAGATAATGTTTGCCCCTTTGTGTAACTGATGGGTCAGACAGAGTTGCAGTTACCGGCCACCTTTGTTTAAGGAGTCATTCAACCATATAGTAAGTGCTATTCCATCTTGTGCTTACATCTTGAAGAAGCTTGTGGTCAGATGTACCCATGTGCTTTTGTTTCTCCTTCAATTTGCCGCTGGCTAGCTCACTTTTTTAAAAATGTTCAACTAGTCCTCTTGCAGCACTAACGGCTCTCTCAATTCCGGAATTCTTTAATGCAGCACTGATCACCAGCTGCAAGGTGTGGCCAGTGCAGCGGACACTGGCCCAGCCATGCACGTCCATCAGGATTTTCGCAGTAGCCACAATATTTGCACCATTGTCATGCACAATGGCAATTATTTTCTGAGCCGGAATTTAAAAATTTTTCAGTGACTTCCTCCAACCATTCTGCAATATTTGCTGCTGTATGTCTGTTTTCAGAGGCATGGTAGTGAGGCAGATAGAAATCATCTTCCAATCCTCCGCTATGTAGTGGCATGTAATGCCAAGGAAAGCCTCGGTCGCTATACTTGTCCATATGTCTGCAGTAATGTCAATTCTGCTTTCATTAGCGCTGATGGCATCCTTCACATTCTGAAATGCCTCCTGGTACTTTCTCTCCACTAGTTTGGTAAAATGGGTTCTTGATGGTAAAGTATATCCAGGGTTCAGTACACTGATCATGCTTTTAAATCCTCGGTCTTCAACCATGGATAGTGGCCGCATGTCAGTGACTAGCATTTTCATGACAGAATCTGTAATAATTGCTGATTGTTGGGGAGTGCACGGACGATTTTGCTGCACAAACTATGTCATGGTGCGCTGTTTCTTTCTGCAATGAAAAAGATAATATGAATGATTAGTATGCAGGAAAAACTATTTCTGTTTAACTCTATATATCATTTGGGTTTAACTTACCGTCCTGATGTTTCGCCATCCTCTGTGAACCCCACGTGTTTCCGTTTCATGTGCTCGTTCATCGTTGTTGTGCTTCTGTGCCATGCAAGTTCCGTTTTGCAAAGTTTGCAGGTGACCACCTTCTTTGCAGCATTTAAATTAAAATGCTCCCATGCCTTGGAAGATTTGGGTCGCACACCTTTTTCTGAGGTCATTGTGTCAGCAGCACCCTCTGCCATTTTTATAATGCGTTTTTTTTGCAGCTAGAAGTTAAAAAAAAAAAAGTGCGGAGACGGAGTGCAATTAATATTATGTATTGTACAGTTTTATATAAATGATTATTCATTATTTATATGCACTGCTATTCCTCCCAGGAACACCAATGATGGGGCATTTTTCCTCCCGGGAAAGGCAATGATGGGGCATTTTACCTCCCGGGAAAGGCAATGATGGGGCATTATTCCTCCCGGGAACACCAATGATGGGTTGCTATTCCTCCCTAGAACACCAATGATGGGGCACTATTCCTCCCAGGCACACCAATGATGGGGCGCTATTCCTCCCAGGAACACCAATGATGGGGCGCTATTCCTCCCAGGAACACCAATGACGGGGCACTATTCCTCCCCTGGAACACCAATGATGGGGCGCTATTCCTCCCGGGAACACCAATAACTGGGCACTATTCCTCCCCTGGAACACCAATGATGGGGCGCTATTCCTCCCGGGAATGCCAATAACTGGGCACTATTCCTCCCGGGAAAGCCAATAAATTGGCACTATTCCTCCCGGGGACACCAATGATTGGGCACTATTCCTCCTGGGAACACCAATGATGGGGTACTATTCCTCCGGGAACACCAAAGATGGGGTACTATTTCTCCGGGAACACCAATGATGGGGCACTATTCCTCACAGGAACACCAATGATGGGGCACTCTTCTCCCCCTTCCAGGAACACCAATGGGGCACTATTTCCCCCAATCCCAGGAAACCCAATGGGGCACTACTATTCCACACGCCCCCCAGGAATACTAGGATGGGGCACTTGTTATAAAAATTTATCATAATGTACTGTGTGTTTGTTTTTTTTTTTACTATTACTGTTGGCTACTTTCCCAGTCAGTGTGTACAGTGCAGCTCGCCAGCTCAGCTCCCCTCACAGCTGCTTCTCGCCTCTCTGTTCCCTTGAGGCAGCAGCGGGAGGGGCTGAGATCAGTGGGGAGCTGACGTCAGAGGAGAGGCTCAGACGTGCAGCGCGGACGTGCCTCGTCATAGGACGGCGCCTTGTATACAGTCGGACGTGCGGCGTGGACGTGTCTCGTCATACAGCGGCGCCTTGTACACAGTCGGACGTGCGGCGCGGACGTGCCTCGTCATACGGCGGCGCCTTGTACACAGTCGGACACAAACGGACGGAAGGTGCGGATCAACTAATCGATAATGAAAATCGTTGACAACGATTTTCATTATCGATTATTATCGATAATATCGATTGATCGTTGCAGCCCTACTGGGAACTACAGACCAGTTAGCCTAACATCAATAGTATGCAAGCTCTTGGAAGGGATAAGGGAATATATACAAGATTTTAGTAATGAAAACTGTATCATTAACAGTAATTAGCATGGATTCATGAAAAATCATTCTTGCCAAACAAATCTATTAACCTTCTATGAGGAGGTGAGCTGCCATCTAGAGGAAGGAAGTCCGGTAGACGTAGTGTATCTGAATTTTGCAAAGGCATTCAATACAGTTCCCCACAAACGTTTACTATACAAGCTAAGGTCTGTCAGCAGGGACCAAAGGGTGAGTACCTAGATTAAAAACTGGCTAAAAGGGTGAGTTCAGAGGGTAGTGATAAATGGGGAGTACTCGGAATGGTCCAGTGTGGAAAGTGGGGTCCCTCAGGGTTCTGTCCTGGGACCAATCCTATTTAATCTATTCATAAATGATCTGGAGGATGGGATAAACAGCTCAATCTCAGTATTTGCGGATGATACTAAGCTAAGGAGGACAATAGCTTCTCCGCAGGATGTGAAAACCTTACAAGAAGATATAAACAAATTAATGGGGTGGACAATTACATGGCAAATGAGGTTTAATGTAAAAAAAATGTAAAATAATGCATTTAGGTGGCAAAAACATGAATGCAATCTACTCACTAGGGGGAGAACATCTGGGGGACTCTAGGATGGAAAAGGACCTGGGGGTCCTAGATGACAGGTTCAGCAACGGCATGCAATGCCAAGCTGTTGCAAGCAAAGCCAATAGAATATTGGCATGCATTAAAAAGGGAATTAACTCCAGAGATAAAACGATAATGCTCCCACTCTACAAGACTCTGGTCTAGCTGCACCTGGAGTATGCCGTCCAGTTCTGGGCTCCAGTTCTCAGGAAGGATGTGCTGGAAATGGAGCGAGTACAGAGAAGGGCAACAAAGCTAATAAAGGGACTGGAGGATCTTAGTTATGAGGAAAGATTACAAGAACTAAACTTATTCTCTCTGGAGAAGAGATGCTTGAGAGGGGATATAATTTCAATGTACAAATACCGTAATGGTGACCGCAAAATAGGGATAAAACTTTTCCACAAAAGGGCATAGATGGTTCTTTACAGTAAGAATGAGGAATTCTCTTCAACAAGCAGTGGTTTCAGCAGGGAGCATAGATCATTTAAAAAACTATTAGATAGGCACCTAAACGACCACAACATACAGGGATATACAATGTAATATTGATATAAGAACGTGCGCACACACACGGGTTGGACTTGTGTCTTTTTTCAACCTTACCAACTATGTAACTATGAGATCTCACCTGGTACAAGGGCTTTTACAAGAAAAAAGAGGTCTTTGAAACAGAAACAAATAACTACAATAAGGGTAGTTGGTCAAAGTCCTAAAAGCTAAGACTGGTACAAGCACTTTGGTGAAAATCCTGGGGGCTGTGCATAGGCCAAAGAGAAGGGTTACAATGGTAATCAACCACCGCAAAATGTAGATAGTGTTAATTGGGAGCTAAAATGGGAATGTGCAAGTATGCCCCCAGAATGTCTACTGAAGCCAGAAAGTCTCCCATAAGGAGAGAGACAATAACTGAGTTGGCAGTTTCTATGTGTAACTTCTGTTCTGCAGAAACACGGAGAGTCTTTAGATCAGGAATTGGCAAGACTGCTATCTGGATTGGGAAGAGAGGTTTGAGTAAAAGACTAATGTCGCGTACACATGATCAGACGTCTCGTCGGAAAAAGATATGATGGCTTTTCCGACGGGGTTCCGCTCAAGTTTGCCTTGCATACACAAGGTCACACAAAAGTTCGCTGAACTTACGACCGTCAAGAACGCGGTTCCGTACAACACTACGACGAGCCGAGAAAATGAAGTTCAATGTTTCCAAACATGCGTCGAATTGTTTCCGAGCACGCATAGGAATTTTGTGCGTCGGAAATTGCCACAGACTATCGCATTTTCGGATAGGAACTTTTCCGACCGAAAAATTGAGAACATGCGCTCAATATTTTACTGGCTGGAATTCGGGCAGCAAAAGTCTGATGGAGCATACACACTGTCGCATTTTCCGACGAAAAACTCTCATCGGTCTTCTGCGGGCCGAAATTCCGATCGTGTGTACGCGGCATATATATTTATATAATATATATATATATATATATATATATATATATATATATATATATTTTATTTTTTTTTTTCTTTATATTTGAACCTGCTTGGTAGTCCTGTAAAGTAGATATTTTACAGTAGTGATTCCTGTGTAGTCACGTGAGAGTCAAGTGAGAAAATGGGAAAAAGAAAAATCTGCCTTTTCCTATTCTAACCATTTTGGCTAGTGTTTGCTTAAAGTGATTGTAAAGTCTCAAGGTTTTTCACCTTAATGCATTAATGTTAATGCATCTATGCATTAAAGGTGAAAAACCTTCTTTGCTGCAGCTGCCCCCAGAGCCCCCCTTTTTCTTACCTAAGCCCACCCAATCCAGCGATGTGCAAAATCCCAGTGGCTCTAGCTGCTGTCTCTGTCCTCATTGGACAGATTGATAGCAGCAGGAGCCATTGGCTCCTGCTTATGTCAATAAAATCCAGTGACACGGGAGCGGGGGGTGGGGCCGACTCCTGCTGTCTGTGTCAATGGATGCAGCCGTGGGACTCAGGAGCGCGTCCTCATGGGTTCCCCCCTAGGCAGTCGCTTTCCTTTATGTCTGGCAATTTTTTAAGGGTCTGAGTAACTAAGTTACAATAGCACCTGCCATGAAAGATATGCAGGCTGCTATTTTTGACCTCTTATCTTAAAAATGCTACTTGCCTACCCCCATCATGATGATGCTCTGGCATCAATACTTTCTGTATCATTGGCTCAAAAAAAGTATAGGGCTGGGAAATTCTAAAACATATGCCATGCATGACTGTTTTTGGATTGTGGCTCTGAAGTAGCCATACAACTAGCATTATCAGAATGAGGCCAGCAATGACTGCCTCCATATTTTGTTCACGATTGGTGTACTTTAATTTATAGATACAGGGTCATACTGCTGAGGTTGTGAATGTCCTTTGGAACCACATCACACAGCATGGAAACACAAGCATCTAACAAACCTGAAAGTGTTGCATGCTAAAAATATCAGAGGCAGCCAATGCTCTGCAATAGAACAAACACTTTTTTCATGGGCAGTGCAATTGGTAAATTACCAATGCTTTTTTACAAGCTGCTATTTTTTGACTTTTTACTCTGTTTTTATTATTAGAGTAACTTTAGGCATGGTAAAAAGGGCTCTCAAGCAATTTCATCACATCTGCTAGTGCTTTAAAGTCCATTTTAGCACGCCTTAATGTAAAAAAGCACCTTTGCAGAATTCAGTAATGATTAGAGGTCATTGTTTAGGTCAGTTTGCTAATACAGTACATACCAGTCTTGCAATATTTGCTTTATCAAGTCCCTGAATTTACCTTTCCTTGCCACAAGTGTCTATTTTTATTCTACACTTCTTTGTCCTAAAATCTAGATGCAGCAATTATCCTTTTATACGACAGTAAATGCTGGATGTTTTTATTATAAATCAGTAAAGACAGTTTGCATTTTGTGAACAGGTACATTAGCTATTTTATACTAAAGCTATATAGACAACTATACAAACTTCCACTTAGGCCTTCAGTTAAGTAACAGTAATTTAGGGTTATAAAACCATGACACAGTATAAAGTATTAAACTGCCTTGTCGTCAGCTGAGCCCATTAGTGCCATTCATCCTGAGAGGCTGCAATATGTAATAGAAATTTACAATGATAAATTACTTTAGAAGACTATAAAAGCCCAACCTTATGATGACTTTAACAAGAAAAAATATAGGATGGCTCATCCTACTGCCAATATGAATAAATAAATAAAAACATTTGTTTTAAAAAAGAAGTATGGCCTTAAAAAACAGCCTAGGTGGATGCAGCATTGATCTGATGCTGCACCTGTCCCCCACCACCTCTACGGTGAGAACTGAGAGGTCAAACACTGCATCAAACTCCCCTCTGGGGAGTCACCAGATCTCTGCTCTGCCCCTCCAGTTCTCATTAGAGTGCTGGTCTGCAGAGGGGAAGGGAGGGGCTGGCTCAGAATAGCTGTGGCTATACTTCTCCTTTAAGGCAATCTGTTGTCCTTCAACTAATAAATCTAGAGTTGCTGAATTTGTGCTGCAAACTGTATTTGGGTACTTACTGGACACAAGAAAAAATAAACTCACCTGTAAATTCTATATCTTGGATTACAGTACACAAGCTGAGTATTCATAGACCTTGGATTATAGGCATGTACCTTCAGGTGACTGGACACTGGCAAAGCTTTCAATGGCATGCCTCCTGGGTGCCTCCCCTTTAACCCTACCCCACTTTGAGAGTCCTCATTTTTGTAGCAAGCAATACAGAGTAACCCAATAAGAAAGCGGAGAGCGGCCAGTGTCCTGTACTATATTCCAAGACATAACATTTACAGGCAAGTCAAAAAAATCTCTTATCTTAACTGTACAGTACAGGCATAGACTGAGTATTCATAGACACTGGGATGGCCCTAAACCATAAATGAGAAGGGTGGGCAAGGGTGGCCCAAAAACAACAAGGGTGGATAACCTTACAGCCGAAAGCTACAACTGCAGAAGACATTCCCATGGTGGAACTTTGAGGGCAAGAACAGAGAATCAGGTGGCAGCTTTAGAAAGCTGAACTACAGAGGGCAGGTGTCAAAATACCCAGGAAACACACACTGACCTAGTGGAGTGATACAAAAGGCAGGGACAGAGCTTAGTGAGAAAAGGACTGCCAACATCCCAAATAGCAAAAATAGAATTAAACTGCATACAGTAGCAGCAAAAAAAAAAAACAACCCTCAGGGACTTTGAGGTAGTTAGAGAAATAAATAGTAAGATAAAAAAAAGGTTGACGCCAAGTTATTGGCATATAGTCATAAAATCATAAAGATAAAATGTAGATATAACAAAGTGCATAGTAAAAAATTGTATACACACATACGGATACAGAAAAATGGATTGCACAGTACCCACAACTGTGTGATTTGGTCCAATTAGCAGCCTGGTCTGGTCCAGCTATGGGGATCCCAGGTTGTAACCTGACATTTTTCGGAGCGAACCCTTCTTCAAAGGGTTTTAATTTTAGGGTACACAAAAATTATATGTAGTATGATGGCACAAAATATGTGCATCTTCACACAGAGCTTCCCAAGATCCGACAGAGGCCCCCACGAGATCCAACACAGAGGGGGGGCAAAGAAACGTCAGCCTGCACCCGACAGCCTGCTACCACAAGGACCCACCTTGGTAACAGGGGACCCAGCCTTGCAGCCTGGCTGGGTCCCCTGTTACCTGGGTGAGTCCTTGTGCTAGCACACACCGGGTGCAGGCTGTCGGTTCTTTGCCCCCCTCTGTGTCAGACCTTGAGAGGCTTCAGCTCTGTTTGAAAAATAAAACACAATTAAAACATATACAGAATGCAGATACTGTGGTGTGAGCCAACCCTTTATTTATTTTCATTTAAACTGAGAAATGGGGCAGAGACTTAATTGATGAGCAGCATTTCTGTCCCCAGCAGGTTAAAACAAATGTGAGGGTTTGTGTTGCTACGGACTGGGCTGATGGGTAGTTAATTAAGTTAAACTTCCTGGTGCTAAAAATACAGATGTAGAAAGCAGTTTGTTATGTCATGTGCACCAATGCTCATAGTGTAGACAACAAACAATATTTGATATTAATGGTTTTGGGTTTAACGCTGCTTTAACCCATGGATGGTTCACTGGATATTCAGCTGGACAAAGAATAGATACTAGAGCCATTGAGAGCCAGTCACACTCTCCTGTCATGCGAATTGGTTGCAGAGAAACCCGCATCCAACTTGCATAAGTGTGAACCCAGCCTCAAAGTTATAAAACTGAAGGTTTGTTGGGCAAGGTATGTCGTTGTGCTGATAACACAAAGGTGTGCATTAGGGTTGATATCCCTGGAGGTGTCTAGAATATGGATAATGATATGGTATTGGTACTGCTGATTGTTCAAAGCAGTAGAAGCTGAAGTTCAATGCTTCTAAATGTAAAATAATGTACCTAGGAAATGAAACAATCCCTTAATAAAGTACAATTATGGAGGTTCAGTGCTGGCCAGCACTACAGAGGAGAATATTTGGGGGTACTTATTTCAGATGATTGCAAAATGAGCAAACAGTGTGAAGGATGAAAGAAGAGACATGGCTGAAACCTTTAGGGGGTGAGTAAGGTTCAGGAGGGCAGTATTTTCTGGTACCAATAGTTTTTATTATAAGAAAGTGTACATATTGCAGATGTAAACTGCTAAGAGGGCAGCTTTTTCAATATGGAGCCAAGATTAAGAAGACGGGGACATAACCTCAAACTAGCAGAAATAAAACTGAAAACTAATTAAAAAAAACAGAAAGGATTTGAGGCAGCCCACATCCACAGAAGATCCACGGTTAGTTTGCCAAGATGTCTGGAACAACCTACCTGCCGAGTTCCCTCACAAATTGTGTGCAAGTGAACTTAAAAGAAATGATGCTGCTTTGAAGGCAAAAGGTAGTCTCACAAAATATTGATTTGATTTGGATGTCTCTTCTGTTCATTTACTTTTTTTTACTAATTTTGTTAATTGATAAAATAAACTATTAAACACTTCTACTTCTGAAAGCGCTCCCAATTTACATAATTTTTTTCACACCTGCCTATCAGTTTAGCAAGCCACCGAGCTCCCTCTTCAACAGCGCCGCTGCTTATGCCTTAATCTTGGCTTCTGGTCCCTCTGACTACCATACAAAGGTTCATTGTTTCCAGCTGCAGTCTTCTCTTAGCACTCCTGGATCTCCAAGTCAATTTAGTTGCAGCATTCTGCTGCACAGGGCCACTCCCTGACCTCTTGATAGGGGTTTTCCTAACACCTCAAGATCTCTCACTCCTTTGAGAACGCCAGATTACCTTAGTGCCCTGGACTCGCCTAGTCATCCCAGCTTTCATTTGGAAATTAAATGGAAACATACTGCAATAAATACAGTAAGGTAACTGAAATAAGATGATTATTTCTACGTAGGCAGCTTCAAAGAATAGAAAATAATAAAATAATAAAATAATAGAATAAAACAACACAGAAAATAAAGGAATAGCGTAGAATAGAATAAAGCAGAGCAGAACAGAAAATAAGAATAGAAAATAAAAGATAGGAATAGAACGAATATAGCCATCTTCCAAAATTCTAATTTTGGAAGATGGCTATATTTGTTATATTCATGTAAAAAAGGCTAAATTCCCCGTGGGTTTTTTTTTAGCGGCAATTGAGAATCAAAAAGGATTTGTAAAAAAATAGGTAATTTTATTATCAAAAGACAATTGGACAATACTGATACAGAAGTTAAAACGTGAGCTCTGGTATACAAATGCGAGACTAAACGATTGGAAAGGGGAAAAAATGTTGACAATACCAAATGGATTAAGGAAATCTGAATTTTTCAAAAATATCAGCCTACAATAGTTAAATTGTGATTGTACTGTCCGATGTTCAGGAAAAAGTCTCAATGCATTTTGACCTAAGTGTTTACGATCTTTTATTTTCTATTCCAATCCCTTATTTTATATTTTATAATATTCTATTCTTTTATTTTACATTCTATTATTTTCTATTCTATTCTATGAAGCAGCCCAAGTAGGAATCATCTTCTTTCACTTTTATAATTTACTGTATTAGGTTTTCATTACGAATTCAAATTCAATCTCATTTTCAAATTTTAATTCATATTCAAATAATTCTGAATCAATCTGAAATATATATATATATATATATATATATATATAGATCTATATCTAGATCTATATATAGATCTATATCTAGATCTATATCTATATATACACAGTGGGGCAAAAAAGTATTTAGTCAGCCACCAATTGTGAAAGTTCTCCCGCTTAAAAAGATGAGAGAGGCCTGTAATTGTCATCATAGGTATACCTCAACTATGAGAGACAAAATGTGGAAACAAATCCAGGCAATCACATTGTCTGATTTTTAAAAACATTTATTTGCAAATTATGGTGGAAAATAAGTATTTTGTCAATATCAAAAGTTCATCTCAATACTTTGTTATATATCCTTTGTTGGCAATGACAGAGGTCAAACTTTTTCTGTAAGTCTTCACAAGGTTGTTACACACTGTTGCTGGTATGTTGGCCCATTCCTCCATGCAGATCTCCTCTAGAGCAGTGATGTTTTGGGGCTGTCGCTGAGCAACATGGACTTTCAACTTCCTCCAAAGGTTTTCTATGGTGTTGAGATCTGGAGACTGGGTAGGCCACTCCAGGACCTTGAAATGCTTCTTACGAAGCCACTCCTTCGTTGCCCGGGCAGTGTGTTTGGGATCACTGTCATGCTGAAAGACCCAGCCACGTTTCATCTTCAATGCCCTTGCTGATGGGAGGAGGTTTGGACTCAAAATCTCACGATACATGGCCCCATTCATTCTTTCATGTACACGGATCAGTTGTCCTGTTCCCTTTGCAGAGAAACAGCCCCAAAGCATGATGTTGCCACCCACATGCTTCACAGTAGGTATGGCGTTCTTTGGTTGCAACTCAACATTCTATCTCCTCCAAAGAAATACTTATTTTCCACCATAATTTGCAAATAAATTCTTTCAAAAATCAGACAATGTGATTGTCTGGATTTGTTTCCACATTTTGTCTCTCATAGTTGAGGTATACCTATGATGACAATTACAGGCCTCACTCATCTTTTTAAGTGGGAGAACTTGCACAATTGGTGGCTGACTAAATACTTTTTTGCCCAAATTATTCTAACATAACTAATATATAAACAAAATTATTGACTTTACAGACAAATCCAAAACAAATTTTTACAATATGCACATCTCTAACACACACATAAAGCCCTGGTTCACACTGACAGTGGGAATAAAATTGTGCGAGTTTAGCTGTCAGTCCCGACTTCAGGGGCGATTTCAGAGACATCTGTGCAGGTTGCTGCACAGGTGTCAATGGAAATCGCACCCCGAAGTCGCCAAAAGTAGTACAGAAACTACTTTTGGGAATTGTTAGCAAAGGAGACAGCACAGCTGAAGCTGCTTACTGTTCAACTGCAAACTGATCTGTATAATAAAGGATGACTGATCTGATATTTTAATCATATTCAAGAAAATATACATATTTTACATTTTATTTTTCTGTCTTTATCATAATAGAGAAAAATGCAAAAAAACTTACTTAACAATTAAATTTAATTAAAGCAGTAAGTTCAGGCAACACTGTCTTCTCCTTTAACACCGAAACTGGATACTTACCTTTTCTGCATCAAAATGAATCCACACAAACTCTCTAGGGATTTCATATACTGAGATCTTGTCAACAAAAAGAAAAAGTATGAAGTTACCAGTATCTACCGTGCTATTGGCCACTTAATTACATTAAAACTTAGAAATGCAAACAGTTGGTGAATCCAGGGGACTGTAAACCAGGTAACGAAGATTGCGGAGAAAAAAAAAAGGGCTTTAACCACTTCAGAAAGGATTTACCCCCTTAATGACTTGGCTTTTTTTTGCGATACGGCACTGCGTCGCTGTAACTGACAATTGTACGGTCGTGCGACGTTGTACGCAACGAAAATTGATGTAATTTTTTTCCCCACAAAAAAGCTTTTTTTGGTGGTATTTGATCACCTCCGCATTTTTGTTTTTTTTGTGCTATAGACATAAAAAAAAAAAAAAAAAAAAAGACTATCACACGCGCAGACCGACGTACAGGTGCGTCGGTTTGCGCAGCCGAGCTGCCTTGCCGCAGTATATATGCAGAAGGTGGTCGGCAAGTGGTTAAAGTGGACCCAGTAATTTATATACAGTGTGTACATATTTATACCCACACAGTATATACACACATACAGCCAAGGCCAAAAGTTTTGAGAACGACACAAATATTAAATTTTTACAAGGTCTGCTGCTTCAGTGTTTTTAGATCTTTTTTGTCAGATGTTATTATGGTATACTGATGTATAATTACAAGCATTTCATAAGTATCAAAGGCTTTTATTGACAATTACATTAAGTTTATGCAAAGAGTCAATTTTTGCAGTGCTGATGCTATTTTTTTTTTTTTCAAAAAACCTTTCCAATTCACCCTGGCATGCTGTCAATCAACTTCTGGGCCACATCCTGACTGATGACAGCCCATTCTTGCATAATCAATGCGTTGAGTTTGTCAGAATTAGTGGGATGTTTTTTGTTCACCTGCCTCTTGAGAACTGACTACAAGTTCTCAATAGGATTAAGGTCTGGGGGGCTTCCTGGCCATGGACCCAAAATTTCAATGTTTTGTTCCCCATGCCACTTAGCTATCACTTTTACCTTGGCAAGGTGCTCCATCATGCTGGAAAAGGCATTATTCATCACTGAACTGTTCATGGATGGTTGAGAGAAGCGGCTCTGAGAGGATGTTTTTGTACCATTCTTTATTCACGTTCTTAGGCAAAATTGTGAGTGAGGCAACTTCCTTGGCTGAGAAGCAACCCCACACATGAATGGTCTCAGGATGCTTTACCGTTGGCAAAGGACTGATGGTAGCGCTCACCTTTTCTTCTCCAGACAAGGTTTTCCCTGGATACTCCAAACAATCAGAAAGGGGATTCATCAGAGAAAATGATTTGTCAAAGTCCTCAGCAGATTAACCACCTGACGACCAGCTGCCATCGTTATATGGCAGCAGGTAGGCATGTTCCCTGCAAATTGGCGTAGGTGTACATCGGCTTAGAGTAGCCGCAGCAGGCGTGCGCATGCGCCACCGTATGGCGGGGGACCCAATGTGCATGGCCGACAGCCGCGATGTCCACCAGCCACCCACGATCACGGGAAAGAGAGCCAGAACGGGCATCTGTCAATGTAAACAGACAGATCCCTGTTCTGATAGGGGCAATAGAGAGATCTGCTGTTCCTAGTGATTAGGAACAGCGATCTTTCTCCTCCTCCAGTCAGCCCAGCCCCCCTACAGTTAGAAGCACTTCCAGGGAACACACTTAACCCCTTGATCGTCCCCTATTGTTAACCCCTTCCCTGCCCATGACATTTATACAGTAATCAGTAGCTCATTTTAACTCTGATTGCTGTATACTTGTCAATGGTCCCAAAAAAAAGCATCCGTCTGCCGCAATGTCGCAGTCCCGCTAAAAATCGCAGACCACAGCCACTACTATTAAAAAAAATAATAATAAAAATGCCATAAACCTATCCCCTATTTTGTAGGCGCTATAACTTTTGAGCAAACAAATCAATATACGCTTATACGCTTTTTATTTGAGGGGGGGGCGGATATTTATTATAGCAAAAAGTAAAATCTTTTTTTTTTCAAAATTGTCGCTTTTTTTTTGTTTATAGCGCAAAAAATAAAAAAATGCAGAGGTGAATGAATACCACCAAAAGAAAGCTCTATTTGTGGAGAAAAAAGGATGTCAATTTTGTTTGGGTACAGCATCGCACGAATTGTCAGGTAAAGCGACGCAGTGCTGTATCGCAAAAAATGGCCTGGTCATCAAGGGGGAAAATCTTCCGGTCTTTAAGTGGTTAATCCCTGTACTTTTTGCAGAATATCAGTCTGTCCCTGATGTTTTTCTTGGAGAGAAGTGGCTTCTTTGCTGCCCTTCTACACCAGGCCATCCTCAAATTCTTTGCCTCACTGTGTGTGCAAATTCACTCACACCTGCCTGCTGCCATTCCTTAGCAAGCTCTGCACTGGTGGTGCCCCGATTCCGCAGCTGAATCAACTGTAGGAGATGGCTCTGGCACTTGCTGGACTTTCTTTGGCGCCCTGAAGCCTTCTTTACAAATGCAGTGGAAATGTATGTTTATTTTTATGGCAAAGAGGGACTATGAAGTTGCAATTCATCTGATCACTCTTCATAACATTCTGGAGTATATGCAAATTGTCATTATAAGAACCGAAGCAGCAGACTTTGTGAAAATTATTATTTGTATTATTCTCAAAACTTTTGGCTACGGCTGTAGTAGTTGATCCCTGTGGGGTGGGGCCTCCATGAATAAGACTTGTCTTTCCAGTACATCCCATATTGGATTTAGAGCTAGCAAATTTGGAGGCCAAGTCAACCCCTCAAACTCATTGTTGTGTTGATGCATACACACCCAGCCATGCACATGATGTAAATGAAAACATAACACCAGGCCACCTTCTTCCATTGCTCTGTGGTCCAGCATGGGGCAGCATGGGTCAACATGGGCACCCTAACTGGTTTGCAACTAAGCAGCCCCATACACAACAAACTACAATATCCATTTATCTGCTCTCAACACATCAACTTCATGGACAACATGTTTACTAGCTGAATAATAGGTGATACAAAATATGATGGTGTGTGCAAATATACAATAAAAGTGACGAGTGCAAAAAAAATTAATAAATCAACTCATGTATGCATGACACACACAAAAGCTGAAGGCTCAAGTGAACATAAGGCACAAGATATCCAAAAGGGCAAAAAGTCTATAAAGGACAAAAGCACATCCAAGGACTCCTCTAGGTGATGTTGTACAGTCTATTAGAGGCAGTGAAATGTGTATCCTCTAGTGATGACAAAATGTGAAAAACACGGCTTCCCCACACAGCGATCCCAGGTGTACATCAAAGGCAACAGAGGAAATAGCTACTCTTACCCTGAAACATGGACACACACGCCAGCGGCGATGGGTCAATCAAGCATAAGGCTAATATAGGAAATAGTGTACCAGAGTTCGCCAGACCTTCACAGGTTGCCACAGGAGTCCTCTTCCACTCCTCCATGAGGATATCACGGAGCTGGTGGATGTTAGAGACCTTACGCTCCTCCACCTTCTGGTTGAGGATGCCCCCCAAATGTTTAATAGAGTTTAGGTCTGGAGACATGCTTGGCCAGTCAATCACCTTTACCCTCAGCTTCTTTAGCAAGGCAGTGGTCGTCTTGTAGGTGTGTTTGGGGTCATTATGTTGGAATACTGCCCTGCGACCCAGTCTCCAAAAGAAGGGGATCATGCTCTGCTTCAGTATGTCACAGTACATGTTGGCATTCATGGTTCCCTCAATGAACTGTAGCCCCCAGTGCCGACAGCACTCATGCAGCCGCAGAACACGACACTCCCACCACCATGCTTGACTGTAGGCAAGACACACTTGCCTTTGTACTCCTCACCTGGTTGCCGCCACACACGCTTGACACCATCTGAACCAAATAAGTTTATCTCAGTCTCATCAGACCACAGGACATGGTTCCAGTAATCCATGCCCTTAGTCTGCTTGTCTTCGGTAAACTGTTTGCAGGCTTTTTTGTGCATCATCTTTAGAAGAGGCTTCCTTCTGGCATGACAGTCATGCAGACCAATTTGATGCAGTGTGCGGTGTATGGTCTGAGCACTGACAGGCTGACCTCCCACCCCTTCAAACTCTGTAGCAATGCTGGCAGCACTCATGCGTCTATTTTCCAAAGACAACCTCTGGATATGACACTGAGCATGTGCACTCAACTTTTTTAGTCAACCATGGCGAGGCCTGTTCTGAGTGGAACCTGTTCTGTTAAACTGCTGTATGGTCTTGGCCACCGTGCTGCAGCTCAGTTTCAGGGTCTTGGCAATTTTCTTATAGCCTAGGCCATCTTTATGTAGAGTAACAATTCTTTTTTTTCAGATCCTCAGACAGTAATTTGCCATGAGATGCCATGTTGAACTTCCAGTGACCAGTATGAGAGCGTGAGAGCAATAAAACCAAATTTAACACACCTGTTCCCCATTCACACCTGAGACCTTGTAACACTAACGAATAACAAGACATTGGGGAGGAAAAACGGATAATTGGGCCCAATTTGGACATTTTCACTTAGGGGTGTACTCACTTTTGTTGCCAGCGGTTTAGACATTAATGGCTGTGTGTTGAGTTATTTTGAAGGGACAGCAAATTTACACTGTTATACAAGCTGTACACTCACTACTTTACATTGTAGAAAAGTGTAATTTCATCAGTATTGTCACATGAAAAGATATAATAAAATATTTACAAAAATGTGAGGGGTGTACTCACTTTTGTGAGATTATATATATATATATATATATATATATAGAGATCAGTATAAATATAGCTGTTCTGTGAAGCCCTCAGAGGTTTGTTAGAGAACCTCAGTGAGCAAACAGCATCATGAAGGCCAAGGAACCCACCAGACAGGTCTGGGATAAAGTTGTGGAGAATGTTAAAGCAGGGTTAGGTTATAAAAAAATATCCCAAGCTTTGAACATCTCACGGAGCACTGTTCAATCCATCATCCAAAAAGCCATGTGGGAGACACAGCAAACATGTGGAAGAAGGTGCTCTGGTTAGATGAGACCAAAATTGAACTTTTTGGCCTAAAAGTCAAATGCTATGTTTGGCAGAAAACAAACACTGCACATTGTTCTAAACACACCATCCCCACCGTGAAAGATGGTGGTGGCAGCATCATGTTGTGGGGATGCTTTGCTTCAGCAGGGGCAGGGAAGCTGGTCAGAGTTGATTGGATGATGGATAGAGCCAAATATAGGGCAATCTTAGAAGAAAACTTGTAATGCCGCGTACACACGGCTGGACTTCCTGACAGAAAAAGTCTGATGGGAGCTTTCGGTCGGACATTCTGACCGTGTGTATGCCCCATATCAGACTTTTTCTGTCGGCATTTCCAACAGCCTCAGATATAGAACATATCCTAAATCTTTCCATCGGTAAATGCTGAACGAGTTTAGCCCGACCGTATGTACGCGGCATTAGAGTCTGCAAAAGACTTGAGACTGGGGTGGAGGTTCACCTTCCAGCAGGACAACACCACTAAACATACAGCCAGAGCTACAATGAAATGGCTTAGATTAAAGCATACTTGTGTTAAAATGGCCCAGTCAAAGTCCAGACCTAAATTCAATTGAGAATCTGTGGCAAGACTTGAAATTTGCTGTTCACAGATGCTCTCCATCCAATTTGACAGAGCTTGAGCTATTTTGCAAAGAATGGGCAAAAATGTCACTCTAGATTTGCAAAGCTGGTAGAGACATCCCCGAAAAGACTTGCAGCTGTAAATGCAGCGAAAGGTGGTTCTACAAAGTATTGACTCAGAGGGGCTGAATACAAATGCATATCACACTTTTTTTTTTTTTTACTTTTTTGTAAAAAAAAAATTGAAAACCATTTATCACTTTCCTTCCACTTCACAATTTTGTGCCACTTTGTTTTGGTCTATCACATAAAATACATTTACATTTTTGGTTGTAAAACGACAAACAAGGGAAAATTTTAAGGGGTATGAATACATATATATATATATATATATATATATATATATACACACACACACACACACACACACACTTTCAAGTTAAGTGCCTGCATGCCATTAAATCATCTATGCATTCAAATTCCTCTTTAGAAGGCCAGTGCTTCAAGCATCATCAGGGGCAGCTTCTAATTCATTTGCCAAGATGTTGGCCCAGGAAGGACTGGAATGGTTCTGCAGCCAGTACATTAGCCTTTTTTTTGTGGCTGTGTGTATACAGGTACTCTCACACCCTGCTGCCTGTCACTAAGTGGCTTCCAAGAAAAGTATAATGCACAGTCTGGATGATTACTGTGGAGAGGTTATTGAGAGCAATAGACCAATTACATCATATGTCCAAGGTTCTCCTCTCAGGCTTAAAGACAAAGTTCACCTTTGGGGAAAAAATAATAAATGCACATATTTTTACAGGAATATGCTGGAGCATGTTACACTTTACACCCTAAATACAGATGTCATGAGTAACATACTCCAAAAGGTGAACTTAACCTTTAAAATCAGTCACTTGGCTGGAGCTCAAGAACCACCTACAGATAAAAATCGACTAAAAATTTCAGAAGTGGCTTTACATACTGACATTGAGTGGCCACAATTTCAGTATACTCACAATGCAAATATAAAACTGTTAACATCTAAAACAAAGCACATCTTTTTTGTATATTGAGAAAAGTGATTTAGTGATGAAAGTAAATGAGAAAATAGTCAGGCAAGAAAAAACAAATACCCACTAAATCCATTAGCTTGGCAAACAATATAAAGAAGTATACGGTCATAAATAGGAGTCTGGATAAATTAAACAAAATCTGTTTACAGCACCTCTGTTTGTAGACCAAATATGTTTGTCTAATGGAATGTGAATCGAATAATTATTACTAATGAACTATGAAAAGTGAAATGGAAGTATGTTCTCTTAATAGAAATAAGTCACTTTGTTGAAGTAAATACAACACATGCCTTTTAACATTTAGGCTTTCACCTCACTTGAGCACTTAAACACTGATGTGAAATAACATTTCCATGCTGCTCAAAAGCACAAAAAAACTGTTTATGCACGGAATATAAAAACACAGAGATAAAAAAAAAAGTTCTGATATTTTGCCATATCTGTACATGCTTTGTACTGTAGGCATATCTTGCTTATGATTTTCTTTATCAAATTAAGATTTCTCAAGCAAAATGTTTGCCTGATTTTGGCAATCAAGTGAGTGGAGACCTCCAAGGCCTCATGCACCCTGGTTTCTATATATATATATATATATATATATATATAGTATATTTATAGTATAAAATCAGCGTTATAGACTCACCTAAGCTGCATTTTTTTCAAAACAGTTTAGGTGAGTTTAGCAGAGTTTGGCATTCATTTCACTGGCCAGAATATTCATTTATTCTGGCCATTGAAATAAACACTGAAGTGCTAGCGTTTAGGCATGTTTAACAGCATTCTTTGCGGTCAAAAATGCCTCTCTTGAACGCGACTTTAGGGCCTTCACAAAACATCCTCTAAACTCCCCTGCTAGTAAACTGCTAAAAATGTCCATGTGTGCATGGACACGTAGGATAACATTAGGGGAGTTTAAGGGCAGAAAAAAAAAATGCCTAAACTCACAAAAAAGGTGAGTTTAACAGCAGCAGTGTGTATGAGGCCGAAATACAGCATATGAAGTCCTCTCCACCTTCATTTTGAGTTCAGTTGCCAATTAAATTTGGTCAGAGGGAATCTGGCTTTAATTTTATGCTTGTATACCAATGTCAGGATACTTTGAGCTGTTTTAAAAAGAGTTTTCTCTCTTACTTTTAAAGTGATTGTATGTCTATGGTCTCTGCAGAGGACTACTACATAAAGGGAATGCGCTGTTTGCTGGTTTTACCAGCATTGCAATTTGGTAAAGTATTTTTGGACATGTGGTGGTGGCGGAGTTTTTCACGAACGTGTGGTGGATGCGATACAAGAAGAAATTCTGCTCGATTGAAGAAATTGTGTTTTTTATACTGACTACACACACATTATCTTTGATAATCTTTGATAATTGGCCATTGGCTGCTGCTGCTGTCAATCACAGACAGTGAGCCGAGGAGAGAGAAGGGGCAAAGCTGAGCCGTAGCTGTGTGTGCAAATGGACACGCAGAGCAGTGGCTCAGGAGCACGCCTGCTTGAGTGCCTCATTGCAAGCTGCTTGCTCTGTTGGCATCCTGTAGAGGGGAGGGGCCATGAGCGCCAGCAGGGAACCCGTAAAGAGGAGGATTGGGGCTGCTCTGTGCAAAGCCATTGTATAGAGCAGGTGTGTATAACATGTTTGTTATTTTTTTTTTTTTTTTAAAGTGCCTTTGATATCACTTTAAACATGATTGCCTAAAAAGGGGGCAGGGTCGAGATCCCCATGTAATCAAAAACAGGTCCCTATTTTTAAAGAAGGTGTGCAATAACTATATAAACAGGTGATTGCCAGCAGATTATTTTTATTTTTTATTTAAATATACAGTATTTATCTTTTTTAAAAAAAAATTAGGATAATAATGTTATTTGTTAATAAGGACAGGTGCTGTATGTATAGATTTTATTGATGGGTCAACTTTAATAGAAAATTTTTCCGAAAGACATAACATAAAATGCCAATGCTACTTTTCCTTCTGCAAATACCAGTTCCGTGGCATGTCCTGCTTTTATCTTCAATAAATTGTGTATCTTACCTGGAACAAGCATGCAAATAATGGATGTCTGGCATTGGTTTTAAACTTTTTTTTTTTGTAAATTCTTTATTTAAAAACGAAGAACATGCGGGAGTACAGAGGCCACAATGGGGATTTGAGCCGGTACTGACCGACTGCACGATGACAACATCCGATGTGCTGACATCGGATGGGGAAAAGAAAAAAGTAGGGAGCAGGAAAGGTAAGGGTGGGTGAAAGAAAGTAAGGACATAAAGGGGGATGAGGAGGGCTAGGAAGAGAAACATATAAATGATAGAGTTATTCCCGCGCTATCAAATATGGAAGACGGCTGGAGCTGGAACAGCTGCTAGCACCGATTCGGGTACACACCTGACCTTCAGAGTAATAAGTATAGATAAGTGGTGCAGCGCTAATCCGCACTATACAAACATGTGTCAAAAAAATTTTTTTGCCTAAAAGAAATCTCCGTGTCACCTTGAACAAAAACAAGGGTAAAGTAAGGACTTGATTTAAAACGTGAAACGTGACACTACAAAGCAAAAATTAACTGATGCGATAAATAATGAATAGATATAATAAGGCCGTGAGAATGAATGAGTATAAGTATAACCTCCTAGCAATTTAGTGAACCTTGCAATAAACAACGTTAATCATAAGGTGCAATACATATAAATAAAGAGAGAAAAAACTGCGTGCAAACAAAGCTCAAACAAAATGACAAAGTGCAATAAAGTATTCCAATCAAATGGGTCTGTGCCCAATATTCTATACAAAGTGGCAAATGTGCAAGAGCATCCAACAAAGTAAACCATAGATGTCCCAAAAGAGTAAAGTGCAAAACAGTGCTAACACGGACAGTCCTTGATAAAACTAGAATGTGTGACAGCAACGGTTTAGCATGCGGCCGTTGCAATTAACGTGCTCAGCATGGGTAACATCATAAGTGTCTTCGTGTGTATACACACAGGTGAGCAATGGCCCCTTACCTTAAGGTAATAGGGCAAGCGCATGTGGTCATTTAAGCCTTTGGGGTGTCCACCTAGGGGCTCCAGCGCGTCCCTCACCGTCCTAGATCCGAGATGTGGTTCCCTCAGATATGGTGCAGGGGGAGGGGGTTGGTATATGAAAGGCAGGAAGGATCCCAATAGTGTAATATCGTTTAATCAGATCAGTTTTATTTAAAAATAACAGGTACTCACATTAAAAAATGAAAACAGCAATTTGCATCCGACGAGCGGCGAGCTCGTATGCCCCTATCAGTATCTGCAGCCTGTCTCGTCCCTACGCGTGACGTCACACCCCACGTGACTTCATCAGGGGATGCATACAGGCTAAAGACGTGTCCTTAAATAGTGTAGTATGGCCGGCAATGGGCGGCCATTTTCTCGAAGTCTGAACCGGTATAATGTAATATAATGCGGTGGCCATTTTCTTGGGGCCGCGCAGTGCAACCTATATGTATCATGTGCAACGGAGTGTGCTGTCAGCTGACTTGTGGAGCCAATGGACAGCTAAAAACTAGTAAGGGCATCTCGCACTGTCAGCAGAGGAGGACAAGTACTGCTATTACATGCCTGACACACTGTGACAGAGGTTTAAAAAAATGAGTAGAGATGAAACAATTTAGCAGGCTGAATCTAAAGTAAATAAGGCACATTCCCAACATTGATGGCATGTGCAAGATGGCAAGTTAAAGCTACATAAAGAGGCATAATATGAAAAACTAAAAAATAATAAAAATATCTATATAAATATATTTATAAACAGTCAGTGTGTGGGGCTCGGAAAAAATTGGGAAGAGAGAAGCAGCAAAGACTGGTAGCAAGCTTACATAACATGATTAAAAACGGTTTTACTTAGTAAGTATAAGATCACAAAGCATTAGATAACAGACAGTGATAGTAAATACCAGAAACAAGTAATACAATCAAATGGTGGTGGATTAGGAGCAAGGTAGGCAAATATATTAAAAGACATCGGCATGTCCTGTACAGTAGGGGCTACCGGTCCAATAATTTAATATTAACGAAAGAGACAAATAAAAGGGGGGGGAAAAACAGCTCTAACCGATATGAGTGGTAAAGTATAAATGGCCACCTCAAACTACCACTCGTTCTTCCGTTGGCTTTCTCAAAATAAGATAGATAGCAAATACATCAAAATTAAAAAGGAAGAGAAAAAAAAAAAAAAAACTTAACCTAGAAATAGATAGAATATAGCAAAAGTAAAACATCACTAAAAAACAGTTTAAAAATAAATACGATATTCCGGTAATAATTTGGAGAGGGTAATTAATATTAGATAATAAGAACAGAATAATTAGAATCTTAAAAATCACTCAGGAAACAGTTGAGGTCAAATTCAATGTTCAGGCCACGGGGCCAAAAAGTGTCTAGGGTGAAAATCCATTTGGATTCAAGTTTACTTAGGGTTCTCACCTTATGACCACCCCGCCAGTGCCTCATATATGGAGTAATACCCAAGAAAGTGAGATGGGTGGGATCTCTATTGTGGCAAGTCAGAAAGTGTTTGGACACACAGTGTTTGTCGTATCCATTAATAATGTTTTTAACATGTTCCTTATTGCGGACTCTCAGGGGTCTTTTTGTCCGGCCTACATACTGAAGGCCACAACTACATTCGAGCAAGTATACCGCCCCTTCGGTATTGCAGCAGATAAAATCTTTAATATCATGGCTCTCTCCTGTACTAGTTGAGGTGAACTGGAACACCTTTTTGTTTGGGCGTTTTGTCCTCAGGCAAGCAAAACATCGTTTACACGGATAAAATCCATTCCCATTAAAAAAAGAAAACATTTTCTTTGGCGGATCAACAACATTCTTCACTACTAGGTCCCTAATTGTGGGTGCCCTTTTATATATAAATTTGGGGTTTTTTGGAAGGATACCTTGTAGCTGACTATCTCCCAGTAGGATATGCCAGTGGCGCTTGATTATCCTTTCAACTTTCCTGTATTGCACGTTGAAATCTAGGATAACTGGTATTCCTTCAATTGGATTTTTTTGAGTGGTCTTTTCTTTGATCAATTCATTCCGATCGAGTTTAGAGATTTCAGCAATCTGGGTTTTAATAAATTGATGATCATAACCCTTTGACATAAACCTTTCGCCTATTTTTTCGGCTTGTTCGAAATATGTTTCTATTTTGGTACAGTTTCTTTTTATCCGCATCAATTGACCTTTCGGGATGTTGAAAATCCAGTTTCTGTGGTGACAACTTTCAATTGGGAGGTAGCTGTTCCTATCAACTCCTTTAAAGTGCGTTTTAGTGCTGAATATGGAGTTGTTTAATGAGATCTCCAAATCTAGGAAATTAATTTTCTCTGAACTGACATCCCAAGTAAGTATGATATTTCTATCGTTATTGTTTAATCGTTCAAGGAACTTAGTTAATTCACTTACTTCTCCTTCCCACAGTATAAAGATGTCATCTATATATCTTTTGTATATAGCCAACTGACTTGGTCGCTCGCTGAAGACGTTGTATTCTTCCCACTGTGCCATGAAGAGGCCAGCTATGCTTGGGGCAAATCTTGCTCCCATGGCAAACCTGGTCTGTTGATGATAATATGACTTATTGTACCAGAAATAGTTGTGTTTCAAGCTGAATTCTAAACATTTAATCAAAAACCTTCTCTGCGTACATGGGAGTTTCGTGAACTTCCTTAGGCCCCATTTCGCCGCTTCACATGCCCGATGGTGGGGGATAATCGTATACAAGGATGACACGTCGGCGATGGCCATAACCCATGGTCTATCACCTCCCGTGATGTTATCAATAATTTGTAGCATCTCCTTACTATCCTTCAGATATGCTTCTGTTTTCTGGATTGCTGGCTGTAGGAAGACATCAATATATTGGCCCATCCTAGATGTCAGTGACTCAATGCCATTGACTATCGGCCTAGGTGGTGGATCTGTTCGATTTTTATGAATTTTAGGTAGTAGATAAATAATCGGCGTCCTACAGGAGTCTGGTATAAGGAATCTCGCCTCTTTTTTTATTAAGTATGGACTTCTTTGCCCCTAAATGAACAACCTGTTCGAGTGCCTTACGGCACCCGAATACCGGGTTCTTAAGTAACTTCGTATATGTGTTGGTATCCTCCAGCATGAGGGTCATTGAGTTATGATACTGTTCTTTTGAGAGGATCAGGATCCCACCTCCCTTGTCCGCGGGTCGGATGACGATATCATGACTCTTAGTAAGTTTACGAATCCCACTTTTAATAAAATCAGGTTCTTCTTTCTTCTTAATCTTTACATCTTTTATTTCTTCTAAAACAAATTTTTTAAAAACATCAATATGTTTACTATCTTTTGTTGGAGGATTAAAAACAGATCTGTTCCTGAGTGAGCTATGTAAAATTCCATCGTTTTCAGACTCTACTAATTTGGGTAACGGGGGGGTTTCCCAACATGTATTTTTGTATGTTCAGCTTTCGTACAAATTTCTGGATCCCAATATAGGTCTCAAATTTATTAAGATTTTTAGTAGGTGCATATTTCAGCCCTTTATCAAGTACCCCGATTTCTTCATGTGTCAAAACCTGACCACTAAGGTTAAAAATTCCCTCTCCTCTGATTCTCTCTTTCTTTTGTTGTCTCTTGCCGGATCTTCGTCCTCTCTTCTTTCTGGGCTTTTTCTGGGGCCACGCATCTCGTCTGGATTTCTTACCGGATGATTCTCTCTGCTCCGATCTAAAAAAGGCCTATTTGTTTCGTGGTCTCCATAGGGTGGAGGATAGGGCCTAGCTGATCTGTCTTCATCTCTATTCATCAAGGGGGCATAATAATTATAGGTGGGAACTGGGCTTCGTTCGTCTGGCCGATAATTTCTCTGCGGCGGACCTCTCCCATTGTCATACCTATATTCATGCATGGGGCTTCTATCCCTTGGTCTGTAGTATTCCTGGTCTCTATTGTCTCTGTAGTCTTGCATAGGTCTCCTATGGTCTCTGTATTCATATGGTGGGCCTCTATAATCCCGTTCTTCATATGGAGGTCTATAATAATTGTTCCGATTTTGAGGTCTTCTATTATTCTTCCCATAGTAAGGTTTCCTCCCTCCATTCCGTGGTGTCCGATTGTTTTGTTGGGGCCTCCTCTCGTTTTGATATGGGGTATAGCCCTGATATTCAGTATTTCTCCCGTCATTCTCTCTCTGTCTTGGGGTCGTGGCCATATATTCTTCTCTGGGGTCATGGGGTCTTCTATTTTCCGTAGTTGGCCTGGATTGTTCATTTGGAGGCTGGGGATGCATTCTCACTGTTTTTTCGGGTGTAGAAAGAGTTTTGGTTTTCCCCAATAGGCTTTGCCATTTAAAAACTTGACCATTGAAAAAATCATTGGTGTCTCTTATATGTTTCTTATTTTTTCTCTGTTGGACTTCTTTATCTTTTTTGGCAAGGTCCTTATTTAATTGGGTCATTAGAGTTTTAAATTCAGTCGTATCTTTGTGTAATTCCAGTTCCTCTTTGAGGTCCGCGATATTTTGGTCAATTATCTTGTTCTTCCTCCTTTTCCTATCTAACAAAAAGCCTATGAGCTCTAGGCCTTTATCGTTAAAGAATTTGTACCATTCGTCATTTGAGTCCTGGTCAGTGAGGCTATCATTTGGGGGGATATCCCACCTTAACCTTCTTGGGACGATGTTTTCTTTAAGGTATGTCTCAAAGGTGCAAATATCCCACCACAGGCTCACTTTCTTTTCCATATTATGTCCCAATTTCCGCATTAAGCTTTCAAGGTCTAAATTGCTATTAGTTTTTTTGTTAGAGATGTTAAACACTTCTTCTAAGTTAATTTGCCTTTTTTCCATATAGGAGAATTTGACCCCAACTGTTTCCTGAGTGATTTTTAAGATTCTAATTATTCTGTTCTTATTATCTAATTTTAATTACCCTCTCCAAATTATTACCGGAATATCGTATTTATTCTTAAACTGTTTTTTAGTGATGTTTTACTTTTGCTATATTCTATATATTTCTAGGTTAAGTTTTTTTTTTTTTTTTTCTCTTCCTTTTTACTTTTTTGCTGTATTTGCTATCTATCTTATTTTGAGAAAGCCAACGGAAGAACGAGTGGTAGTTTGAGGTGGCCATTTATACTTTACCACTCATATCGGTTAGAGCTGTTTTTTCCCCCCCTTTTATTTGTCTCTTTCGTTAATATTAAATTATTGGACCGGTAGCCCCTACTGTACAGGACATGCCGATGTCTTTTAATATATTTGCCTACCTTGCTCCTAATCCACCACCATTTGATTGTATTACTTGTTTCTGGTATTTACTATCACTGTCTGTTATCTAATGCTTTGTGATCTTATACTTACTAAGTAAAACCGTTTTTAATCATGTTATGTAAGCTTGCTACCAGTCTTTGCTGCTTCTCTCTTCCCAATTTTTTCCGAGCCCCACACACTGACTGTTTATAAATATATTTATATAGATATTTTTATTATTTTTTAGTTTTTCATATTATGCCTCTTTATGTAGCTTTAACTTGCCATCTTGCACATGCCATCAATGTTGGGAATGTGCCTTATTTACTTTAGATTCAGCCTGCTAAATTGTTTCATCTCTACTCATTTTTTTAAACCTCTGTCACAGTGTGTCAGGCATGTAATAGCAGTACTTGTCCTCCTCTGCTGACAGTGCGAGATGCCCTTACTAGTTTTTAGCTGTCCATTGGCTCCACAAGTCAGCTGACAGCACACTGCGTTGCACATGATACATATAGGTTGCACTGCGCGGCCCCAAGAAAATGGCCACCGCATTATATTACATTATACCGGTTCAGACTTCGAGAAAATGGCCGCCCATTGCCGGCCATACTACACTATTTAAGGACACGTCTTTAGCCTGTATGCATCCCCTGATGAAGTCACGTGAGGTGTGACATCACGCGTAGGGACGAGACAGGCTGCAGATACTGATAGAGGCATACAAGCTCGCCGCTCGTCGGATGCAAATTGCTGTTTTCATTTTTTAATGTGAGTACCTGTTATTTTTAAATAAAACTGATCTGATTAAACGATATTACACTATTGGGATCCTTCCTGCCTTTCATATACCAACCCCCTCCCCCTGCACCATATCTGAGGGAACCACATCTCGGATCTAGGACGGTGAGGGACGCGCTGGAGCCCCTAGGTGGACACCCCAAAGGCTTAAATGACCACATGCGCTTGCCCTATTACCTTATGGTAAGGGGCCATTGCTCACCTGTGTGTATACACATGAAGACACTTATGATGTTACCCATGCTGAGCACTTTAATTGCAACGGCCGCATGCTAAACCGTTGCCGTCACACATTCTAGTTTTATCAAGGACTGTCCGTGTTAGCACTGTTTTGCACTTTACTCTTTTGGGACATCTATGGTTTACTTTGTTGGATGCTCTTGCACATTTGCCACTTTGTATAGAATATTGGGCACAGACCCATTTGATTGGAATACTTTATTGCACTTTGTCACTTTGTTTGAGCATTGTTTGCACGCAGTTTTTTATCTCTTTATTTATATGTATTGCACCTTATGATTAACGTTGTTTATTGCAAGGTTCACTAAATTGCTAGGAGGTTATACTTATACTCATTCATTCTCACGGCCTTATTATATCTATTCATTATTTATCGCATCAGTTAATTTTTGCTTTGTAGTGTCACGTTTCACATTTTAAATCAAGTCCTTACTTTACCCTTGTTTTTGTTCAAGATATATGAGGTGACACTGAGATTTCTTTTAGGCAAAATTTTTTTTTTGACACATGTTTGTATAGTGCGGATTAGCGTTGCACCACTTATCTATACTTAGGAAGAGAAACAGGAATAGGAAAACAAAAAAAACAAAAAAACAGAAAAAAAAAGTGTGGGGGGGGGGATTAATTGGTTTCAAACTTTTGATAACAGGCTAATGCATTTAGCAAAAGTGTGAGTTAGAGGGGTTAAGACAAATCATATTACACTGCTGGTGATGCTTAAAATGGTCAGCTTTGATTTAACCAACTTAAACCTTTCTTCCAAAAGAAACAGCTCAGTTTAAATTTCTAGCATGGTTCCAGTGTGCCAGGATGAATGACTCCCGCGCATACATGGGAGTGACATCATCCTCCACCAGCGAACTAAGACAGCTGAAGACCAGCACCAGGTTGAAGCTGGGGAGGAGATGCCGTTGGGGCAGAGGTAAATAATTCTTGTTGTAAGTTCCACTTTAGAGTTATTTTAAGACTAGCCAGTCCATGGGGTTATAAAGCTGCTGTGTGATTTCACTGCAAAATGGACAGCGTTAAAAGAGAAGTAAAGGTGTTTTTTTTTAATTTTTTTAGGAATCATACTTGCATCGGTCCAATGCTGCATCTCTCCCCCCCCCGATGCCTCTGCACTGAAACCAAATTTCGAACGCTGCCAATGGCTCGGTTTTCAGAGCTCCATGAGCAGAGAGCTGTATACGGTCAGTCACCTCTCTCTGCTCTTCTCCCTCCTCGCTCATTGGAGAGCAGGGCTGTGGAGAGGGTGGAGCAGCCGGCTCAGTCCAGACACCTGGTGGATCCAGACTTTATTGTCGCGTTGACACAGTGGACTGACATCCGTGACGTCAGCAGAGAGAGGACTTCAGCATACTCTCTGCTGAAAACGGGTCACAGGAGTGCATAACGAACTACACTCCTGTGATCCATAGAAGTATAGCCAAATGAACTTTGGCTGGACTTCTCCTTTAACAAGCCACCCTGTTACAGATCATAAAAAAATGGTAGATCTACTGGCAGGATCATGTTTTAAAATTATTATAAGATGGATAAAGAAAAAAAAAATCGCCTCTCCTAATGATAGTGACACAGACTGCATTATATGTGCGATTATACTATGTTAGTTACCACGGGGCATGTTCTCCCCTTAATGCCAGGGTGAATATTCCCCACATGACTTGGTACCCAGTAATCACAAAAAAAATTAAATATCAACAGGGTAAGTGTTTATAAAATGCATTTTTGCATCTGAGCACAATGTTTAAAAAACAGTCAAGGAGGTATACAGTTGCTGAAATTACCTTTATGTTGTATAAAAAGAGAAAAATAGGAATTCAAGTAAAATCAACTAACCATGTTCCTAGAATTACAGTCATTGCACAAACCATAATCTAGCAACACATAATAAAAATAAACAGTAAAGTAAAAGTACTGAGCAAAGAATAGATAAGAGTACTCTGTTTGTAACAAATTAAATTACCCCTTGGAAAAGCAATGGTTCTGATCAGTAGAGTAAAAATAGCACAGAAGAATACAATTCTACAAAAAAAAATGATTTCTCTATGAAGAAAGTAATTATTAAACTCATTTTTTAAAAATATGAAGACATGAAAATGTTTATTCTAAAGCATAAGTAATAAAAAAATAAATAAATAAAGAATGCCAAAGTACATCTTTAAAACGTAATTCTAGTACACAAAAGCATTATTGGTTTTTGGATAAAAGTTGGTCACTACTCTAATTGCTATACACAGATCAACAATTAAAACGGTTATTATTATAATACAGGATTTATATTGTGCCAACAGTTTGCCACCTCTTTACATAATGAAGGCAGACAGTACAGTTACAATACAATTCAAGACAAAAAGAATCAGGGCTTACAACCTATTAGTGTATAGTTTAAATGAGAAGTTAATGTTAGTAAAAAAATATATATAAATAAGTAAATGCATACCTTTTTGCAGGTAAAAAAATTGTGCATTTATTTATTTTTTTCTTTACTATGAGACTACAAGACTACTAAGCGTTACACCTCGATCGACAGATTGCAGGTGCCATGCAGGGCTCTTGCAGACAGTCTGTGTAAGCTGTCAGCTCATATCTTGCATGGGCAGGCAGTTATATACTGACAGGAAGACTCAATAAACTACCTAGAGGGCTCAACAGCACCCTGATAGTTTATTGAGAGCTACAAGCCAACAGCTGCAAAGGCTGTCAATACTTGTAGTTTTCCCATTCCCAGAACACTGTAAATAAGTCATGCAGCCAGGCGGACAGAGTGGGAGAGAAGATCGTCCACTCGCTGTCAAAACTGGGGATTAGGGGGGTGTGGAGGCCGGTGCATCTGTAACATGGTATACCTGAATATGGGTGTAACATGTTACAAAATGTGAACTTATCCAGGCCCAGAGCAGTTTAGTGTGCAGGCAACACTGTTTTGAGCTACAAAGCCATGCGGCAGGGGGGCGGTATGATGTGCATTTGAACTTTATGTAAAGCGTACAAAGTGACATTTCATTCATGTCAATGCATAGACCTGAAATTGTTAAAAACCCCAGATAGTTTACATTTTCTGAAAGACCCTGGAGAATAAAATGGTGGTTCTTCCAATGTGTTATGTCATGTGATATTAGTGCAGCGGTTTATCAAGCGCACATGTTCAGCAAAAAATACATCAATGTTAATTTATTGCACAGAATATTAACCAATCTTTGGTAAAATATATAAGATAAGGTTGTGCTGAGTAAATACCCAACAAGCCTTACAACTATGAGCACCCATGAAAGGATGAAAATGATGATGAACTTGGTACTCACTTTTCATAGGGTTTTAAAAGCCCTTACAAGACATCATTTTGGATAGAGTAAGGGAGGGTTATAACCCCTGTCAGATTTTTTTGGCATCTGTGTCCCATTGCTGAGATTTCCCTTCACTTCCTGTTCCATAGTTAAACAGGAAGTGAGAGGAAATCACTGCAAATTAAGAGAATTCCTTGGAGAACCCCAGGTCACCAGAACTGTTCCCATTGGAAGATTTCCCCTCTATTACTTTTCTGGGGACAGCCCAACATTTGGGGTTTTCTTTTACTTTCAATGATAATGGTAAATAGGACAAATAAAGAGGGTGAATCTCCCTAATGGTGGCACAGACAGCAATAAAAACTGACATGGGTTCTAATCCCTCCCAACTCTATCCAAAACTAGAAAACAAGTTTCGCCTTTAGTTATACTTTAACCATGAACAATGACGCTAGAAGTATTGCTCTCACTCCAGTATGTACAGTAATACATAACAAACTGTATGTAGCTAAATTTAGGGTGGGCTCAGTTTTAAGTGCCTAGGTGTTCCTTTAATTTTCTACACCTTTTTTTCCCACTTAAGTTTATTGCTATCACATAAGGGGCCAATAGCCCCCTATGTGATAGCATTTTCACTGTGACAGGTTCTTTTGTAATGGAAGCATCTGAGGTTAGATCTATATTTCCAAATGACAAAGGTATTACAATCCAAGATCAACATATTTAAAAAAATGAGGTTAAGATTTGATAAAATCAAAATATGAAAAAGCCTGTATCTACTGGACATTATAGCATGTTTATTGCCTGAGTGGCATCTTCTCATCCATTAGTATAATAATGTTTCATGAAAATAACTCCATCATAACAGGAATTATGAAATGGTATGATTTGGCTCTGGTAGTTCAATCTCAGGTCAAAAAACAGACTCACAGATTTGTATGTCTTTACTAAATTGGTTTTACGAAAGAGCTAGAATTAACAGACTTTCCAGACGTAGCGAAGTAATGCTTATGATACTGCTATAAGTTTACGACCCTCAGCCAGGTATCTTTTGGTTAGCTCTGTTTTTTCAAGGCTGTTTCAATCTGACCTGTGACTTATTAAAGTTGTCACCTCTCCCCCACAGGCAAAAGATTTAAATCAGACCATTTTTATTGTGGACTTGTGAATTTTGAAGAAATGAGGGTGTTACTAGGGTTGTCCCGATACCGATACTAGTATCGGCACCGATACCGAGCATTTGCCCAAGTACTTGTACTCAGGCAAATGCTACCGATGCTTCCGCTGATACCTGTACAGTCAGCGGTGATCGGTGCGTGGGGGAGTTACAAGCTTCTCCCCCAGCGGCTTTCAGCTGCTTAGTGACATACAGCGGTGATCGGTGCTTGTAACTCCCCCACACACGAACACCGCTGACTGTCACCTCATCCTCCATGCCCCCTCCGTTCCTCTGTCCCCCTCCGTTCTGCCGTTCCTCTGTCCCCCTCTCCTTCTCTGTCCCCCTCCGTTCTGCTGTCCCTCTCCGCTGTCCCCCTCCGTTGTGCTATCCCTCTCCGCTGTGTGAATGGACAGAGTCAGCTGACTCTGTCCATTCACATAACTGAATCATTGTAATCTCCTGTGATTACGATGTCTCAGTTTATGAATGGAGAGGAGCCGCTGTCTTCTCTCCATTCATTCTCAGTGCAGCTGAGGCTGCAGAGAAAGGGACTGGGGAATCTCTATCCTTGGTCTCCTTCTCTGTCTCAAGGGGGAGATATCAGGGGTCTGTTAAGACCCCTGATATCTCACCAAAGCCCCCCAACAGGGCTGATTAAAAAAAAAAAAAACACATATTGCAATAAAGAATAAAAAAAAAATATTATTGCATAAAATAATAAATGTAAATATAAAAAAAAAAAAAAAAAAAAAAAAAAAAAAAACACACAGACACCGTTCACCCCCTCCCCTAAAAAAAAAAAAAAAAAAAAAAACACTGTCACGTGAAGTTAAAAAAGAAGTATCAGTAATCGGTATCGGCGAGTACTTGAAAAAAGTATCGGTACTTGTACTCGGTCCTAAAAAAGTGGTATCGGGACAACCCTAGGTGTTACTGTTCTCAGACTTCCCCGTTCTCCCCATTCACTCTAGGGGTCATCAGACTTCATTATCCTCAAACTAATTGTCGGAGTATGCAAGATAAAGATCATGAAGGGGGTTAAATCAGAAAAAGTTGATACACAGTACTTACTAAGTAGAATACATATTAAAAAAAAAAAAAAAATATATATATATATATATATATATATATATATATATATATATATATATTTTACACACACACACACATACATATACACATACACAGTATTTCACAAAAGTGAGTACACCCCTCACATTTTTGTAAATATTTTATTATTATATCTTTCAATTAGCTCTTGGGTGCTGCCATCTCGGCTAAGGGAAACTGGCAGTAAAGTCTCGAGGCTTCACATCCAATTCCCTACTGCATCTGTGGGGCATCCTCAAATGGAAGGTTGAGGAGCGCAAGGTCTCTAACATCCACCAGCTCTGTGATATCATCATGGAGGACTGAAAGAGGACTCCTGTGGCAACCTGTGAAGCTCTAGTGAACTCCATGCCCAAGAGGGTTAAGGCAGTGCTGGAAGATAATGGTGGCCACACAAAATATTGACACTTTGAATTTCAAGTTCAATTTGGACATTTTCACTTAGGGGTGTACTTACTTTTGTTTCCAGCGGTTTAGACATTAATGGCTGTGTGTTGAGTTATTTTGAGGGGACAGCAAATTCACACTGTTATACAAGCTGTACACTCACTACTTTACATTGTAGCAAAGTGTCATTCCTTCAGTGTTGTCAGATGAAAAGATATAATAAAATATTTACAAAAATGTGAGATACCGATTATATATATATTTATACTGCATATATTTCTTGGCCAGCCTCCCGTCAGCACAAATGGATTGACTCTTCCTTCATACCCTCAGGACCACCTTCTCATACCCATTCCTCTCCTCTTTATTTTGGCCGGACTCCAGGCTACTAGACACATTTAAAAAAAACAAAAAAAAAAACTTGTGAGCAGCAACCCCCCCAGGTACAACCTCTCCTGGGATTGGAGGGTCCAGCAGGTTGGAGGCAAATCCTCCTAAAAGACTGGATGCCCTGGTGTATAATTAATTTATATATTGTGACGGAACTGTCCGGCACCCAGGGTGCCTTCGTCAAGGTATAGCTTCCTCTAGTCTGGAACCATAGCTGAACACCTAAGATCTAAACACTTGCATAGGTGCAAACTGGAACACTCTTTATTGTAAACTCACAAAGAATTTATATACCACACAAAACAAGAAGCAAGATTACAACCAATTTATTTTAAAGTCTTTCAAGAAAAAATAGTGGAGGTAATAGTAACTGGGTACTACGAGCCTCAACCTAACAACCCAACATTTACTTACACAAAATTTTATCAATCAAGTTATGTAGCGTTAATAAACATTATTTCATAAAGCATTAAGATTTTAATGCAGGATGATTTAATTTCCCTGTTATTCAAAGGTTTGCATACTCAGTTTAAAGTGGAGCTCCACCCAAAAGGGGAAGCTCCGCTTGTCTGCCTCAACACACTCCGCTGCCATATTTTGCACCTTTCTGGGGGGAGCAGGTACCTGGTTTTGACTCCCACTTCAAGGTGAGTTCAGCGCGGAGAACGCAGCCGTGAGTTTAGCCCCCTCCTCCTTCCCCTGCCACCGGGCCATTCACAATGTGCAGTGTGCATCGCGCATGTGCAGTTGGGAATTGGATGTGAAGCCTCGAGACTTCACTGCCAGTTGCCCTTAGCCGAGATGGCAGCACCCAAGAGCTAATTGAAAACTTGGCTCAGGTGAGGACATTGCTGGATTCGTGGAGAGGTAAGTGTCCTAATATTAAAAGTCAGCAGCTACAGTATTTGTAGCTGCTGACTTTGAATTTTTTCTGAAGGAGCCTGGATATCTGCTTTAACCACACACACACACACATATATATATATATATATATATATATATATATATATATATATATATATATATATATATATATTTATTCTATATACTGTATGTTAGCCAACAGACTAAATTAAGACAAATATAGGTAGAATGAATGTTATGCCACTTAATTATCTTTTTTATGTATATTAAAATCGTATGAAAACACAACATAATAAGAATCTATATGTATTCCTTACATTTGAAGTTGCATTACTACTTGTATCCTTGTTGTAAACTTATTGTAAAATGTTAAATAAAAAACGAACAAAAAATAAATCTGAAACCACATAACATTTAGAAAGCAAGAATTGTTTTCTCCCTGTAAACAGCTTTGATGCTTATTACTAGGAAATCTACCCAGGTTACACCTCTATATCACCATCCAGTCCACAGTAAATGGCTTCTGCTTGAGTAAATAGGTAAACAGTATTCTAGGGAAATAGATGCACGTTTCCAAAAGGATACTCATTCTTTGCCTGAGGAGTCAATTTAGTAGTACAGCCAACAACAAGAGCTCAAAGTGATTTGTGTTAACCTCACCCTCTGTAGCTCCCATTTCTCAATGAGCGGTTCCACTTCACCTCCAAGCACGACAGTATTGGTGTCATCCAGGAGCAAGCATCCATTTTTCACTTCAACAGTTCCTAATAGCTTTATTTTGGTGCCAGGTGGAGTGTTCAGGCTAAGAGGGAAAAATATGTGTTGAATAATACAATTAAATGTTAAATTTTCATAGATTCTGCCAAGAAATACAATAATCAATTGTAATTCATTCTTAGAAACAAACACAAACAGAACAGGCAGGGTGCTTATGAAAGCTAAGGTATCCAGCCCTCTGCATTTTGCAATTAAAAAACTGTCACAATTTCGTTTTTTTGCTGCAGTGTACCTGGAAAAGCATTGGAAGCAATTACAAGGTCAGTGAAACTATGAGAGAAAAACATATGGTATAACCCAAAAAGCATACAAGTTTCCTACCAAGCGGAACGCTGAACAATTATTCTATGTCTAGTAATGCTAGGCTTTCTCAGCAACAAAATGTATTATAACACAGCTTCAAAAGGTAGATATGAATTTATAGACACTACAAAATACTGTATGAGTTGCAAAACAAAACTAATTCACATGGATGTCTAAGATGCCTATTTATGAGGAATTAAAATAGAAATAATGGATTTCACACTATTTTGAACATTTTATTACCACGCTAACAAAACCTGTGCTATGTATAAAAGACATATCAATGAGCCAGGGGACAGTAGGGCATGGCAAAGTGGAGTAGAGAATATGGTAAAGGGCCAAAGCACAGTAAACACAAGGTGTATTGGAAATGAACAAGCAACAGGGAGCCAGGCAACAGTAATTTAGAACTGTCAGGGGAAATACGAGAACACAGAGAGGGGCTTGAGCTCAATAAAGAGGAGGTGCCAGGAAAGAACACAGTATGGTCCAGAGTACAATAAGGCAGGGTTCCTGAAGTAAAGAACAAACAGGGCAGGTTACAAGAGGGACCAGAGTGTTGTAAGCAAGGGGAAAAAAAAGGTTAGGAAAGGGTATCATGAGTGCAGAGGGAACACTGTAGGAAACTGGAGAACAATAAAGAAAGGGTGCCAAAACACAGGAGGGAAGATAGCAAGAAGTTGTAAAACAATAAGACCCCTTTCACACTGAGGCTCTTTACAGGCACTAGAGCACTAAAAATAGCGCCTGTAACGCGCCGCCTCTGTCACTCCAATGTGAAAGCCTGAGGGCTTTCACACTGAAGCGGTGCGCTGGCAGGACGTCCAAAAAAGTCCTGCAAGCAGCTTCTTTGAGGCGTTTTAGAAGCAGTGTATACGCCGCTTCTAAAGTGCCCCTGCCCAATGAAATCAATGGGCAGCGCCGGCATAGCGCCGCTGCAGCAGTTCTTTGCCGGCACTTTTAATCCTTTTCAGCTGCTAGTGGCCGAAAAGCGCCGCAAAAAAGATGGTAAATCACCGCTATAAATAGCGGCGCTCTACCGTCGATGCCCCCCCCCCAATGCCCCAGTGTGAAAGGGCTCTTAGGATGGGGAGCCGAAAAGGAGCAGAGAAGTTAGAATGGATTTGAAGGACAGTAACAAAGGCATGTGAAAGGAAAGGAGGAAATACAGGGGAGGGCAGGGGTACAGTAAAATAGGTGTGTGAAGGAAGATGAGAAACGCAACAGGAGGCGAGAAAATAGTAAGGGGAGGCAGGCAGACTATTCAGGTATGGAACAAGGGGTGTTAAGGGGAAACAGACAACACAACATAGGGCCAGAGGCCAGAACAATGAAGAGAGGCCAGAGAAGTAAAAAAAAAAAAAAAAAAAGCACAGTGGGGGCTGAAGCACTAAAAAGGTTTGTCAGAGTTCCACTCACAAACATGTATAGAAATGTAGTTAGGGAGCACATTCAAGAATAATGATGAAGGTGCTAAATATTACAAACTGAAAGCGAAACGTGAGGCAATACAGTAAGTGAACTGCTAATACAATGCCAGAAACATTACAAAATGTATTTAGGTCAGAAGTTCCACTGATTTTACCATTATCAGTTTTATGTAAACTACTAAAGCCAGATTGAACAGACATTTCATTATGCAACAGAGAAGAATTGCAATTGCATACTCTTTTAAACTTGTACAGTGTATGCTTTCTGGGGACTATATATATATATATATATATATATATATATATATATATATATATATATATATATATATATATCCTCTTGATGTTTGGTAAATATTTTCAAAGCCTTTTAGGGTCATACAAAACCCAAGAATGCTGTCAACTATAGGGATCTAATTAGCAGGGCAGCCATATGCCCAAGACAAAAGGGCACAATAAGAGTATCAGGCAGGTTGTGTGACCTCAGTAAAATGTAAAAAACGTGTCTATCTCAGGTATATTGAATTAAAAGTTGCTAGGAGCTTTTGACATTATGCAGGCTTTAGAAGAGAACCAGAATGCAACGCGTTTCGAAGCATGCGCTGTACCACATGGGGGCATCCACGTTCCCTTCTCAAGCAAATAACACCACGTCAGGAAGGAATTTGGCCAACTTCTTCCTCCATTCCACCTGGCGGTACCAGCAGCTCCCACAGCCTGCTACAACTGGCATTATGGACCTACACTTATTGATGTGCCTGTTACATATTTATTGTAAGTAGTCATGTTATGGGGTCTACTAAAATACAAAGTCTTACTGCACTTAGAGGCGCTTCTCTGCTTTTGTTTTTGTCTGTGTATATTCAGAGTCTGCTAAACTCCACCAAGAAGCCTGCCCTAGTGCCTTTGGACACTTTTGGATTTATCATGGACTTATATCTTATAACTACTATGCTTGCATATTGGGTATTATGACCAAGCCTCTGCGCCTATAACCTCCTTTTCAGTGAAATAGATGCCAATATCTTCCACCAACTAAGGAAAATAGGACCACCAGGATGTGTCCACCTCAATGTGCACTAAATTTCCTTGAATAATGAAGGGGGAACTGCTGCGCCCACGTGATATGTTAAGCAGCCAACACCACCAATTTGACAAATTGTGTAGATAAATATAAAAAGAAAAAAGTGTAGCGCTAAATTGTGCTAATGGACATTAATGTAAACATTAATATAAACCTTAGTGTAAGACACCCGTGTATACATCTATCACATTAATGTGGGCATCAATGTGAACCTCAGTAAAAAACACACGTGTATACATCTATATTCGGTCTTGCTGGAATAATTAAGTGAAATGTAATAACACCATAAAAACAAAGATCTGGTGAAATAAGTTATCTATTATAACAAGCTCTGTGTGAAACACCAATGTGTACATCTGTACTAGGACCTGCTACTCATGCAAGCCTGGTATAATTACTAACAGTCACCAAATATATAAAACTTTAGTGGTCTGAAGATTATTGCAATAACCCACTATAAATTAAATATTACAAACTGTATGTATGTAATCAAAAAATCCCAAAAGCTTCCACCAAAAACCATGTGCAAAACAAAATTGAGGTGGAATTGGAAAACAAGTCTCTGGGGTATAGACCAGTTCATTCAATCAAAGGGATGTATCCTGGAGCAAGGATATGCACCTCGCAGTGGTATCCAAACGTGTTCCCAGTAGACTTTTCAAACATTCAATAAGGCAGGAAATAATATAAAATGCCCTTACCGGACGTGGTGGACTCACAGGCCGTTGGCGGTGAGTCGTATAGGCTTGCACCGTTTTAACGGTAGAGTTAGAGCTGCTCTCGGTCTGTAGTGGAGAGTCTTGGATGGATCCCCGATCACGGGTGGCACCTTGGGTTCCTCTTCTGATGATCACTCCATCTCATTCAGATGAGATTAAGGAAAAGGGAAACACAAAAAGGCTCCACATAGCGTAAAATCCGGGTAACCAGGAAATTTTATTGCACTGATTCCAAATTGCCAATAAAAAATCAGGTTTTGTTCATATGAACAAAATGGTAATTTTAAGCGCAGTAATCAGATAGCTGTGGTAGGGTCACACACCCCATCCAAGACTCTCCACTACAGACCGAGAGCAGCTCTAACTCTACCGTTAAAACGGTGCAAGCCTATACGACTCACCGCCAACGGCCTGTGAGTCCACCACGTCCGGTAAGGGCATTTTATATTATTTCCTGCCTTATTGAATGTTTGAAAAGTCTACTGGGAACACGTTTGGATACCACTGCGAGGTGCATATCCTTGCTCCAGGATACATCCCTTTGATTGAATGAACTGGTCTATACCCCAGAGACTTGTTTTCCAATTCCACCTCAATTTTGTTTTGCACATGGTTTTTGGTGGAAGCTTTTGGGATTTTTTGATTACATACATACAGTTTGTAATATTTAATTTATAGTGGGTTATTGCAATAATCTTCAGACCACTAAATTTCCTTACCTGATGTATATGACCACCTATATAAAAATGGTCATATAGTTCTCTAATATTTACAGCCACTCCACGGACCACCACATGCGTCATATTGCAGACACTCCAACAGATGCCAAAGAGGGAAACTCATATAGTGTAGTATGGTTAAAATAATACATTTATTTAACCGCTTCAATACAGGGCACTTATACACCTTCCTGCCCAGACCAATTTTCAGCTTTCAGCGCTGTCGCAGTTTGAATGACAATTGCGCGGTCATGCTACACTGTACCCAAACTAAATTTTATCATTTTGTTCCTACAAATAGAGATTTCTTTTGGTGGTATTTGATCACCTCTGTGGTTATTTTTTGCTAAACAATAAAAAAAAAAAAAAAAAGTTTTGCTTTTGTTTCTGTTAAAAAAAATTTGTAAACAAGTTATCTCTTTCACTGATGGGCACTGATACGGCGGCACCGATGAGATGGCACCAATGAGCGGGCACTGGTAGGCGGCACTGATGGGCATTGATAGGCGGCACTGATGGGCACTCATGGGTGGCACTAGTTGGCACTGATAGGCGGCACTGTTAGGTGGCACTGCTGGGCACTGATACGTGGCACCGATATGAGGCACTGATAGGCATCCCTGGTGGCACTGGCAGTGGTAGGCATTGGAGTGGGCACTGATGGGCAGCTGCCTGGGCACAGATTGGCAGATTTCCCTGGGGGTCTAGGGGGCATACCTGGTGGTCCAGTGTGGTGGCCATCCTGGTGGTCCTGGGCGGCTTCCCTGGCGGTAATCAGCACAGACCCCCCCTGTCAGGAGAGCAGCCGATCGGCTCTCCTCTACTCGCGTCTGTCAGACGCGAGTGAGGAAAAGCCGATCACCGGCTCTTCCTATTTACATCGTGATCAGCCGTGATTGGACGCGGAAAAGACACTCCACAACAACGATTGCCGCGATGATCACGACATATGACGTCCGGTCAGGATATTAAAACCACTTTGCCGCCATCATTTTGCTATATGGCGGGCGGCAAGTGGTTAAAATTTAAAAATGTGCACTCACATTAATAGAAACGGAAAAATCAGCATCACATTGTGAAAACTGCATTCATATAGTTCCGCTTTTGGAGCCTGCATGCATGCATGATGACGTCACTTTGGCTGGCCCCACCTGATGTGTTTTGTCATAGCAGCTGTCATCAGGGGGAGTGGCCAAAAGGAGGCATCACGCAGCATCCATACATACTACTACTGGGAGGTGGAGAGATTAAAGCTCCTCACCCAAATCACTAAGTGGCCCTTACAAAAAGGCAGCATCATGTGATTAAATCACATGACAAAAAAAAACACTTAATACTTAAAAGGACAACGCCCTCTTCTGTTAAAGTATAACTAAAGGCAAAACGTATTTTTTTGGTTTTGGATAGCGTGGAGAGGGATTAGAACACCTGTCAGTTTTTGTATTGCAGTCTGTGCCCACGTTAAAGAGATTCACCCTCTCCATTTGTCTGAGGAACTCGTGCATCGCTGGACCGAGAGGGGGCTCAGGTAAGTATTAGGGGGACTGTTACACACAGAAGGTTTTTTTATCCTAATGCATAGAATGCATTAAGACAAGATGCAAAAAAAACCTTCTGCCTTTACAACCACTTTAATAGTTTGTTATCCGGTTAGTACTTTTTTTTTTTTTTTTTTACATCTGCGACAATGACAAATATCATTGTATATTAAATTGTTTAATTGTTTATTTTCATGAGTATTTCAGCTATGTGTATAATAGTGTGGTGGCATCTACTAAACATGTAGCATCTGATAATATTAATTCCAAAAAGTAGCCTAATATCCATTATCACTTACCATCTGATATTTGTTTATCTTTATTTCTATGTATGTGTAGATGTATATGTGTATTTTTGGAAGCATATATACGTACACATATGCACATATATGTTATCCATGATGTTCTATGATTGTTAGACTCATGATTTTATCAATCACGATTATACTGTATTTACATTGTATTTATTGTATGTTTTGTTGTAGTCCTGATGAAGGAGGAGTCGCTTTAACCCCTTATACCAGGGGCGTCCAAACTTTTTTCGAAGAGGGCCAGATTTGATGAAGTGACATTGCGTGAGGGACGACCATTTTGCCTGATATTCCTTGAACCATTGAAATTTGGTCTAAGTGTGTTCGGAGCACTAATACACTGCCCAACAAGAATTCTCCTACCTTTGTGGCTATGTGTGGTGAAGAGATGAGTTTGGGCGTGTTATTTGGATATACCGTATTTAATCGGCGTATAACACACACCTTCACTTTAAGAGGGAAGTTTCAGGAAAAAACTTTCATTTTAAAAAAAGAACTCTGAAGCAAAATAAGGGTCAGTGCCCATCTGCAGCCCCACCACTGCCATGAATGCAGCAGCCCCACCATTGCCATGAATGCACCAGCCCCACCACTGCCATGAATGCAGCAGCCCCACCATTGCCATGAATGCACCAGCCCCACCATTGCCATGAATGCAGCAGCCCCACCATTGCCATGAATGCAGCAGCCCCACCATTGCCATGAATGCAGCAGCCCCACCATTGCCATGAATGCAGCAGCCCCACCATTGCCATGAATGCAGCAGCCCCACCATTACCATGAATGCAGACTCACCATTGCCATCACTGCTGCCTGATCCATGTCCATCTGCAGCCTCGGAGGGGACAGGGAGAGGGGCGGGATGAGCGCCAACAGATTACATACAGGAGAAACTTCTGTTTTCTAGGCGGCCTCCTTAATACAAAGTCCCGCCTCCTTTGATGGACAGAACAGTCGTCCAATGGCAGTGCAGGAGACAGGACTTCCTACTACAGAGGCTGCTGCGTAAACGGGAAATACTCCTGTATGTATGGCACTCGTTCCGCCCCCTTCCTGTCCCCTCCGAGGCAGCCAGAATATATATATGTTTTGTGGCCCCGGTGCTCGGAGATTCCTTGGGGGCCACAAAAGATATACATGTCCAAATTACCAGGCGGGCCGTTCTAAACCGGAATGCGGGCCGCAATTGGCCCACAGGCCGGACTTTGGACATGCTTGCCTTATACACATGGTTGTTTTTAGTACAATACTAATGAATGAATTTGGACTCTTATCATTTCATCTGCCGTTCCTTATTTTTATGAATGTTTTCTTCTGGTAAACTGCTGGGGTACCCACTGGAGGGCAGCCTTGTCTGTTGTGAGGAGCATAACCTGAGCCAGTGGACTCTTTAAAAGTTTTTTGCCCTCTCACTAATTTGTATGAACTTGCATCAAAGTCCCAGCGCCTCTTGGATGCTTTTTTCTTCACTGCTTATACAGCGACTGCTAAGCATCTCTTGACTCATTGTTGGCCCACGTTTGCCATTTCAATTTGTACCATTCTCTGCACAACCGCCATCTTGTGCACTCTGCAATAGCAAAGTCTAATTCTAATTTTGTAGTAATATTAGTAGCAGTACTAGTAGGAGAATACAAATTTTGCAGAATTAAAATTGTTTTGTTTAAAACCAAAAGTTATCTTTAGAGAGAGGAACAGAGCAGCGCCAGTCTAAGTGTAGCAGTGATCAAACGAGCTTAAATAAAAAGTGATACACTCAGATTCCTGACTAAAAAAGCATGCATGCTCTGAAAGCGTGCACGGATCCAACCTCTTCCTTTTTTCGGATGATGCTGTGACAGCTTCCTCCTGCGCCTCCTCGTCCACCCCGGGACTCATGACACCGCCGGGTTGATGACCACACGCCCAGCAGCTGTACTCATGAATCAGGAATACATCCAGCAAGGCTGATATTGCTGATGTGCCTTTATTATTTTCATTTAAGTGAGTGTATTACTTTTTTATTAAAGCTCATTTGATCACTGCTACACTTAGACTGGCGCTGCTCTGTTCCTCTCTCTCCATGTATACACAGATTCATCTTCTGCTCTTTAGGCGGGCTGCCTACTAAGTTATTGCCATGGCGAAACCCTCTCTCTGGGTGCACTAGATTATTTAATAAGGACTCTTCATTACTCCCCCTGGTTAACTGTCCCCATAATCATTATGTGACCTGTGCCATTTTTTCCCCCTTAGGTGCACCCTTGCCCTAACAGTAGTGTTCCTCAGGCTCTAAATATTCCCCTCCTAAGTTCACCTTTAAGAGCATGTTACACCCATATTTAGGGCGTAATATGTACTGTGCTCCTATGAAGTAACTTCCTCCTGCCAGCGCTCCCTGCTTTGTGAAAGGGAGCTGGGGATCTTCTCCCTACACACACTGTCTCAATTTGAAAACAGCACGGCTCTGCAGGACTTCGCCCACATGCCCACATCATTCATTCACAGTTTCCTGTGAATGAATTAGACAACAGTTACCATCAGCCATTGCAGCTGACGGCCTGAAGTTCTAAATGAACTGCGAGGATACTGGTGATCTTCCTGCAATTCAGTAACTGCCTGCCATAGTGGAGGTACAGGTAGACAGCTTACTGAGAGTCTGAGGATCCAGGCATTGAACCCGCAATCTGCTGATCTGGTAATCGGCTGTGTCCAGCGGACACAGTGGGTCACAGATCCTGGTGCTGAGTGCTCTAGAGAGTGCTGATGAATAGGTGATGCATGTGGACTTCTCTGGCTGTTTATGTACAATGGCCGGACGTGCAGTGGTTAACTAAACAGGTGAACCAGTTTCAGGTCTAGCTGCACAGAATGAAAACAGAAACTGGTGCACTCTGCCCAGAGGGAAAACAGCCAACTTCCACATAGAAAACTGCAGCAGGTCCCTGCCAGGTGCGATTTGGTCATAATCCTACCTCCCTAAAACAAGAGGAAGGGGGTGACGGTAGAGAGATTGGAGCATGTAGACATGGGAGAACAGAGAAATGATCATTCCTAATTAACGCAAGGGCTTGCATCACTCTTTGTTAATTCCTCTCATGGTGTTTAGTCATATGATATGATGTTTTCCTGCAGGGTGAAGCCTCCTTGAAAGAATGGATTTTCCTGAAGTTCAATAAAAAAAAAAAAACAAAAAAAAAACAGTATTTATTTATTTTTTGTAATATTAGATACAAAAAAAGTGCCTCAAGATCTTGAATAATCAATTTTGCTTACCATACTGAATGGCAGGTCTGCTTTAAAGAAAAAAACATTGACTGCTATTAAACAGGTACAAATATAAAGTTTCGTAACCATGCTTTTAATGCAGGCATATTAAATACTGGCTAAAAGCCTAGACTGTTTGATACAAAGCCATATCTGGGACAGACTTGTAGAAGAATTACATAAAGCATATGTACTTTAAAAAAAATTGTCCTTGAAAACAACAATAATATGCATAATTCATCATATTCACAAAGGTTTTAAAAACCACACATATCTTGTAATCAGATACAAGAAGCCAAAAGTGGCTGAGGAAAATCGTTTATTACATGGTCATCAGAATGTTAATGCATGACTTGACCCAGCTAATGATATTTTCTTTACCAGTGATCATCACACAAATAGGCTCATGCTGCAAAAGCATGCATTGCTATTACCCTATCTGTAAATCAGTTAGTACATACAGATGCAAGGGGCGCCAAAAAGGTTTGCATGGTGCAGTACATACCAATACGTTATTAAAAGTCACTGTGTGAAAGCTGTGTAAGCCCTTAAACCCATGACTTATATGGTATAGACATTTAACTTTGTTCAAAGTTGGCACTCAAGCACACACTGCACTCCATAATGCAATGCAGTCACTTCAAAATCTTATGGAAAGGTGCATACTCTACATTACAGGGGGCATGTCTGAACTTTAACTTGGGCTAAATGAATATTTTCACTGTGCTCAGGTTTAGGGGCTTCCAGGGAATTCAGTAAGCAACAGCAGCTTGTGCCATTCACCAACCCATTATGAACAGTTTCACTTTCAGGTAAAATTCGGGCTCCAGTCTGATGAGAAAAACAATACAAATTATTACCCAATAAACCCAAGATGTCTGCCATGGTCTATTATCACTTTGGGTAGGCATGAATAGGCGTATTTCTCAAAAAGTGCAGGAAAAGAACACTATCTAGTATTTACAGTAGTGGTCAAAGGGTAGCATTATGAATAAAACGGAGTATAATAATTCATACTTCATCCTTTTTTTCCTTCATCTTGAAGGAATACATGCACTATTCTGCTTATCACCACTTGAAGTATGTTCGTTCAGACTTAAAAAAAAAAAAAAAAAAAAATGTATATTTTCAAATGTACTTTTAGAATTTGATCATAAACTCTGACAAGACTCACAGTTTTTACAAGTCTGTCAGAAATATGCTGAAGAAATATTGTAATACCCATCTAAAAAATGGTTGAACTCTGGCTTCTTGCAAATAAAAGGCTGGCATTGGCAGCCAGGCAGATTAAATAGGTTTTGCATATTTGGGATACATCATATTTCTATCCAAAAGATCCGATACATGCAATCTATAGTTAGTAAATCTAAGTTGCCTCTAGCAGTTGGAAAGGTTCTATAAGATTGATGTTGCCAGAAAAATCTCAGCCATATACATAATCTATTATCCTCAAAGGGCATGGAGTCATTTCAATTACTACAATTTAATTATGATGCCCCAGAGTCAAAATACTTTTGGTGTCTCCATCTTAAACAATTTATTTCTGCTCTAGCTCAACTCTTCAAGGCAAAGACTTAATTTGTTCAGTAGAAAATCCTTACTTGGTAAATTTCCTCTGCAATTATAAAAGTAGTTTGTAGCACTCCAGATCTGATTCACAACATGTCTGGTGCAAAATTAGATATGCTAGGCTAAGGCAACAACTACTTAGTTAAGACAAATTCTAAAAGGTCTTCAGAAGTTGACTGGAAACAGAACAAATTATATTACCAAAACTTCCACACACACATCAGTGTAAAAGCAAGTGGTGGGCTTTTACTTGTGTTAGAACGTCTCTATCTAAGACTATGAGAATAAAAAGCTCATCAAAATGGACCCTAAATGAGATTAAATAAATTATAAATAAAATATATATAATTTTTTTCCAAACAGATCTACAGCAATAAATATTAGATGACTATTCCTTAACTTGCAGGTTCCATCTGATTTAGGTAACAGAGCTATATTGTCCCTTGATAGTATAAAGTGGAATATCTAATGGCATTGGCTACAGAGATTTGGATTTGGGTCCCAGTTTATAAGCTGGATACAGCTTCTTTATGCTGCACCAGTAGCACGGGTTCAGGTGAAGGGACATATTTCGGCACCCTTTTCATTACGAGGAACAAGACAGGGATGTCCACCATCACCCCTCCTTTTTGATTTGGCCTTTGAACCCTTAGCAGCTGCTATTTGTCAGTCGCCAAACATTATTGGGTTCCGCAGATCTTTAGGAGAGGACAAGATTGCCTTATATGCTGATGATGCGCTTCTATTCTTGGGAGTTACTTCATACTCCCTAGTAGCAGTGATGTCTATAATTAGTACATATGGTTCCTTTTCAGGGTTTACAATAAATTGGGACAAGTCAGTTATTTTACCAATAGACCCACTTGTAAATAACATGCCAAGTTTGGCATTCCAAATAGCTGTAGTCTCTACATTTAAGTATCTAGGCATTCAAGTTACATCACAAATGGCTGAGCATGTAGAGAGAAATCTAGATCCATTGCTTAAGCACCTTTAACAGATGGGAAAAATATGGAGTAAATTGCCTTTAACGGTAGTTGGTAGAGCCAAATTTGATAAAGATGGTTTAAATGCCACAATTGTATGTCCTACATAATTGTCCTGTATGGTTGCCCCAGAGATTTTTTCGACAGGTGGAAACCATTCTTAAAGATCTTTTCTGGAGGTATAAACACCACCAAATTAGACTGGGAGTTTTGCAGCTGCCCAAGGATGGAGGTGGTCTAGCTGTCCCCAATGCCAGATTGTACTACTTGGCATCACAACGTCAACATTTAAATGGCTGGAATGTTATGATTCTGAGGACCCTATACAACAAATTATATTTTCTGAATTTCCGGTGGAGCCACTGGTGCAGTTAATAGTAGCTCATTATTTTTACAGCAAACGTTGCTTCCCTACATTTCAATTAATTCACAAAGTCTGGACTACTGTCCAACAACTTACTTCCCATGAGGGATATACCCAATGAATGCCCATATGGAATAATCTACAATTACCAGGAGGTAGTGAAACTTAAAAACTTTGACTCATGGAAAAGGGCTGGTATTGTCATTCTTCAGGAGAGGTGAACTGCCTCCTGGTGCCGTGGAGCCCCGGGAGGAAGTGGGAGCCGAATGCCTCTAAAAAGAGGTTATCCGCCCCCAAAAAAATGACATGACAAATGTGGCATGTCAGGGGATCACCATTTTTGGGTGGAACTCCGTTTTAAGCAACAATGCGCGTATAATTTTGAAGTGCATGGTTTACCTGGGATCTTTTTTTTTTTTTTTTTTTTTTACTTTTTTATGTTCAGTGGGCATGTTTTGTATGTATTAGTCTTATTGTAAAAATGTTCTCAATAAAAAAAGTATTGGATTTAAAAAAAAAAAATTAAATGATACATATATATACACACACACACACACACACACACACATTATATATATATATATATATATATATATATATATATACACACACATACATATATGCTATTTTGGCATAAAATGGTTTCCCCTTTCACTAAAAAAGCAGGAAAACGAAAACCTCAAAACTAAAACAGCATTGACCAGCTGTTTTCAAAGAGCCATAAGGTAGCTAAACAAGTTACAGCTATTTTGCTTTTTTTGGTGATGCAAATCCTGAAGAAATCACTGAATTTATTAGGCTTCATGTACACAAACATAACATCTAACATCGCACCAGTGTGAATCCAGCCTAAAGGCATATATATTAATAAGTAATCGTTCTAAAACTTTTATATAGTTTTCTTAAATTATGTTATACCCAATCCCGTCTTTATTATTGCTTTGCAAAATTTAAATACAGCATACGTCTTACGAGGATTAACAGCCACCATCAGAGACCCCAGAACATGCTTATTTGTCCACCGCCAGTCTATAGCACTTAGCAGGGGCAACCAACAGTTTGGCACACAGATATTGTTTTATAGTGGTCAATTTATACAAGTTCTTTCTTCCGGTTGAACAGCGCCAAGGTAATAAACACGCACTCTATTATGATGCAGGAAGAACACACTTTTCAAAGATGATTTTCTGGTAACCACACAATACTGCAAAGGTATCAATTACCTAATGCATTTATATCCTTATTTATATAACGCTTACAATGGATGTGGCACTTAAAATAATTGAATTGAAGATTGGGAGGGAAAAAGATTTACAGGGCTTTGTAAGTGTATTAGAAAAGGGAGTCACATTTGTAAGTGAATACCTGCCCTTTGAGCTCTATGCATTTTATGCGGTGACTTAGGTAAAAAGCTAATATAATAATGGGAAAGAAAATGCATAAAATAAAGATGCTGAATACCTAAAAATTGCCTGGAAATTTTAGCAGGAAAGAAAAGAAAGTGCCTCCACCAATTTTTTACAATAACATAGATGAAACAAAAACAAAAGCAGATTTGTCCATGTCCAAACTTTATTTTCAATCATCCTGGATCTTTAGTTGCATGTTTATTTTCTTCGAATGGTGCCACACATGTATGTCATGCATGTGTGAATGTGTTCAATCCTATTATGTTCTACATCAGTGGTCTCCAAACTACAGCCCTTTGCTCGTCTTTATCCGGCCCTTGAGGCATAACTCCTGCCACTGACACCAACAATGGAGCACTATTCCTCTCACTGACACCAACTATTTCTCCCACTAATACTAAAGATTGGGCATTGTTTACTCCCCCTGGGCGCAGTCCGCCTCCCCTAAAGCTTGAAGGACTGTAAACTCACCGTTTCTTTAGAAAGTTTGGAGACCCCTGAACTACATTATAATTGATACTACAATCATTTTTTCTGCAAAAAAAAAAAAAAAGTTTGATGCATCGTGTACACATCCAACAAATTTTCCAATCTGCCCTTCTGTGTCCAAACTTAAAAAAAATAAATGAATAAAAATGGAAGTGTTTAAAAATTGTGCACATCTCTTGATTTTCTTACCTATAAGACTGATCAAATTATCAAACTAAAACACGTGTGGTTATTTTACTAGACACTTCGTTAATGATTTTACCATTTCATACGATTAGTCTGATGAAAGAATCACATCTTTTACACATCAACTGCACTACATGGGCAGTTTGATCAATAAACAATTGTTTTCACTAAGAAACGATCTATCGTAGCAAAAAATCTAATAGAATTCTTTGTTATCATTAGGTGGGCGGACGGCATCATGAGGTTGATTTAGGTGAAAGCATGTAAACTGGCTATACACATCACAATTTGATTTTCCAAGTTCCATTACATGTACCAATAATAAGTGAGGACCTACACACACCAACCAACACATTTAAAATCACATACTTACTTTTAATCTTAATATTCAAAGCTGATTGCATATTGTATCTGTAATACACCTTTTGCTTTAATCCATACTGATAAACACACAAAAATGTGCAATCAGAGAATGTAACAGCTCATGAGTATAAGCTGTTCTCACCTATGGAAGCAAGGTAGTCAGAAAATGACACATTCTGATGTGTCTCTAATGAAAATTGGGACCTCACAATCAGTTCACATTTGCATGGCCAATAAATCTACACCACATCTAGGCTAGAATGATTCTTGAGCTACGGGCAATCATGACCATATAAAAAGGAGATCATAAGATATACTGTAGTTCAGCATCCATTTTATAGCCAAGTAGATCAAGTAATTGGACTTTAAAGAGAAGTAAGGCCAAATCTCTTTTGGCTCTACATTTACTGTGGGTCACTCCCATGACCAGTATTCAGTAAGCAGTGGGCTAAAGCTCTGGAGCTCTGAGCCAGCCACTAACTCCCTCTGTACAGCCCAGCACTCCAGAGAGCGCTGGAGTGACAGTGCTCACTGAAGACTGTGAACTAAGCAATCAGCAGTCTTTGGGCGCTTAGTTCTCAGTCTTAGAGGAAGCGGGGGACAGATGCAACATCGGACCAATGCTGCATCCACCTAGGTGAGTATAAAGTATTTTTTTAAATTCCCAAATTCTCTTTTAATGGTTATTTTTTTTTTGCTTTATTTATGCTTGGTAGTTTCAGGTACTTGGCTCATTAATAGTTGCTCATCCATTGGAAGCAAGATAGGTATCAATTTACCTGCTGAAAAAAAACATATTTTAGATGTCTTTAGTGTCCTAGTAGTACACTTCATCCAACCTGAAGTCAGATTTGAAATGAGCAACAACTAGGAACTCCAGGTGATGTGCACATTGCTCCCTATTTTATTTGGGTATATCTACTTTTTGCCATATTCTCTTTGAGCTGTAGACTTCCAATAAGAACATATAGCCCCTGTCCAGGCGGGGTTTGTTTTCTAGCAGAGTGACTGGATGGCTGATGGATGATATTTAAGAATCTAACTTCCATAGTCTATAGAGGACCCTCTGTTATTGTCATAATTTGGTGATGGCTGCGGAAAGCAGACATAGCTTAACGCCAGGGCTGTGACAAAAACAATCCTTGCAGTGCCCCCAAACCACACACACACAGTAAGGGGTGCTTATTATGTCTAGGGGTGCACAGATAAGGAGAAATACCTACCTTACCCCTGGTAAATAGCCTTGCATTGGACATGATGACGATTAGCCCACAGACCAGACTTTCTGGGAGGGCATGTAAGCACCAGAGCCAGTGTGGGGGCACATTCACAGAGCTTAGCTTTAACAAGTAAAAGCTGATCTAAGTAAGCTTTATCTAAGTAAACAGTTTAGCTTAATAGAGTAGGTTTATAGGGCAAGGAGGGGATGTAACTGATGTTCAGAGTAAGGCTCAAAACTGCTTTAAAATGATTTAATGTCTATCTGCTAAGAGTTTGTGAGCATCATACCAACTTAAAAGATGTAAGCAAATGCAGAAGATCCATAAATGCTCTGTGTGAGGTTCTTATCTACATGCCCCAGCCTCACTAACCTGGTGGCCTTGAAGTGTAATTATGCGAGATTATTCCTGCAGTCTCTAAAAAACTGGCACCTTTAGAAAGCAGAAGCTTAGAACTCATTAATCAAAATCGCTTTTCAACAGATAGCTAGCAATTATTTTAGATCAGCGTTAAATAGTAGAAACCTTTGTCAATATTCCAAATGCATGATGATTTACTAAGTGTTTACTTTGTATTTCTAAATAATACTCATATCTCCAAGGTCAACATCAAAAATAGGATGTGTGAGGGTTCTAATAAAAGGAAGAATTACTTTACGTTAAATATTATTACTGTAGATAAACGCTGTAAAAGCCATTTTGTGATTAAAATTTATAAAAATAATCTTTAAACTGCTAAAATGAAAAATGTGTTTTTTTTTTACACCTATGACAGCTTTGATGGCCTTCTGTACACTCCAGGTTTAAAAAACCTATAAAAAAAAAAAAAAACACATTTTCTGTATGTCTGACTGGCATACTGCTATATGGCCTGAAGTCTGGTCAGAGTCTAAATTTAAACAATAGGCAGCTCCTGCAACTGAATATTCATCTTTACTGAGACAGTGAAATAATGGAACATATCTTAGGCCTCATGCACACTAAAGCTGATAAACTGACGTTTTTGGGAGTTTTGGCGTTTTTTACAGCGCCTCCCCTCTATGCTATCCCATGTGTCCATATACACATGGACATTTATTGACGTTTATCAGCAGGGGAGTTTATGGGCTGTTGTCTGAACTCCCTAAAATCCCTTTCAAGAGCAGTTCTTCTGACCACAAAAGATGCTGAACGCTGAAAAACGTGCATAAACATGTTTAAAAAATGCTATTAAAAGCGCGTTTTTAAAGCAGCGTTTTCCTCCCAGCAATCCGACGTCCAGAAAGACTTTTTTGAACGTCCTGTGAGCCCTTGGAGTCCAAGGGCTCATGCACACTGCAGCTCAAAGGAGCGGTTCCTACAGGCTTTTGAGCTCTTATTTTTTCTGCCTGAAAACTCCTTTCCATGTTAGCCAATGTGTCCATGCACACTATGGCTTTTTCAGGCAGTTTCAGGCATATGCTACTACAAGCAAACAAAAACCCCACCAAACTCGTATTTTTTTTTTTAGAGTAAGGCCTCATACACACGGACGTTTTTACAGCAACGTTTTTGAGCTTTTTTTGCAGCTTAAAAATGCCACTCCATGTTATTCAATGGCCTCATACACACCATAGCGTTTCTAAGCTATAACAGGAATTTGCGTTTTTAAGCTACAAAAAAAAAAAAAAAAACAGGACCAACGCGTTCTGAGGCTCCAGCGCTAGAGCTATTTTGACACTGACGCAGAAAAACGATAAAAAAAAAAAAAACAGGAAATTCCTTTCTGTAATTACCCAAAAGCCTTGTGCACACCCGAGGTACTGTGGGAAAGAGAAAGAGGAGGAACAAAACATGGCCAGCTCTGTATCACAGCCAGCTCTAATTACAGCTGTGGAGGCCCATCCCGAGCTCTAATTACAGCTGTGGAGGCCCATCCCGCACCCACAGCATGGGGACCACATAATAAAAAATCAAGTGTGGATGGAGTTCAGCTCACCGCTCACCCGGGCGTGGGAAGCATCTCACATGGTGAACAAAAAGAAACAAGTCAGTCTATGTTCATGGCATGCACAAGCTGTTTGTTCTGTAATGAAAATGTAGAATGCATAACCCTTATTAATCTCTTCCTTTCCACTTTTCTCTTCTTGTCCACTAAAGGCAAAGTCCTTTAGTGTCGGTGGAAATTCCTCCACGATCGTGTGAGGAGGGAACACGCGGAAGAGGAAAAGGTCCGGAGCGGCCGCACCCAAAAAGAAGCCGCACGTTTATCACCAGAACCTGGCCTTCGAACCTGGCAAGCACCGATTAACAGCACCATAGTGTACGGTTTTTATTGTCTTCTTTTTACATCATGTAATTCCCCCTGTGCATTTCTTTGCAGGTGATATGAATTTTCTATGTATAATGACACCTAGCTATCTAAATTCTATTCTTTGTTGGACGATATCCAGTATTGCCGTGAGGAGGCAGGGGATGAGCCGTCAGTGGACAGACCCACCACCAGTGCCACGGACAGCTCAGCCCACGCATTTCCCCGTGACAGCAGTGTTGGAAGCCACGTACGCCGAGAAGACAACGCATGAGGTAACTGTCCACCTGTTATGACTGTCTGCCTGTCTATCTATCTATCTACTTACATGTAAATCTATATATTTTTTCTTTTGCAGGAATCCTGCAGCAGCCAACAACACGGGGAGGTGCATGGTCCTAGAGGTGCTGTGGCCCTGGGCGTGGGCGTAGGCATGGGGCGAGTTTAGTGCAGAGGCTGAGGACAGGGTGCTTGCACTGCTGCACGAAGTGCGGCAGGAGAGGCGCAGTGTTGATGCTTTCTTCAACCCAAGCAACAAGCGAGCCTGCTTCTGCCGCCACATGTACAACATTCTGGAGGACATCGGGGAAGACCTGGAGATTCAGTGTATGGATCGACTGAACACCATCTGTTTGCAGTACAGACAGGCAAAATATAGTGGTGTGCCGCCTCCACCTTTAATCGATCCATACACAGTTTCTCAGGATCCCCTAATGGCTCCCGGGACCTCAGCAGTGCAAGCAACCCCCCTCTCTGTATCAGCCCCTCCTCTCTGCCAGCCACCACCCACCATGACCCAGACCCCATTATACCCCCACACTTTTATGAAGAATGTGCACCGCCATCTGCCCATCATTATATGCATGGGCGCCAGCCCCATTCCTCCCCCCATCTCCAATCCCCACATCCCCAAAGTGACCAGGCATCCCACATATCACCAGTTGTGATTTTATATACCATAAATAAAAAATTTTTTGATTAACAAATTTCGTCTGATTGTTTTCATTTTTTTTATAGGATGCACAACAGCACTCATTTTCACTCTGCCTGAGACAAACGTATGCTAAACCCAAATAGGGCTAGCATGCATTTGCCTTAGGCAGATGAAATGGACCGATTTTCACTCTGCTTGGGACAAACGAATGCTAAGCCCGATCAGGGCTAGCATGCGTTTGCCTCACGCATAATGGAATGGACTCGTGGAACAAAAGAAGAAACATGGACAAAAAAGTGAAATCTCACCAAAAGGAAAGATCAAGGGAAAGGGAGGGTGAGGAAGGGTTAGAACTTTTCACAATGTTTGTAATCTTGTTCATACCTTCCTCCATTTCTCAATAGGTGCTACAGAAACAAGAAGGTAAAATCTCCTCAATGGTATTAAACACAGAAATAAAAACTTGATGAAAATGTTTGAACTCCTTCTAACTGTATACAAAATGAAAAAAAATGTCTTGAGATGGGTTTTAATTGTAAGGATATGTGAAACAAGATCCAACCCAATCTTTTAAAATTAGACAAAAATGTATAAAACAGTGGTTGGACAAAAAAAAAGTAAATCTAAAAGATTTCAGATGAACGTGCATTTGGCAGTTAAATATTCACCATGACATTGTATATAACCTATTTATTGTGTGTGTGCAAATATCTTACAATGAAAGTGTTACTAAATCCAGGACCCTGCATTCACTATATCTGGTCTCCCACAGAATATGGAAATGCAATTATTTTAGCAAATATAAACTGCTAAATACCCTTTCTCAACAGCAGTATGTCGCAGTCTTGTGACTTATCAGTGTCTGGTTAAAAGTTGTAGGAGGAATTTTCATTCTACTCTCACTGTCCTATGAGGCTGCAGGACCCTTGACCCTGTGCCTGGACAGTGCTGATTGGTCCTGTGCTGTTCACATGTACCATCCCAAAAAAAAGGAAAACAAATTTATAGCAATACACACCAAACTGAGCATGTGCAACTTGCCCCAAGGCTCTGTACTATCAGGAGATAGACTGTGGACAGTGGAAGAATCAGAGTAAACAGGATTAAACAGCTTTTTTACACAGTGTGGAGGATTAACCCCTTAGGTTCCACAGTGAGTATAACAAGCATGCTTTACTTCATATACAGACTGATTTTACTTTTGTGGGTTTAGTAACACTTTAAGACATTAAAAAAATGAACTATTACAAAAACATTACAATTTGTATAGCCTGCTTAAAATATTCCATGAAAAGAATACTTAATAAAGCATAATCTTGCTTTAGCAATATTGGCAAATGTTTAGAAAAGTATGAGTATGAATGTCATAGTGGCCAAACTGCTGAGGACCAATCTTCCCTTCATTTATTATATGTGTTTTCGTATTGTTTGTGCCCACATTTACCTTTCAACCAGTTTCATTATGAAACAGGGAAATGACATACACAGAGCAATTACACATATATACAAGGTTAATCAAGTAGAAGGCAAGATTTAAATTAAAAAGCAAACATGAAACATTTGCACTTTCATTGTAAATAACTCTTAAATATCAAATTGCGATGCACTAAAAAAAGCCACAGATCTAATATTACACCAGAATATTGGCAGGCTTGCCCATGAGAAGTCTTTGGGTCAAGTGAGCACTATGTTCTTAATATGCTGTGTCATTGACTCAGAAAAAAATGTCATTCTTTCTGTATTGGTTGTACAATATTCATTAGATTTACAAAACAATAGAAATATCACTTTTAAAATGAGCCATAACATACAAGATAAGGAGAAAGCCTGTAAAAGCTGATAACTACAGGTCAGCTCCGCAGGTTAAGTAACACAAGCCAATGAATGATTAAACGAGGTTTGTGCTAGGCCATGTTTTTACCATTTACTTTCCACTAAGCAACCACACAAACTATTCTCCTGCAAGAAAACCTCTTACCTGACTTTTGACATATAATTAAACTCTATGGCTGTGCAGGCCGTATGGCCATCGGTCATCTGTAAACGAAGCATTCTGGGTGCTCCTTGAGACTCTTCATTGTCTTTTGGTGCAGACACATTGCGGATTTTCTGAATTTGTAAAACACACGGGCCATCTATCTGGAAGAAGTAAGGGAAGGTGATCAGAAAGCAAATACACATAGAAATATATATTTGTGAGCACCTGTGTCCCCATATTTGGTAAATAAACACAGTACGCTAAAATGCCTAAAGGGTAACTCCAGACAAAATGTGACATAAACATTTGAAATATAAGGAAGGGAAAAAAAAACACCTTGAACCTTCTGAAAAATGTATAGTGCAATAAACGAATGCAGCCATCCCTACCATATTACACATCATTAACCTCCCTGATGGTATTACCGAGTGTGGCTCATTGTTAAATTTCAGCACCATTAGCGGTAACCCCGAGCCACACTCGGGATTACATCTCAGGATCCTGGTGCGGTATACTTACCTTGTCCCCAGTATCCTGCGCACGGGGGCGGAGCCTGGCAGCAAATTCAAAAAAAGTCAAAATCATAACACATACAGTACTGTAATCTTACAGATTACAGTACTGTATGAAATTATTTCACTTTTGTCCCCAGTGCTTTGGCCCATGCCCTGCATGCAGTTTTATATTATATATACTGTTCTTTCTGCCTTGAGATTGTCCATAGCAACCAAAAAGTGTCCCTTTACGTCAAAAGTGGCTTTAGACCGGCTAGAAAACAGCAATAGTAAATTAGAACACTTGCAGAATTGAGCGATAGTGAATCGTGGGGAAATTTATTTTATTATATATTTTTGTTAATTATTTATATTTATTATATTATAATTTATGATTTTGCGTTTCAAACTTCATCATACCCGGGATATCTACTAGACTTTTTGTGGACAGATATAAGTGTGTTTATTGCTAAGAATTACGGACCTACAATATAAAACGCCAAATTTCTATGCAAAATAATTGTACCGCTTTGAGATGCAAAAATCTGAAACAATCATACCACCAGGGAGGTTAAGAGACTGAAAATTATTTTCAATGCTTGGCAATCTGCACTCACAACAGGCTTCAGCCTTGGACGCTGTGTTTGGAGGAGGGAGGGTGCAGCTGGGGTTGAAGCCTCTCATTCTATGCCTATTTCAGTGTTTTCTGACACTGCATTAAAATGGTCAGTGGGGTCCTGCAGATTACATAGGGACTGCAGACTGCTTTCCAGTGCAGTCTGCAGTGCACTGCTGTCAGTTTCACAGCTGGTCAACTCCATGTATCAAAAGCAATGACACTGGCTCCCGACACATATAGCATTGGCTGTAAAAACGAGTCCCAGCAGTCCTAAGAAACAGTCAGACAGTGGCGGCTGGTGGGTTTATTTTAGGGGGGCGGCAAACAACCCCCTCCCCCCCGGGGGGGCAGCACTTAAACAGCACACCCGCCCGCCATTTGCCAGTCTGTCTGGCACTTATCCCTTCTAGGTGGCAGACTGCGGGTAAGGCAGTGGTTGAGGGGCGGCGAGCTGTGGGTCAGGCAGAAGGTGAGGGGCAGCGAGCTCTGGGTCAGGCAGGTACTCCTGTAATCTCTCCTAGATCTCTTCCGCTGTGCGTCTCTTCTCTCCTCCTGTTAGGTGCCCAATAGGATTGCCTGTCCTTTCAGCCAATTGGGTGATGGGTCTCAGACCGGCTTCCTGATTGGCCGGAAGGAGGATCAGTGTGGAGAGAACGAATATTCATTCGCTATCATCACACAACTGGGTGGGCTTCAGCCGCAGTGCTCTACGCCCGGAGCTCACCCTTTTTTGTAGCCTATTAAAGCCTCTGGCTCTAATCACATGCTTCAAAAAAAAAAACAAACACGCCTGCCACTGGAATCCATGAGCCCGGCATCCCTGTATATAGATCAGGGGGCCGGACGCACAGATGGGGGGGGGGGGGGGGGGGGCGTCCGTGCACCCATAATGGATGGGTCACCACTGGGAGGGAAATGAGTACAATTATATGGGTCTGATAATGTAGAGACTATCACTTTAAGAATTGGTAATGCACTTTTTTACTTTCCCTAGGCGTTTTTTGTTTTGTTTCAATTCCTGGGAACTTAAAACAGTTGGATATGTGACGACACAAACTACTGATAAGAACCCAGAAAGCTGCTCAAAATGACTTCCTTATCCTTATCAAAACCAGTCTGAACCCACCAAATACAGCTGAAATCTCTTTTTTTGCCAGTGACATGATGTATACATCCATTTAACTGTTCCCTTGCTACTAAGAAGATATGGACATTGATTGGACTAAACTATACGGTCACACCTATAGCACGCCCAGACCTTATGCATATTCATAAAGTATATATTGTTAAACTTGATGTTGGTAAGTCAGAGACATTTCCTTCTTCATTTGGCCTGGTAGAGCTGAATATCGGTGTGTGTTGTGTCTTTCCACTGCAGTGTATGAATAAAGCACCTAATTATATTCTTTTACAAAGATCTGGATCTACTATCTCATCTGAATGTCTTGTTTAGAGACTCCCTAACAATATTTAACAGGAGAGACATTCTAATAGTGTAACATGTAGGGTTAAGCTGTCAGCTTAGCAAAGCTCTGGAACTTCCTGAAGTGCTGAAACTTTCGCACCTTCCTTGCTTCCTCTTCAGTGAAAAAGGCTATCATAGCGATAGGTCAAAAGGGGGCGGCATCGGTGGTAAAATGGCGCTAGGGTTGTCCCGATACCACTTTTTTAGGACCGAGTACAAGTACCGATACTTTTTTTCAAGTACTCGCCGATACCGATTACCGATACTTTTTTTAAAATGTCACGTGACAGTGTTTTGTTTGTTTTTTTTTTTTTTAACAATGCTTTCTTTTTTGTTGGGGGCGGGGGGTGTAAACGGTGTCTGTTTTTTTTTTGTTTAAATTTTTATTATTTTTTACAATAATATTTTTTTATTATTATTTATTGCAATATGTGTTTTTTTTTTTTTTTTTTTAATCAGCCCTGTTGGGGGCTTTGGTGAGATATCAGAGGTCTTAACAGACCCCTGATATCTCCCCCTTGAGACAGAGAAAGAGACCGAGGATAGAGATTCCCCAGTCCCTTTCTCTGCAGCCTCAGCTGCACTGAGAATGGATGGAGAGAAGACAGCGGCTCCTCTCCATTCATAAACTGAGACATCGTAATCACAGGAGATTACAATGTTTCAGTTATGTGAATGGACAGTCAGCTGACTCTGTCCATTCAAACAGCGGAAAGGAACAGCAGAACGGAGTGGACAGAGGAAGAGAGAGGGACAGCGGTACGGCGGGACAGAGGAACGGAGGGGGACAGCGGAGGGGGACAGCGGAACGAAGAGGGACAGCGGAGAGGGACAGAGGAAGAGAGAGGGACAGAAGAACGGCGGGACAGAGGAACGGAGGGGGACAGAGGAACGGAGGGGGACAGAGGAACGAAGAGGGACAGAGGAACGGAGGGGGACAGAGGAACGAAGAGGGACAGAGGAACGGAGGGGGACAGAGGAACGAAGAGGGACAGAGGAACGAAGAGGGACAGAGGAACGAAGAGGGACAGCGGAGGGGGACAGAGGAACGAAGAGGGACAGCGGAGGGGGACAGAGGAACGAAGAGGGACAGCGGAGGGGGACAGAGGAACGAAGAGGGACAGCGGAGGGGGACAGAGGAACGAAGAGGGACAGCGGAGGGGGACAGAGGAACGAAGAGGGACAGCGGAGGGGGACAGAGGAACGAAGAGGAACAGCGGAGGGGGACAGAGGAACGAAGAGGGACAGCGGAGGGGGACAGAGGAACGAAGAGGGACAGCGGAGGGGGACAGAGGAACGAAGAGGGACAGCGGAGGGGGACAGAGGAACGAAGAGGGACAGCGGAGGGGGACAGAGGAACGAAGAGGGACAGCGGAGGGGGACAGAGGAATGAAGAGGGACAGCGGAGGGGGACAGAGGAACGAAGAGGGACAGCGGAGGGGGACAGAGGAATGGAGGGGGCATGGAGGATGCGGTGAATGTCACTAAGCAGCTGAAAGCCGTAGGGGGAGAAGCTTGTAACTTCCCCACATGCCAATCACTGCTGACAGTTTAGGTATCGGGGGAAGCATCAGGAGCATTTGCCCGAGTACAAGTACTTGGGCAAATGCTCGGTATCGGGACAACCCTAAATGGCGCTATTTTTAGTGCCACTTTTAGCGGCGGTATTCGGCCACTAGCGGGGGCAGTTTTACCCTCCTGCTAGCGGCCAAGGGTTAAAACCACCGCAAAATGCTGCTGCAGCAGCGCTATGCCGGCGGTATAGCCGTGCTGCCTCATTGATTTCAATGGGCTGGAGCGGTGAAGGAGCAGTGTATACACCGCTCCTTCACCGCTCCAAATATGCTGCTAGCAAGACTTTTTTTTTACCGTTTTTAACCCTCAGGGCTTTCACATTGGAGACACAGCAGCGGCTCTTTCAGGGCGCTTTGCAGGCGCTATTTTTAGCGCTGCAGCACCTGCAAAGCACCCCAGTGTGAAAGGAGTCTTAAGTTACTTTAGGTGACTACACTTGTGGCTTTTTTTATTTATTTTTGTTTTTCACTACTGAACATCTATTTAAAAACGCACACTTTGTTATTTTTTGGATTTTTATAACATAATGCACTTTTGAATTTTAACATGCTTTTGGCAAGGGGAAATTTTCTCTGAAGACCTCTAAAGAAAAAAATTAAAGGTGCACTTTCTGGAGAACTGCCAGGAAGCTAAAGCCAGAAAGATCCTTTAAAAATGCACAATATTAAAATGCATTGTCAAAAACAGTGCCAATTTAAATTGATGACACCGGTATTAATGCGCACTTAGGGCACAGAGATATAAGTGGGTCCCCAGGACATGACTAGAAATGTTGCTGGCTTGAGGAACACTGCTACAGGCAAAAGTTTGTGTTTACATTTCCTTTAGTTTTGAAACAAAATTTCTATGAATTATTTTAATACAATGATGCTGCTTCTCAATCTTAAAATGAAAATGGATAACTTATACCGAAGGAAACTTAGAGATGTATCTCACTGTATTTTCAAATTTATTTTTTTGGGCACAGCAAGCCAAAATAATCCAAGCCTTTCTTAAACAACAATAACCGCATGCAGCGTGTAAGCAACAAAGGCATCCACCTACAGAGAAAGAATTTCAAAGAGTGTATTTAAATGTTACAAAACCACGGCTAAGGTGTCAGCTTAAAAGAACGCTATACTAAGCATATGTTTAGTGTCAACATTTGAGATAACCTACAATACCGCTTCTAGTCACTTATCTTTATTAAAGTTCTGTGTTTTCAAGTCTTATGACAGATGCCAGGTATGTTGCAAAGAACACCAGACAAAAAAAACTGAGCAGTACCTACACTACGCAGATAGCGATTAACTAGTGTATAGTTCTTTGTTTCTGAATGCAGAGAAATGAGTTCTGCTCCACTAAGTATTGGCTCCATAGCAGAATGTATAATGATTCAAACCTGCCACTGCACAATTTACAATTCTTTCCAACGGCAAACTAAACCACTTTAGCAATGGAAAGTATTATTTAAATCCAGTTAAAACTGTCTTTATTTATCCACAAAGGCATAAATAAAACCATTTTTGGTGCAAATTGTGCAAAAGGAAAACAATAGAGCAGAATACGCAAAACATGCATCAGAAATATAGAAGGAAAGGTAATTCAACTCTGTCGCGCTAACTGATACATATACCACAAGACATATACCCAGATGGGAACAATTCAAAATGGAAATAGTGAGAAGATAAAAATGATGGTGCAAAAGTCCACACGCTATGTGAATAAATAGGAATAATTCAAAGAAACTTCAAGTGTCCCACCAGACCAGGAACCTCTACCAAAATGGTCACAAATTAACTGAAATGAAATGTACTGTATATGACCCTCTAATATAGAGAATTCTACATCAACAGTATCCCCACCGGTCTTCCTTAGAGTCCTCTAATGGCTCAGCATGCTTACGTCATCACTCAACCGGACATGACTTGGAATTTGATCTATGTGCCAGACAGAATTATTTGTTTAATGCGCAACCATCTGTTGAAGCCTGTAAGTGCAATACTTCTAAAAGAGTAAAATCCCACAAAAACATTTCTATGTGGAGCGCCTGCTCTTGTTTTGCCTTCTGACCATGTGTGGCTGGTAGGGGAGATTTGTATGACAAACCGGTTTATTAGAGGACTCTGCTGCCGGGTCATGGTGCAAAGGAGACTCTGTCAGCGATGCGTTCCCACACCGTTGTTCTGACCTTACTTAGAGGGGTGCGAAGCCTGCTCTACACAGAGGTGCAGCCGTGAGAGAGAGAGAGAATGATGTCATCTCTCACCACCCACCCTCAGTCTGGGACAGTACCGCTAGCTAGTATACCCATGCTGAGGAGAGGCTGTCAGCACCTGTACTGCACTCTGCAATGCGGGGGGGCTGACACGTGATTTTTACATTTAAATGAATTAGTAACAAGCTGCTATTTTTTGGTGACAGGTAACAGTGACAATTCACATCTGGTGGCTGGATAGTAACAATCCACATCTGATGGCAGCTAACAGTGACAACCCGCATCTGGTGGCAGGTAAAAGTGACAACCCGCATCTGGTGGCAGGTAACAGTGACAATCCGCATCTGGTGGCAGGTAACAGTGACAATCCGCATCTGGTGGCAGGTAACAGTGACAATCCGCATCTGGTGGTAAGTGACAAGCTGAATCTGGTGGCAGGACACGTGGCAAGGGACAATCCGCATCTGGTGGAGGGTGACATGGCAAGGGACAATCCACATCTGGTGGCAAGCGACAAGCTGCATCTGGTGGTAGGTGACATGGCAAGTGACAGGCTGCATATGGTGGCAATTGACAAGCTGCATCTGGTGGTAGGTGACGATGGCAAGTAACATGATCAGGGCTTCCTCTGATTATCATTCTACATTATGGTGGGTTGAACTATTATAATAAAATGTAATGAAATAATGCGCTTCAATCATCCTGACACCATATCAACCACGGTGCCGTGATGACTGAAGCACCAACACCAGCAATTGCCCTGACAAATTGCCCATGAAAAACCTGCATAATATTCTTCTACACAGCCGGTTCCCGCTGCCAAAAAGGTTGGGGACCGCTGCTGTACCATATGTGGTTTATGACTTCATTTTATTAGAGTTGCATATACATTTGCTAAGCCTTCATTTGTGACCCTTCTGGTGGAGATTCCTGGTCTGATGTGACACTTTCAAGATTTTTTGGTGTGGCGTGCATTTGTATCCCCCCCCCCCAGTCAATGCTTTGTACAACCACCTTTTTGGGTATGTCTCTACCAGCTTTGCATATCTAGAGAGTGACATTTTTGCCCATTCTTCTTTGCAAAATAGTGCTAGCTGTCAGATTGGATGCAGAGCGTCTGCAAACAGCAATGTTCAAGTCTTGTCATAGATTCTCAATTGGATTTAGGTCTGGACTTTGACTGGGCCATCCTAACACATGAAGATACTTTGATCTAAACCATTCCATTGCAGCTCTGGCTGTAGGTTTAGGGTCATTGTCTTGCTGGAAGGTGAACCACCGCCCCAGTCTCAAATCTTTTGCAGACTCTAACAGGTTTTCTTCTAATATTGCCCTATATTTGGCTCTATCCATCTTCCCATCAACTCTGACCAGCTTCACTGTCCCTGCTGAAGAAAAGCATCCCCACAACATGATGCTGCCACCACCGTGTTTCACGGTGGGGATGGTGCGTTCATAGTGATATGCAGTGTTAGTTTTCCGCCACACATAGCGTTTTGCTTTTAGGCCAAAAAGTAAAATTTTGGTCCCATCTGACCAGAGCATTTACTTCCACATGTTTGCTGTGTCCCCCACATGGCCTCTTGCAAACTGCAAATGTGACTTCTCATGGCTTTCTTCTTGCCACTCTTCCATAAAGGATACATTTGCAGAGTGAATGACTAATAATTGTCCTGTGGACAGATTCTCCCACATCTTCTCCGGGAGCTGAGATGGTATGTTAAGCGACATCCTGCCCAACAGGCAACCCTCCAAGGGACGGTCATGCATCAGGCTGTGATGTGTGAGTAAGCATGTGTGATCACAATAACCAAATTGGAGCTGTAGAAAGTAAATAGAATTATAAAGGTGAGTGATGAGTATTGAATAAACTGAATAATTTTCAAGTCACACGTTGAGCTAACAGATGTTGTGTTCAAATCGCATACTTCATCTTACCACATCATTGTGGATTCTGTTCATGCATTATGTATTTGACTATATTCTAATCATGTGCTATTCAATTTTGGGCTTTTCTATATGTATCATGTGCCATCCATTTTTTGGATTATTTATGTATTATGTATTGCTGTATGAAATGTTTTTCATTTAATATCTTACTTCATGCAGGTATTTAATTATATGTGTAGTATATACATTTTCTATGAGACAAATGTCCTACTCCTTTACATATATTATAGATATGTCAATTATAATGCCAACACTTGACCATCTGCGTACTTCATTTAAAGTCCTGCTTCCCTGTTCTCCTTTGTATTAAAGTGAATAGTGCTAAACACAGCTAGTGTTTAGGCACGATTAAAAGCATTTAGCAGAGTCAATTGTTTTTTCTGCCAAAACTCTGTTGCTCCTGGATGCACTGACAGTGGGGTTTTTTCCTATCTAAGGTCTCTTGCTGCTAAAAAGTCTACGTGTGCATTGACAGGCTAATATGCAGGGGAGTTTAGACGCAAAAAATAACAAAACAAAAAAAAAACAGACGCCCTTAGGAGCAGCTGTAAAAACATGTGCATGAGGCCTAAAAAGTCAAATATACACTCAAAAAGAAATGAAAGACCTGCACTTATCATGAGCTTTGTATCATAGGGAACAAGTCTTTAGGTACATGGCACCTGCAAATTAATCAATAGTCCTCAAACTTTGCACAGTTCTTATGACAGCATTTTAACAATACACCTGACAGTAAACGTTGACTGCCATATTAGTTCTCCCCTTTCTCAAGTTGCAATAAACCAATGTACTACTGGGAATCATAATGCTATAATTTTCACTTCAGACTCCAACCAATACTAACACCATACACAGATCAGTCATTATGACCACTCACCATAACCCATCGAGGCATGGACATCACTAGACCTCTGAAGGTATGCTGTGGTATCTGGCACCAAGCAGTTAGCAGCAGATCCTTTAAAGCAGTAGTTAACTTTTTTTTTTTTAACTTGTATGTACAGGTCAGTTTAAAATCAGGCTTACCAGTATGTGCACCATTTGGCAAATAATCACAGCAGCAACCAGTGACTCCATGATGCATGTGCAGTGCGCTCTGCATTTAGGGCACACGCGATTGTGACTCCCATGCGCATGCCCCGGAAACTGCAACCCAGAAAGAAGACCAGCTGAAGCTAGATGCACCTTCAGCTGTGTCAGTGAGGCCTATTATCTCAGGAAGAGGAGCCATCACGAAAAACTTAAGTCGGGTAGTAGATGAACACCTCAGACCTTTTGTTACCAGCTTGCCTTCATACATCCAGGACATAAAACATTTATTGCAGGTGCTGGATTGAATTGACATCTCGGGTGGCACCATTTTAGCCACCATAGACGTGAAAGCCCTCTACAGTTTGATACCTCGATCCCAAACTAGTCATTTAGAACAATCTTTTAATGAATTTATTGTGATGTCACTTGATTAAATTTTAGACCATAATGTGTTCACATTCAATGGCTACCACCTTCTTTCAGATGCAGGGGGTGACCATGGGGACATGCTGCGCCCCAGCCTACGCTAACTTGTACCTGGGGGAGTGAGAGTGTCATCTGTTCATGGATGACAATTTCTCTATGTATGTGGACCACATACCTATGTGGTACCACTACATAGATGATATTTTTGTCTTGTGGGAGGGTCCAGAGGATATGCTTCCTATCTTACTACTCTAAACTGCAATGATGTTAACCTTGCATTCACTATGTCTCATAGTGCATCCAGTGTTACCTTCTTGGACGTAACTATTGCAAAAAACGAGGAGGATGTGTTGTCCTGTGAGTTGTTTTTGCAAAACAACAGCGGGAAACATTATCTTACATGCCACAAGTTTCCATCCACGACCCTTGGTAACATCTATCTTGTATAGTCAATACCATCCCGCAGACGAAAGTGCTCCAGTGAGGAAGCTTTTATCAAGGAGGCTAATTTACTCAGAATACGTCTATCTAAGAGAGGCTATAGCCAGAAATGTTTGAAAAAGGCATTCAAGCAAGGGAACTCTACCACCAGAAATGATCTCCTGTTCTCTAAAAGAAAGGCACAAACGGCTGATATCACTAGACTTATAACAAAATACTCTACCAAACACAACAGGGTTAGATGCATTATAAACAAATATTGGCACCTATCAACCATAGACCCCACAGTGGGTTCCTTTGTCCCCCAAGCCCCTCTGATTACCTACAGACAGGTGACATCTGTGGGTGATCAATCAGTACAGAGTAAATACCGAGGACATACACGAGGCGATTCCTGTAAACTGCGAGGAACCTTTCGGTGTGGCTCCTGCTCACATTGTCAATACATAGACATGAGATGAGACATACGACTACCCAATGATCGCCTGTTTACCTCCAAACATTTTGCTAACTGCCAAACTTCAGGGGTAGTCTACCTCTTACAATGTGAATGTGGTTGCTTTTATGTGGGTAAGACTGTTCGCTGACTGGACATAGCTGATCACATAGGTAAAGAGCCACATCATCGACTCTTTACCGAGATCGGGTTCATGCCGAGTCCAAGCAAGCGCGGTGAGAGTGGGGCAATGTCATATGATGTCATCCCAGAACAACAGAGCACCCCGTCCGCTGTCATTTGTCTATACAGCGGGCGGGAGGTAACTATAGTATAACTAAAGGCAAAACGTGTTCTTTAGCTTTGGATAGAGTAGAGAGGGATTATATCATCTATCAATTTTTATTGTTGCTTGTGCCCCTGTTAGGGAGATTCACCCTATTCATTTGTCCGGTTTATCATTAAAATTTAAAGTTAAAAAAATCCCAATTTTGGGTTAACCCAAGAAAAGTAAGAGGGCACATTTTCCAAAAGGAACAGTAGGTCTTATGACATGCTGCTCCCTGAGAGATTTCCCTTATTTGCAGGGGTTTTCTCTCACTCCTGGGACAAGTAATGAAGGTAAATCTCCACAATGAGATACAGATGGCAAAAAGGCAAAAAATAAATCAACAGGTATAACCCTCACCCCTTACTCTATCCAAATTGAAAGAAAAAAAGTTTTGTCTATAGTTCTGCTTTAACAATTTCAGCAATTTGAACTACAATAGCTGTTCTATTGAATCATACTACATGGGCCAGCCCTTGCTCCCCATGTGCATCAATGAGATTTGCCCACTCATGACCTGGTCGCCATTTTGTTGGTTTTCCTTCCTTAGTTCACTTTCAGTCGGCTCAGACCACTGCAGACCGGAAAACAACCTACTGGAGCTGCAGTTTTGGAGAAGCTCTGACGCATTAGTCTAGCTATTGCAATTTAACCCTTGTCAAAGTCGGTCAAATCCTTATGCTTACCAATTTTTTTCTGCTTTCAACACATCAACTTAAGGAACAACATTTTCACTTGCAACCTAATATATCCCACCCATATTCAGATACCGCTGTAACAAGATAATAAAAGTTATTCAATTTACCGCTCAGTGGTCATAATGTTATGGTTGATTGATGTAAATGGGAACATGCAGCATTTAAATATCTGACACTATTGCCACCCTCTAAATATATTTTTATAGAATAGAAATAGAACTAAAGCACAATTACATGGGGGCAATTGATAGGCACACACTTATTATGGGGCATAAACTCACAAGAAATAAAAGCAAGGATAACAAAGATAACCTCAACAGTATGCACATTAAAATCAATTCTGCCATATAACGGTTGCTTCGAGATTTCTGTCCTGTGGATTTCCCAGGGCCTTTAGCAAGCTTTGGCACAGCCTAAAGATTGCTCAATTCTGCTACAAACTTGTGTAACGCTAAAGCTAAAAATCTTTGCTTAACACAACTGCATCAGAAATGAAGGGAGCTTGGGGTTTACAAAAAAAGGCATGACATTGGTCAAATGCTTTGCAAATGCTTCCTAAAGATGGTGTACTTTAGTTCTGGGATGAGCAGCTTTAGTGTACTGTATGTAGGAGAATGGCAGAAGCAATAGATTGTCAGTGGTGCCGTGTGTAATATGCTGCAGTTTTTCTGAGAACGGTACTCTGTATTACAAGGGAATTGCTTCTCCGTGCAAGTGATTGCCTGGCTGGGGGATTCCCCTGGCATGCCCACAGAGAGGGCACGCATGCCATAGGTTTGCCATCACTGGTCTAGACCTTTGTAAAACACATTTAAGACTATTTTGTCTAAAGCCTCGTACACACGATCAGATTGTTGGCCAACAGAGCATCAGACTTTTGTCCGAAGGGCGTGTGCCAGGAACTTGTCTTGTATACAAACGGCACACAACTGTCGGCCAACAAACACGAACGTAGTGACCTACTACGTGGAATTTCAGCTCTTGAGTGCCACCCTCTGAGCACTTTCTGCTAATGTCGTGTTTGGTAAGCATTGATTCCGAGCATGCGTGTTTGTACTTTGGACTTTTGTGTGACAGACTTGTGTACAGACGATATGAAAATCTGACAACAGGCCGTTGTCTGGCAAACATTTACTAGCCTGCCATCCAACATTTGTTGGCCGAAAGTTGGACAACTGTCTGAAGGAACATACTTAATAGTCAGATTTTAGGTAGTCTGTCATCACACAACCCCCTGCCAACAATCAAATCGTGTGTACGAGGCTTTACTTACCTGCTCTGTGCAAGGGTTTTGCACAGAACAGCCCCAATCCTCCTCTTCTGGGGTGCCCCGGTGGCGCTTCTGGCTCCTCCTCTTCATTGGGTGCCCATATGGTGAGCTGCTTTCCATGGGGGCACCCATGCGGGTGCGCTCACGAGTCCCGCTGCTGCGTCCATTGACATAGACAGCAGGACTCGGCCCTACCCCCAGCTTCTGTGACACTGGATTTGATTGACAGCAGCAGGAGTGGCTCCTGCTGCTATAAATCTATCCAATGAGGACCCAAGACAGTGCCTGGAGTCACTGGGCTTGTGCACATCGCTGGAACAATCAGGTTCAGGTAAGGAAAACGGGGGCTCTGGGGGCAGCTGCAGCACAGGTTTTTCACCTTAATGCATAGAATGCATTAAGGTGAAAAACCACGAGACTTCAAAACCACTTTAATTGTTTGTCTAATTTTTTTGTACAATTGTGTAGGGTCTTGTTTTTCATTTTCTTTTGATAAAAAATTCAATAAATTTATCTGTAAAAAAAAAAAAAAAAAAAAAAAAAAAAAAAGTATAAGAAAAAGGTGATCACTTAGTATAATGCAAAGGGGCATTTTATTTTTTGACTGCAATTCCACTTTAAATGGGTTTTAGCAAAGCTTTGCTACATGAGCACTCGGAAAGGATTACCAGTAACTAATCAGCGGAACAAAGTGCATGCCTTTCCTACTAGCAGTTATGAATAGTTTAATGTTCTTTTTAAATGCTGCAACACAATTTAACCTTGTATAGCTCAAATCAATTTGCAAGCCATTGTGAGCAGGGCTCTTGCTTGCATTGTATAAAAAGCATATTCACTTTCCCTACTTTCCTTAATCTTGGTAGACTGACAAGAAAGGTATTGCATTTAATAACTTCAGTAACATTTTATTGGCGATTGCATTACTGACATTTTCACTGGCTTTATACAAGATGATTGGTCACTTGTTGGGCAGAATCCATAATATTCATGACAACTACTGCCTTTCAGTTGACTGTCACACCAACTAAAAGTATGTCTGTGCCCAGCCTATGGACATTAAAGTTTTTATATATTTTTAACAAGCACTAAAAGCTTAAAGAGGTTCTTCACCATGAAAATAAACTTTCCTCCTCTCCAACACTTCCCCACTTTACAAACCTTTGTCTTTTTTGCTTTTTTTTTTTGGTTCTCGCACTTTCTGGTACCTCCTGGGATATGCACATCACATATCACATACCCCAGGAGGTATAGTCTTTTATTTACCAAAGCAGGAGGGGATGTGCCTATTGGGAGGTGGCGGCCTTAACCTGGAAGAGACGGCAACCTCACAATGATGTTACTGAAGAAAATGGCAGTGCTGGACCCAAGCGGTGGCAGCAGTGGAAGTGGATATCAGCAGGACAATGCTGGAACCGCTGGGCGGGTAAGTACTTAATTGGATCGCTTTTCCGTGGGGCAGCAGTGTCTGCTGCACTTGTGAATGAGCCCTTCATTGCAATTGGAGACAGCACCCTAATGCTCATTCACATGTAAAGTTGAGGGGTTGTAAAAACCTGCAGTTGAGCCACAGTTTTACCATCCCCAATCCCTACCTCATTTAGCTGCTGAGGCAGCAGCCAAAAAGGTGTACACATGCCGCAGCAGGAATTAAGCCCCGTGTTGCATTTGGTGGGCGCTACCGTCTGCCAATCGCGATCTATTAAAGTAAATGGGGCCACTCTACAAGCGCACCGCAACTGCATGCTTCTGCGAGGTCCAAGGGGTTAAAGCAGGTGGTAAGAAAGAAACACAATGCTGCCTACTTTAACCCCTTGCTTGCTGTAATGTGCAAGGTTGCAGAGTGGCCTCATTCACTTGAATTGGTCATGATTGGCAGGTACTACACCCACCAACCTTAACAGGGCATATAAATCCTGCTGTGGCTGCAACATGTGTATACCCCTCGCCACTGCAGCTAAAGGGGGTGCGGTGGTTGGGGCGGGGATGATAAAAACACATCCTAACTATGGGGTATTACCACCCCCCAAACTGCAAATGTAAATGAATCCTTAGTGTTTTGAGCCTCCTATAAGGCTGCTTTCACACTGATGTGGTGCGTTTAAGCTGCCAGCGGGTGCAGCGCAGTGCATCTGCTACTTTCCTGGGTTAGCTGCGCTTTGCCATAGACTACTATTATATCTCGCATGTGTGGTGCACTTTCTGAAAGTGCACCAAAACTCCTGCTTTTAGAAAGTGCACCAGACCCGTAGGATACAATAGAAGACTATGGCTAAGTGCAGTAAATCTGCAGGAAAGCTGCAAGTACACTGCACATGCGGTGTGGGTAAACTGTAGCACATCAGTGTGAAAGTAGCCCTATACTATTATGCCCAGTGTATTGCTTCACACTGACCTGAAGATCTCTTCTTTCTTGCTGCTCTGGAGACCACTAGCTGAGATAAGAGATGAAGTGCAGTTGGTATCACTCCGCATGGGACAGGAGCCAGCACTACAGAGGAGGCTTTGGCTTAGGCAATTCTTGCTCTCTACTACAGCTCCAACTTTACAAGTAGTTCCTCTGCAGTGCACTCTGTTTGATGCTCTGGGATGGTGGGTCAGCAAGCTCAGACAGTGATCTACTGGTTGCTGTCACCTGCTCTAGGGTGTCTGTTTTCAGAAAATATATGTTTGGGGGTTTTATGTAATCTTCAGACCTAAAATGATTTTTTTTAAACGTGTGCAAAAAATGCAAAAACGGCTGTGGATGTGAAAGTAATAAATGATAAATTCACCTTAGGACACATGTTACATGTTGCATCCATAACATTTGTTAGTTAAAAAAAATACTCGCTCCTAACGTTTTCAGCTGGCTCCTAAATTCAAAGCAAATTTGTCAAGCCCTCTATAAGAGGTATATAAAAGGAGACGATAGCACCTATTTTACATCCCTTAAAGATGCAGGAAATATCAAAACCTGGGATAGGTATTGTTTTAAATAGATTTTACATCAATAACATGCTGCTGCTTGCAATGTCATGTGTTCACACACGTACCATAAAGTGTCAACAATATTAATGCCGCACAGCTCATGATTATACATATAACCACCTTATTTCATGTATTAAAAAAATACTCCAATAAAATAAATAAATACCAAATGACGTCAAATCAAAAAAATAAAGGCTACAAAAAAAAAAAAAACCTGTTTGCTGGAAAATATAGATCACCGAACCAAAATCATATATTATATATATATATATATATATATATATATATATATATATATATATATATATATATTCACCCAAGAGTCCCTCCAAATATTTAAATAAAAACCTATATGCTGAAGATAGATCACTAACCAATAAATAATGCAATGGCACATCACACCTATATGTGTAATCAACACCACGTGCTAAATTGCAAATCATATATATTACAGTCCTACAAACTAATAGAAAATGAAAGTCCTCTTTTACCTTCCTCGGTGATATACAGTATCTCACAAAAGTGAGTACACCCCTCACATTTTTGTAAATATTTTATTCTGTCTTTTTCATGTGACAACACTGAAGAAATGACACTTTGTTACAATGTAAAGTAGTGAGTGTACAGCTTGTATAACAGTGTAAATTTGACATCCCCTCCAAATAACAACACACAGCCATTAATGTCTAAACTGCTGGCAACAAAAGTGAGTACACCCCTAAGTGAAAATCTCCAAATTGGGCGCAAAGTGTCCATATTTTGTGTGGCCACCATTATTTTCCAGCACTGCTTTAACCCTCTTGGGCATGGAGTTCACCAGAGCTTCACATGTTACCACTGGAGTCCTCTTCCACTCCTCCATGATGTCATCACAGGGCTGGTGGATGTTAGAGACCTTGCGCTCCTCCACCTTCCATTTGAGGATGCCCCAGACGCTCAATAGGGTTTATGTCTGGAGTCATGCTTGACCAGTCCATCACCTTTACCCTCAGCTTCTTTAGCAAGGCAGTGGTCATCTTGGAGGTGTGTTTGGGGTCGTTATGTTGGAATACTGCCCTGCAGCCCAGTCTCCAAAGGGAGGGGATCATGCTCTGCTTCAGTATGTCACAGTACATGTTGGCATTCATGGTTCCCTCAATGAACTGTAGTTCCCTAGTGCTGGCAGCACTCATGCAGCCCAAGACCATGACACTCCCACCACCATGCTTAACAGTAGGAAAGACACACTTGTCTTTGTACTCCTCACCTGGTTGCCCCCACACACGCTTGACACCATCTGAACCAAATAAGTTTATCTTGGTCTCATCAGACCACAGGACATGGTTCCAGTAAGCCATGTCCTTAGTCTGCTTGTCTTCAGCAAACTGTTTGCAGGCTTTCTTGTGCATCATCTTTAGAAGAGGCTTCCTTCCGGGACGACAGCCATGCAGACCAATTTGATGCAGTGTGCAGCATATAATCTGAGCACTCACAGGCTGACCTACCATGCCTTCAACCTCTGCAGCAATGCTGGCAGCACTCATAGGTCTATTTCCCAAAGACAACCTCTGCATATGACGCTGAGCATGTGCACCCAACTTCTTTGGTCAACCATGGTGAGGCCTGTTCTGAGTGGAACCTGTCCTGTTAACCACTGTATGGTCTTGGCTACAATGCTGCAGCACAGTTTTATAGTCTTGGCAATCTTCTGATAGCCTGGGCCATCTTTATGTAGAGCAACAATTCTTTTTTTCGGATCCTCAGAGAGTTCTTTGCCATGAGGTGCCATGTTGAACTTCCAATGACCAGTATGAGAGAGTGAGAGCGATAACTCCAAATTTAACGCACCTGCTCCCCATTCACACTTCAGACCTTGTAACACTAACGAGTCGCATGACACCGGGAAGGGAAAATGGCTAATTGGGCCCAATTTGGACATTTTCACTTAGGAGTGTACTCACTTTTGTTGCCAGCGGTTTAGACCTTATTTAATTGTATTAGATAACATTTTTACAAAAATGTGAGGGGTGTACTCACTCTTGTGAGGTACTGTATGTATAATCAAAACTTCTGTGTTAGTGAATCACTCATGCTTCCCTCAAAAATCGAAGGTAAAAGCATACGGTGATAGAGAGGAGCACAAGTAATTCACTATCACAGAAATTTTAATTGTACATATATCATGGAAAAAGATAAAGACTTTCATTATTGTTTGGACTATAATATGTATGATTTGCAATTTAGCACTTGGTGTTGATTACATAATGTATATATTCGTGATGTTCCATTGCATTATATATACGGGTTAGTGACATCTTTGGCACATAGTTTTTATTTATTTTTTTTATTCAAATATTTGGAAGGAATCTTGGATGATTATATACATTGATTTTGGTTCAGTGATATATAAACTATATTACCAAAAAGTATTGGGGCGCCTGCCTTTACACACACACATGAACGTTAATGGCATCCTAAGCCTTATGCCCCGTACACACGGTCGGACATTGATCAGACATTCCGACAACAAAATCCATGGATTTTTTCCGATGGATGTTGGCTCAAACTTGTCTTGCATACACACGGTCACACAAAGTTGTCGGAAATTCCGATCGTTCTGAACGCGGTGACGTAAAACACGTACGTCGGGACTATAAACGGGGCAGTAGCCAATAACTTTCGTCTCTTAATTTATTCTGAGCATGCGTGGCACTTTGTGTGTCGGATTTGTGTACACACAATCGGAATTTCCGACAACGGATTTTGTTGTTGGAAAATTTTATATCCTGCCCTCAAACTTTGTGTGTCGGAAATTCCTATGGAAAATGCGTGATGGAGCCCACACACGGTCGGAATTTCCGACAACAAGGTCCTATCGCACATTTTCCGTTGGAAAAATCCGACTATGTGTACGGGGCATAAGTCCGTAGGGTTCAATATTGAGTTGGCCCACCCTTAACCCTTCTGGGAAGGTTGTCCACAATGTTTAGGAGTGTGTCTATGGGAATGTTTGACTGTTCTTCCAGAAGCGCATTTGTGATGTCAGGTACTGATGTTGGACGAGAAGGCCTGGCTCGCAGCCTCCACTCTAATTCCTCCCAAAGATGTTCTATCGGGTTTGTAGGCCAGTCAATTTCCTCCACCCCAAACTTGCTTATCCATGTCTTTATGGACATTGTTTGTGCACTGGTGCGCAGTCATGTTGGAACAGGAAGGGGCTGTAACGAAACGTCCCACACTCCACTTGAGTGCTTTTGTCATACACCGCTTCCTTCCAGTCAGAATATAGATATCAGATCTTACAACTACAAACTAGGCAGTACTCGTTTTGGCTGCTGACCATGAACTATTTATTGAAAAACAGGTACACAGAGGTAACACAGGGCGGGGTAGACTGTCCAATCAGTAGGGAGAGCTGTTGGAGGAATTCCCCCCCTACCTCCTCACAGCAAATACACATGCGCATATATATATATATATATATATATATATATATATATATATATATACACACACACACACACACACACACACACACACACACACACACACACACAGTGCTCACCAAGGTAAGCTGGGTTCCACAAGCCCCCCCCCCCCGCCCAAACAGGGGCCATCGCCAAACTGTTCACACAAAGTTTGGAGCATGAAATTGTGCAAAATGTCTTGGTATGCTGACGCCTTAGGAGTTCCTTTCACTGAAACTAAGAGGCCAAGACCAACCCCTGAAAAACAATCCCACACCATAATACCCCCCTCCACCAAAAGATTTGGACCAGTGCAAAAAGCAAGGTCCATAAAGAAATGGATGAGCAAGTTTTGGGTGGAGGAACTTGACTGGCCTGCACAGAGTCCTGACCTCAACCCGATAGAACACCTGTGGGATGAATTAGAGCAGAGACTGAGAGCCAGGCCTTCTCGTCCACATCAGTGCCTGACCTCACAAATGTGCTTTTGGACACACTCTTAAACCTTGTGGACAGGTGATATTTATAATTTTTATTTTCTTGATTTGACATATTTTGATATTTAATGGAGTATAGCGTGATGCTTGAAAGGGGGGCTATATATATATATATATATATATAAACAGTGATCTGTGCAGCGTTGATATTGTTAAGTCAAGTTGGCAGTGTGCACTATTTTGTTTGCACTTGCCACCTCACAGAGCCAAGCACTGCGTAAGGAGGGTTTAGAGACAGTATTTGCAGGTGCCATGGGTGAGGTTTGCGTGGAAGAGAAGCCCATCTGATGACCCAACCAGGACATCACAGAAACTGTTCAAGGATCAAGGACAGCGGATTTCCACCTATATGAGAACTAAGTGAAATGAGGAAAGTAATACAATATATACAGCAGAGGAACTGATGTGCGGAGTATAGTGTGCATGCAGCATTTTATTTGGACTATCCAGACTGAGAAGTGTAGTGGTGTTATTTGACACTGATTTTTATATGCTACTGAAGTTCAGTTTTTACTTGTATGAAGTTGTTTTTTTTCTTATTTAAGTAATATTTGGTAAATTTTAAAAAACACACACAATCAGGACTCACAGAAAAAAAAAAGTATATTAGGTACATACTTTAAAATATTCTAGAAATTGTGTTTTATAATAAGCTAGACATAAAAAAAACTTGCTAGTGCGAGCAGTGGAACATGTTGATGTCTTACTTAGCAGCAAAGTTTTAAAAAGTATACATATGTTTTTATTGTCTTCTTTCACACTACCAGCGCCCAGGCGTCAGCGGTAAAGCGCCACTATTTTTAGCGGCACTTTACCGTCATTTTTGCAGGATTTTCGGCTGCTAGCGGGGCACTTTTAACCCCCGTTAGCGGCCAAAAAAGTTAAAACTGCCCGCAAAGCACTGCTGCAGGGGTGGTGTGTTCACTGCTCCTACAGCGCTACAAAGAAGCTGCTTGCAGGACTTTTTTTGACGTCCTGCCAGCACAGCGCCCCAGTGTGAAAGCACTCGGGCTTTCACACTGGGATTACAGCTGAGGGGCTTTTTTCAGGCGCTTTACAGGCGCTATTTTTAGCGCTAATGCGCCTGAAAAACGCCTTCAGTGTGAAAAGGGTCTAAAGATAAAGGGCATCCACTCTGTTGTTCCTATACTGGTTGGTATGATCCTTTGCACATCTGTCAGTAGGAAAAAGCTATGATACTCAGAGGTGCTGCGTGTCAATCTACAAACAAAAGCTTCTGAAATGATTCCGACAATAAGGGCACCTGACAAACTACAAGTGCCTATCTAAAATGCAACATAAAGGAGAAGATAAAAGCAGCAATTCATTTCTGCCTGTAGGAAACTCCTTCACTTTGCACAGTGAGAATACATTTGTAGGAATGTCACACAGCTACTACTGCAATGAAAAGATTATTTGGACATCTATGCTAACAGTGACATCTTGTGGTAAGAATGGGGAACTAGAATCCACTGTCACCTTCACTATGTGACTCAACTGACTACTGATACAAGCAAATGTAGATTGCTGAATTAGCAAACTAAAGGAGATCTATGGTCACAGCATACACTTTCATTTTTTAACATCAGCATTGTAATAGCAAAACAAACAAATATTTTTGCCAATCCAATATAAACTTACTTATTACTGGTTGATGCTAAATTGATTGTTTAATAATTTTTTTTTAAGGGTGGCACTTCTACTTTACATGGTCAGTAAGAGACCTTAGGGTACAGTTTGTTACTGGAGGCTGGAACTGGAACACTTGGCATGTTGGGCTTTAGAGAGACATATCCTTCAGTAGTCAGCGTTTCTTTAGGTTACTAGTCCATGCCTAAAGACAGTTTAGGGTTTTAGACAGTTTAGAGGTTTAGTGCATTAACCTCTTGTTGCATCTGCAGGATGTGCAATTCTTATATAATGACACATCTTAACTCCTCTCCCTATTTTATTTGACCTAACGGAGGAACCCCCATACCTTACAATTGTGGGACTGTTGCCTGGATATCATAGAGGTTATAGTTCTGGTGCTGTACTCAATGGTGAGTGTACACTAAGGTAATTGTATGTATGCAGTTTTATTACAATTAAAAGAAATTCTCCTTTAAAAAATAGTAATAAATGTACATTGTTTTGCAGGTAGAAAAAAAAAGTGCATTTATTATTATTTTTAGGAGCCTGCAGAGAATTGCACCTGCAATCAGCAGATTTCAGGAGTAATGCTAGGCTCTTGTAGACTATCCATGTAGCCGTCTGCCCATACCTCCAATACAAGCAGACAGGAAGATCAATGAACTACCTCATCAGCGCCCTGGTAGTTCATTTGGAACTACAAACCGACAGCCGCAAAGGCTGCTGGTACTTGTAGTTCATTCATTCACAGAAACCTGTGAATGAATGTCATGGCCATGTGGGTGAGGTGGGAGAAGATCCCCAGCCCGCTGTCATGGACAGACATAACAAAACACTTTTAATGGTATATTTAACAAACTAAAAGTGAGCAAATAATAATAATAAGTACGTTATAAAGGGCTTTCATACGCTTAGGCACTGTGAATCAAACAATTCGATTTTTATTTCTTAAATAAAATGTTTGTGTTAAACTTTTTCATCCTCTGTTATATCTTAGTACTGTTGATCTCTTGCAGCCTTTTTGCAACAGCTTCCTGTGTGCACACATAAACTCCAGCAATGGCTGCAACACATTTCTCAGGGCTGGCTTTTGGTGACAACAGCTGACCACATCTGTGTAATGTGTGATAAATCACCCACTTGGCAGTCTCAATTAAGAGCCAGTCTGACAGAACACGACAATAAATCAGCACAATTGGGTCACAAAGACAGAGCATTATTACCTCTTTAACAACAGGAAATGCACAAATAAGGACTTTTATTGCAAAATGCCCAAATATTATTTCAGTGAAGCTGCAAATTTAAATATATTGAAAATTACATTTGAAATGACAAGAACAAATTACAGTTCATATGGGGCTGGGTTTACACATACTTCAACCTCTACTCTGATCACTAAACTCACCTGCATTTCATTAGTAAAGGAAAATGTAGACATCTGTGCCAAAACCATCTCATTATAAAATGTAATACCATTTACATTTTAGCAGACTTATGCTGGCCATACACTATACGAAAAATTGGTTATTTAGACAGTTAATTCGTTTTTCAGCCAGCTAATGTGCACAAAATCGATAATCGTTGGGACGTTTTTGAGCCGAAAAAACGAAGGACAAGTTTGGAAATTTTCTGCCAAACGAATGATAAATTAAAAGGTTAATGTGTTTCCCCGTCCGAACTGTCTGCACTAGGTATATGTAAAAAAAAAAGAACAACAAAAAGGATTCATTTATGTCCACTCAACGATTTATCGGTCATTACATGATGGCACTATTGTTTGCTCTCATGGCCAAATGTTCGTTTTTCGAAAATGGGTTTCAGACGATTTTTCTTATAGTGTATGGCCAGCATTAACCTGAAAATATCTAAACCCATTTAATTCTCATAAACATTATATATATATATATATATATATATATATATATATATATATATATATATATATATATATATATATATATATATATATATATATATATATTTATATATATAGTATAAACTTAATATACATGAAAACCATTAAACTCTTTACTAACATTTTTTTATCACTGAATAATGAACATTATGATAGAGCTGTGCACTGATGCAGTTATGAGCAAGAACTTCAAAGTATTATCAAGATGATAAAATGGCAGTTTGGAAAAAGTAGTGGTTTGAACATCTGTGATGTCAATGCTTAGGTACCAAAAGTTGAAATTCACTTTAAATCTCAAAAAACTCAGCTCACCCTGTTCTTTTTATTCAATGCAATACAACATATTCATTTGGTTGAGTACTAAACTGGCAAGCTGTAATTTCTAAAAATCACTACATACAGATTTCAGGTGCTACAGCAGCTTTGACAGCATTAAGAGTCACACTAATCAAACTAAAGTAGACGAATTCTGCAATGCGCATTTCAGGATTGGAGAAGTACTAATTTAGCCTCTGCTCTAACTTCATATATTCAGTATGTCGGATAACATGGGAAGGTAAATTCTGGGCTCATGCCGCCATCTAGTGGCCAAAAATCAGAATGTCTGTACTGAATGCACTACATTTTCTAAGATTCCAAATCAAAATAAGGATTTAAATAAATTATCTGGATTACACAAATCAAATAAAGAGGTGTATACAGTTATGTGTGAAATAATGCACTACATACAATACCTAATTCTGGAACATTCTGGATGTTATCAAAGTGTTAGCATACATTGGAATGTGGTTTGCTTTTTGCATTTTTAAATGGATTGTTGCCTATGATATGCATTTGTTATTCATTTTTAAAGGCTATGGAATAAATATAAATAAATGCATTTCCCATGCAATGCCCTCCACAGTCAATGTTTGTGATTGTTCAAGTCCCTTGCCTTAAACAATCACAAACAATGCCTTTGGAAAGATTGGTAACAAAGCAGAGCACAGCTAATCTCAGTCAATGCCTGCCCCAGTGGTAGCCACTTGGAACATGATAGATGCTCCTCAAGAACCACTACTCCATTACAAATTACAAATGCCTTTATACCCTATGCCAAGCAAAAAAACCTTTACATGCCACTAGTAGGAAGTAAATACCTTGCTTTAGGGCTCTGTCCCTGCATCAGAGCTTAGAACTATGTTAACTGATAAGGATTCTGTGGAAAGGTTTTCTGACTGGTGCAGAATAGTAGTTCTCGTGGCACACCTTCCAAGTAGCTCCCCAACAAAGGCTGAGTGGGATTCATTACTACTGCCCATCAGTAAAGTTTGTTCAAAGCTCTTATTCATTACACTAAGTGGTCCATAAAAGTATAATGCACAATGTCTGTATTTGCTAATGTTTTCATTTTAGCCTCATCCACATGGCAGATCAAGGCTGTACACCACCAAGAATCAGTTAAAACATCTGCCAGGGGTTAACATCTGAGGTGTTGCATGCAATTAGGGGCAGATAAGTCACCCTGGATAGCTTGTGCCTAGGGCCACTAATCTGTCTCTAATCACATGTGACACTTCGGATGTCCGTTAATGCACACTGCAGTGGCACCTGTCAGCTTCAGAAGTCATGACTCTGTGCAGACCTCCAAGCAGAAGCTGACAGCACACACGTGATCCCCACTGGACATTTTAATGATTCTTGGAGGTGTAGAGCCTTAGGCTTCATGTACGCTACAGCTCCTAAACTTACGTTTAGGAGCTCTTGGTGTTTTTTGCCATAGCTCCTAAACTCAACCCCATAAAAGCCTGTGTCCATGTACACATAGGCTTTTACCTGAGTTCAGGGAAGCTTCAACATCCCTCTCCTGAAGAATCACATGCAGGATTATGACCACAGGACGCAAAACACGGTACAATCACAGTGCAACTTTTTCCAATTTTTCCTGCAGCCCGCGGTCAAAGTAGGCTATATGTACATGAAGAGACAACAAGAGAAAATATTTTGTATAGGGAAGTTCAATGTTTGGTTAAAGGATTGGTGCAAGGCTGAAGGTTTTTGTTATGCTAGTCATGATGCTATCTGGTGGTCTGACATTGAGCTGTACAAGAGAGATGGTCTGCATCCCTCACACAACGACACTGAGCTTCATCGTACGGAATTTAGGAGTTTTTTGGACATTTAAACTGAGAAATGGGGGCAGAGATGTAATTGATGAGCAGCATTTCTGTCCCCAGCAGGTTGAACAAATGTGAGGGTTTGTGTTGCTAAGGACTGAGCTGATGGGGTGATCTCTTCAGTTAAACTGTATGGTGGTAAAAATAAAGCAGTAGATAGCAGTGTTTGTTATGTCATATGCACTAATGCCCGCAGTTTAGGCAACAATCTTTCTGAGCTGACAGCTCTTATGTCTAGGGACAACTTGGACCTTGTTGCAATTATAGAAACATGGTTCAAGGATTAAAAAGAGTGGGCAATGACAATACCAGAGTATACACTATACAAGAAGGACAGAGTAGGGAAGAGTGGAGGTGGAGTTGTCATATATGTTAAAAATAGCATAACACCAACATTAATTCAAAAAGCAAAATAAATAGAAAAAAAAAACAGATAGAGGAGGAAATTGCTCAATCTATTAAAAAAGGTTTTATCTCCTTTCTTAGATACATTACTGATAAAAGGAAAACATACACTGGGATCACTAAAATGAAAACTGGGCACAACACTTATGTTGAGGGAGACCTGGATGTAGCAAACCATTTAAACAATTACTTCTGTTCAGTCTTCTCAGAACTAAATTGCACTAACAATAACAAGTTGGGGAATCATATTGGTTCTAGCAATGACAGTCCATTTCTAGGACTTCTGGAGACAGAGGTAGCAGAAGAACTGGCTTGAGCAATGGGCCCTGACTGTATGCAGTCGTCCAATGGCAGCCCAGGAGACGGACTTCCTATTACAGAGGCTGCCGTGTAAACAGGAAATTCTCCTGTGTATACGACACTCGTCCCGCCTCCTCCCTGTCCCCTCCAAGGCAGCCAGCATATATATCTTTTGTGGCCCCGGCGCAGGGAGATCCTTGGGGGCCACAAAAGATATACATGTCCAAATAACCAGGCGGGCTGTTCAAAACCGGAACGCAGGCCGCAATTGGCCCGCGGGCCGGACTTTGGACATGCCTGCGATATGAAATATGAAGGCAGCAGGCTGGTTGAAGGGCAGGATTTTGTCTGTAGCTTTCTGCGCAGTAAAAAAAAAAATTTGAATTTTATCTTGGAGAACAACACAAAACATGGGCAAAGTTAGTATCCATGGAATCTGGGTTATAAGCTTTCACCTTCAGCAGACTGGACACTGACAAAGCTCTCAAGGACACACCCCCATGGCGCCTCCCCTTTAACCCTACCTAATTCTGTGAGTCCTCAAGTTTTGTAGCAAGCAATGCAGAGTAACCAAGTAACTGAAAGGTGTGTGCCCTGGGTCTTGTACTGCACTCCAATATATAGAAATAACAGTTAAAAAAAGTCAAAATTCCTCTTATCTTAATAGTACAGGCACAAAATATTATAGTCCCTGGGACATTTCCAAGCAATAAATGAGAAGGGTGGGAAACAACTAGATAAACATACTGTGCCAACAGGCCCACAACAATATGGGTACAATAAACCCAGCTTCAGAGTGCCACTGCAAGAACCCAGTTCTGTCTAACTACTTCCCATCTGTAGGACATCCATAGACGTCCTCGGGTTGCAGTGGTTTTAGCGGGATGATGCCTGCATCTACAGGCATTGTCTCAGGATGAAATTTTTCAGCCGGCGATTCCTTTTCTAGCAGATGTGATTCCAGTGGCTAAATAGCCACTCAATCACTTCCACACAAGTGGTGGAAGGGGGTCCCACCCACTGCCGCCTTTTCCAGGCTCTACCGTCCGATCGCGGAGCCCTGGATCGGTGCAACTGGCAGCGATGGTTGCATGGAACAGGGAGAGAGGAACTGACATTGTTCCTCTCTCTCTGTGACCTCTGGAAACTGGGAGTGATGAGTATGCCGTCACTTTCGGTTCAGTCCCTTTGTTTACCTGGCCATTAGCAGCCAGGAAAACAGCCGATCTGTGTCTGATCAGCTGCATTGGAGGCCAGAGGAGATATTTGGGGGACCTGTCACGGCCCAAACTGTCACAAGGGATGTTGTTCATCTCTTGTGATAGCAATAAAGTTAATTAAAAAAAAAATTTAAAAAAAGCTGTTTTTGTATAAAAGAAATAATGTGCAAATGTGAACGCATACATTACTCCCGCACACATATGTAAACGGTGATCACACACACATGAGGTATTGTCGTAATTGTCAGAGCGAGAGCAATAATGCTAGCACCAGACCTCCCGTGTAACTTTAAACTGGTAACCTGTAAAGGCGTTTAAAAAGTTGCCTATGGAGAATTTTGAGCCCCGTAGTTTGCCGCCATCCCACGGGCAGACGCAATTTTAAAGCGTGACATGTTAGGTATCGATTTACTCGGCGTAACATCATCTTTCACATTATTATATAAAAAATGGGGAAAATATTGTGTTTTGTTTTTTTTAATTCATTAAAGTTTATTTTTTTCCCAAAAAATTGTGGAAAAACCACTGTGCAAATACTGTCTGACAAATTTTATTTTATTCTATAGGTCCTCTGCTAAAAAAAATACATATAATGTTTGGGGGTTCTAAGTAGTAATTTTCTAGCAAAAAAAAAAGGTTGATTTTTACATGTAGGAGCGAAGTGTTACAATTGGCCTGGATGCAAAGTGGTTAAAGCTGAAGCTTTGAGATAAACTCTAATGACTCTGAAGTTCCTGTGGATGCTTTTGAATCAAGACGTAATGATGGTAGGACAATGGCGATAGTAGAATACTGGTACCGCCTATGGAAAAAAAGGATGGTCCTGGGCGTAAAAGAACCTGGTCTTTGTGAAAAACGAGGAACTGCTCCTTACAAAAGAGCTTCCAACTCTGAGATACATCTTACAGACATGATAACAACCAAAAAGCCTACTTTGCAGGAGAGGTTATCTACAGAGTAAGGGAATATTCCTCATTGGTTCGAAGATTTGTTATTTCAGGGCATATAGAACCAAGTTAAGATCCCATGGCAGCACAGGGTTAATGGGAGAAAGACCTTGAAGATTTTTTTTTTTTTTTTTTTTTTTACAAAAAGGGTTGAAGCCAGAGTTTTTAAAAAAAAAAAAAACAAACAAGGCCAAACCCTTGTCCTTTAAGAGTGCTTAAAGAGGATTTCCACCCAGGGGGTCGGGTAAAAAAAAAAAAAAAAATTAAAAGTCAGCAGCTACAAATACTGCAGCTGCTGACTTTTAATTGGACACTTACCTGTCCCTGGGTCCAGCGATGCGGGGGATCGAAGCCCTGCTCGTCTCCCCCTCCGTTCAGCGGCGCCGGCATTGCAACTGTGGGCGCCGGGCTGTGGCTTCACAGCCTGGCACCCACTGTGCATGCGCGAGCGGCGCCACGCGCCGTGATTGGCCGCTCAGTCACCTGGGACCTGTAATGGGTCCCAGATGATTGACAGCGGCGAGGGAGCATAGCGGAGCCCTTCCTGTGCCGAAAGGGAAGTGATGTCACCAGCCCAGGCACTGGAAGGGGCAGACTACGAGGGACCCCCTAGCAACAGGCATTTAGAGGTAAGTTAAAAAAAAATATATCCAAATGTTTTTTTGGGTTTTTTTTTTTAGGATTTTTCAAGTATTTTTGTTTTTTTGGGTGGAACCCCACTTTAAGGCCAAGTTCTGTTTCAGACCTAAGAAGGCCAGAATTTGAGGCAAAGTGTAACCTCTGAGATTGAAGTGCCTTTGTGCACAACAGGCAAAAGGGATTTCCAGGTAGATCTTCCTGGAAATGCAAGGTAGAAATAACAGATTTAGAGACCCCTCTTCTTTTAAGACCTGGGCTTCAACGGCCTTGCCGTTAAAGCCAGGGGGTGAGAAGAAGGGAAGAATAGAAGGCCCTGAGACAGCAAATCAGGTGTGTTAGGAAGAGGCCAGCGGTCCTCTGCTACTAGTCTGAGTATGCCTGTATACCAGGCTTTCCTGGGCCAGTTTGGTGTCATGAGAGTCACAGCTTTTCTCTATCTTTTTTAGCAGACAAACCAGAATTTTCATGGGGAGAATGCATAGATTACAAACAACCAAAACATTTCCCACCATACTTACCAGCTAGGGAGGCGTAGATTAGCCTGAACTGAGACCAGGGAATTATCAAAGCATACAAGGCCAGTGCCAATCGATCCTTGGTCCTGGCTACCAACAGACTTGATTGGGTATCCTCGCAGAAGGGGGGGTCCAATGTTTCAGAACCATTCCAACTGCTTTGAGCTCCAGGATGTTGATGGGGAACCTGACTTCTACAAGTGACTATATTCTGAGCTGTGGGGGACTGGAACAATCATCCCCAGCCTGAAAGACCGACTTCTATCGTGATAACTTTCCAGTTATTCCATACTTGTTCCAGGTTGACAAGATATTGTGTTGGAGAGGTCTGGAATGAAATTGGGCCAGTGATGCATCCACAAAGGAGGCTGCCATGAGGCCTAAAAATGGAGATTCTTACTGTGGGTTGTCTCCCTGACTTCAACTTCAAGAGTGTGGGCTTTGAGAGAAAGAAGCTTTTTTTTTTTTTTTTTCTATGCAGCACACCACAATGCACAGGTGGTTCCTATTTGTGCACAGTGGTGCACTGGCACTCACATGCATTAAGGTTCACTGACAAAGTGAGTTGGGGTGCTATTCATGAAAAAAAACAGTTCTGGCATGCACCATGGTGTGGATAGTCTGGTACCATACACTGCAGTAAAATATGTGACTACAACACATGCCTTTCAAGCCAGCCTGTAGAGCGCCTGAAAGAAGCCTCATCTGCAATCCCAATGTGAAAGCCCGAGTGCTTTAAGAGCCCTTTCACACTGCCAGCGCCCAAAAAACGCTGGTAAAGCGCCGCTTAAACTAGTGGCGCTTTACCAGCGTTTTTCGAGCGCTAGCGGGGCGCTTTTAACCCCCGCTAGTGGCCGAATAAAGGGTTAAAAGCACCCACAAAGTGCAGCTGCCAAGGCGCTTCCCATTGATTTCAATGGGAAGAGGCGCTTTAGGAGCAGGGTATTCCCTGCTCCTAAAGCGCTGCAAAAAAGCTGTTTGCAGGACTTTTTTTGACGCCCTGCCAGTGCAGCGCCTCAGTCTGAAAGCACTCGGGCTTTCACATTGGGATTGCAGATGAGGCTTCTTTCAGGCGCTTTTTTTAACGCTAAAGCACCTGAAAAACGCCCCAGTGTGAAAGGGGTCTTAGTCCTCAAACTAACAGGACATAAAAGTGTTCAGAAAAGGTATACATGATGAATTGGTCTTGCTTGAGAGCAGGTAGGTAGTAGTAGGTGAGGTTGAAAAAAGACACAAGTCAATCAAGTCCAACCTATGTGAGTGATTGTGTGTCAGTATTACATTGTATATCCCTATATGTTGCGGTCGTTCAGGTGCTTATCTAATAGTTTCTTGAAGCTATCGATGTTCCCCGCTGAGACCACCGCCTGTGAAAGGGAATTCCACATCCTTGCCGCTCTTACAGTAAAGAACCCTCTGCGTAGTTTAAGGTTAAACCTCTTTTCTTCTAATTTTAATGAGTGGCCACGAGTCTTGTTAAACTCACTTCTGCAAAAAAGTTTTATCCCTATTGTGGGGTCACCAGTACGGTATTTGTATATTGAAATCATATCCCCACTCAAGCGTCTCTTCTCCAGAGAGAATAAGTTCAGTGCTTGCAACCTTTCCTCATAACTAATATCCTCCAGACCCTTTATTAGCTTTGTTGCCCTTCTTTGTACTCGCTCCATTTCCAGTACATCCTTCCTGAGGACTGGTGCCCAGAACTGCACAGCATACTCTAGGTGCGGCCGGACCAGAGTCTTGTAGAGTGGGAGAATTATCGTCTTATCTCTGGAGTTGATCCCCTTTTTAATGTATGCCAATATTCTGTTTGCTTTGTTAGCAGCAGCTTGGCATTGCATGCCATTGCTGAGCCTATAATCTACTAGGACTCCCAGGTCCTTTTCCATCCTAGATTCCCCCAGAGGTTCCCCCCCCAGTGTATAGACTGCATTCATATTTTTGCCACCCAAAAGCATTATTTTACATTTTTCTACATTGAACCTCATTTGCCATGTAGTTGCCACCCCATTCATTTGTTCAGATCTTTTTGCAAGGTTTCCACATCCTGCAGAGAAGTTATTGCCCTGCTTAGCTTAGTATCGTCCGCAAATACAGAGATTGAACTGTTTACCCCATCCTCCAGGTCATTTATGAACAAATTAAATAGGATTGGTCCCAGCACAGAACCCTGGGGGACCCCACTACCCACTCCTGACCATTCCGAGTATTCCCCATTTATCACCACCCTCTGAACCCGCCCTTGTAGCCAGTTTTCAATCCATGTACTCACCCTATGGTCCATGCCAATGGACCTTATTTTGTACAGTAAACATTTATGGGAAACTGTGTCAAATGCTTTTGCAAAGTCCAGATAAACCATGTCTATGGGCCTTCCTTTATTTAGATGGCAACTCACCTCCTCATAGAAGGTTAATAGATTGGTTTGGCAAGAACGATTCTTCATGAATGTTGATTACTGCTAATGACACCGTTCTCATTACTAAAATCTTGTATGTAGTCCCTTAGCATCCCCTCCAAGAGTTTACATACGATTGATGTTAGGCTAACTGGTCTGTAATTCTCAGGGATGTATTTTGGGCCCTTTTTAAATATTGGTGCTACATTGGCTCTTCTCCAATCAGCTGGTACCATTCCAGTCAGTAGACTGTCAGCAAAAATTAGGAACAATGGTCTGGCAATTACTTGACTGAGTTCCCTCGGGTGCAAGCCATCTGGTCCCGATAATTTATTAATGTTAAGTTTCCCAAGTCTAAGTGTAATTCTGTCCTCTGTTAACCATGGAGGTGCTTCCTGTTATGTGTCATGAGGATAAACACTGCAGTTTTGGTTACTGAAGCCCCTGATTCCCTTGTGAAGGCTGAGGAGAAGAATAAATTCAATACCTTTGCCATCTCCCCATCCTTTGTAACCAAATGTCCATCCTCATTCTTTATGGGGCCAATATGGTCTGTCCTCCCTTTTTTACTGTTTACATACGTAAAGAATTTCTTGGGTATTTTTTTTTTTTTTGCTCTCCTCCGCTATGTGTCCTTCATGTTCTATCTTAGCCGTCCTTATTGCACCCTTACATTTCTTGTTGCATTCTCTATAAAGTCTGAATGCTGATGATGATCCCTCAAACGTGTATTTTTTGAAGGCCTTCTCCTTTGCTTTTATATGCATTTTTACATTGGAGTTAAGCCATCCAGGAATTTTGTTTGCTCTTTTAAATTTTTTACCCAATGGGATGCATTGGCTAATGCCCTTATTTAATATGCTCCTAAAGCAAACAATCTCTCCTCCATGTTCTTTGTTCCTAAGATTTTATCCCAATTTATGCCTTCTAGCAAGGCTCATAGTTTAGGGAAGTTGGCTCTTTTGAAATTTAGTGTCTTTGTATTCCGCTTATGTTTCCTATTTGTGTGATTTGTATTAAAGCCAATTGACCTGTAATCGCTGTTACCTAAATTGCCCCGTATTTCCACATCCGTGATCAGGTCTGTATTGTTGGTAATCAGTAGATCCAGTAACGCTTTATTTCTAGTTTGTGCATCTACCATCTGACCCAAAAAAATTGTCCTGCAAGACATTAAGGAACTGGCTTGCCTTAGATGAATGAACGGTTCCCTCCGCTCATTCTATGTCTGGATAGTTAAAATCCGCCATTATAACACTTCCCATCCTTGCTGCTAACCCAAATTGTGATAGGAGATCTGTCTCCCCTTCTTCCCTCAGGTTAGGGAGCCTATAGCATACTCCCAGCATTATTTTCCCCTTACCCTCTCTATCCTCGCGGTAAAGGGTATACCCTTGAATGTTTGCCAGCCAATCATGAGAGCTGTTGAACCAGGTCTCTGAAATTCCCACAAAATCCAAATCCTCCTCGTACAACAGTATTTCTAGTTCACCCATATTGTCCGCCAGGCTCCTGGTATTGGTGAACATGCCACGTAGTTTAGACCGGTCGCATATTATCCTCTTATTGGGTGTTCCGAGATTGCAACTAGGACTTGCTACTATACATACCTTGGGTTTATGTTCTTTGGTCAACCTACCACGAATGCCCCCCAATACTACCCTCTGGAATATTTTCTGCGCTGTCTAGGGCTGGGGAAAAAATCGATTTAAATCTTGAATCGAGTTGAGAGGTCAAATCGATTCAAAATTTAAGCAAACCGATTTATTTAGATTTTTTGTTTTTTTTCACCAGGACCGGCGCCGGACGGCGCGGACTAGGCCGAAGCCACGGCCTCGCCTACAAACTCCTGCCTGCAGCTCCTCAGGACCGGCGCGGTGTCCAAAAAAAAAAAAACTCGCTTTGAATCGTGAATAGAGTTCTTTTTTTTAAAAAATTGCAGATTTTTTTTTTTTTTGGAGAAAATCGCTAAGCTCTAGTGCTGACTATCTGTACCTCTGGACCCTCCCCCCCATGCTCATGCTCGGCAAATAAGTTATCAACCCCTCTAGGGTTAAATGACATTCAGCACAGATCTCCCATCTTCAATAGTGACTCACAGACAATCCATATGTGTGAAACAAAAGGAAACTCAAATGTTCACTGGGTGATATCATAACACTATTAATTTTCTTTGGCATGTGTTAATTAGTTTGTTATAGCATCACTATTTACCGTGTGTGCGTATATATATATAAGTATATATGTATGTGTGTGTGTGTGTTTATAGTTTTATACTTTGGTGAGTGTCTCTCTATTTTATTTAAAGTGGCAGCTATATGTATATACTCATTTTTATTTCATTGACTTTGGCGCAGTGGTGGGATCAATAGTATAGGTGGGCTTTGATTTTAGATCCTGTGGTTTGTTAAAAAAATAAGATTACCTTGGGGTATTTAGAGGTCTTTATACTTTCCTAGCACTTTTATTAGATATGTTTTTGTTTTTTACAAAAACTGTCTGTCTTCCAAAACTTTCTGTATTGTTCCTTCATATAGCAAAAAAGTAAAAACTCAGGAGGTTATTAAATACCACCAGCAGATCGCTCTGTCTTAAATCCATTTAAGTAGTGATTTAGGCAGGAGTAATTATCAGCAAAACTATCACAGCTCTGAAAAGTTAAAAATGGCCTGGACAGGAAGGAGGTGCTAGTTCTGAGTGGTTAACCACCACTTGACCTCTGGAAGATTTACCCCCCCCCTCCCCTTCATGACTTGGTCATTTTTTTTTGCTTTTTGGCACTGCGTTTAACTGACAATTGCATGGTCATGCAACGCTGTACACAATGAAATTTATATAATTTTTTCCCCACAAATAGAACTTTCTTTGGTGGTATTTGATCACCGCTGAGTTTTTTATTTTTTGCGGTATAAACAAAAAAAAAAAAAGACAGAAAATTCTGAAAAACAAACAATATTTTTTAATTTCTGCTATAAAACATAGGCTGGGTTCACACTATTGCGAATTGGATGCGGTTTTCCCCAAGCACCATTGTGTTGCCTGCTAACCCAGGTATTGTGTCCTTAGCTTATATGAGTAATATTGTTTGGTAAAAAAAAAATGGTATAAACCCATTTTTTTTCTTATTTTTTCGTTTTTTCAATGTAGTCCAGTGGCTTCTGATAACCTATAAGCTTAAAGACTATTCTTGGTATCGTTTTTTTTCGTAACCACTGTTTAAAACTGAAGTTTTTTCTTGTTTTCATTCCGTTCTACATTGTTTGTTGCTCATCGTAACGTGGATGTACTAATCCGGATACCTTTGTTCAGTTGCGATTTGCATTTGTATTGCAAACCTATATTGTCTGCAACTTATATTTAATAAAAGATTAAATAAACATAAAACAAAAAGGAAAAGCCATACAGCTATGTGATTATACATGGCTTCATATGATCACTATCTTTAATGCAGAACTCTGGGCAAAAAATGTTTTCATCATTTTAATGCTGCTTTCCTACCTTTGTAGAATATGTAGTCCGTCTTCTAAATTGCCTCTGTAGTTTTTGAGAAACAGCCTGTGTATTGTTTAAATAATGGGGTTGATTCCCTGTGGTTTCCTGTTTGCAAGACCAGTGGCTGCTGTGCCTTGCATTCCCCCTTGCATTGTTACGCCACTCCTGTAGTTTAGTTCAACCAGCACTTCCTGCTCGTTGCAGCGGGTGGACCAGCAAGTCTGAGATACCCGGACTAAACCTCCCCACAGAGGCAGTGCGCCCCTCTTCCCAACACAAGCTGAGTTGGAGCTGATAAGTTCCCTCAAACCATTTAACCCCATACACGCTGGTCAACACGGCAGGCAAAGGCTACAGACCTTACTAGTGACATTAAAAGTGGTTGTAAACCCTCTTTGAAAAAAAAAACAAAAAACTAACACCTGCGAGACAAAGGCATATTGAGCTAGTATGCATAGCATACTAGCTCATTATGTAATACTCACCTGAGATCGAAGCTCCCGCTGCGGTGCCCGTACACAGCACCGGCTGACGACATCGGCGCTGTGATTGGCCAGAGCCGCGATGACATCACTCCCACGCATTTGCGCGGTAACGGCACACTCACTGAAGCGACGGCTCACTGCGCATGTGCCAATGACATTGGCACATGCAAATACAGGGGATATCTCCTAAACCGTGCAGGTTTAGGAGATATCCTGGTGTAGCTACAGGTAAGCCTTATTGTAGGCTTACCTGTAGCAAAAAGTGGTCTGTAAGGGTTTACAACCACTTTAAGAAGGCATTGTGACAGCCCAGACATCACTGATTGGTATTAACTATGCCAATCACAGGACATACACAGGGAGAGGTAAAGAGTTTTATGGTCTTTCTGAATAAGCAGAGAACTGGAAGGAGCTGAGCGGCTGTACAGATTTAACTCCATAGCTGCTGGGGAGTGAGCTGAAGCCATGGCTAACAGTTAACCACTCAACTGCCAGACACCTTTACTTTGTACTACTTAAAGCACCCACTGATTAACTTAACTGTCTGGCAATTGAGGGGTTAACTGTTAGCCACAGGCTCAGCTTCCACCACAGAAGCTATGGGGTTTGAGTGTAACTCCACTTTTGTGAGAAAAAAAAACATTCCCCTCTGGGTGATCTATGTACATTACAAGGATTTTACCAAACTTTGTTGCAGATTCCTACCTTTTGTTATTCTGAAGAAATCCATGTGTGTTTGTCTGTATCCATGTGTGAGAGTGAGTCTAATGGGAGTGGTTTTATAATTATCAATCAGCTGTGCACGTGCAGGGCTCTGAGGAAAGCTGCCTGCATCCCTTTGCCCTGGTTCACACTGATGCTACTTTGAAATCGCACAATTTCAGGTGCTACTTGATGGACATCTGTATGGCTTCATGCACAGATGTCTATTGAAGTCGCACCTGAAATCGGCAAAAGTAGTGGGTGGTGATAAATGGGGAGTACTCAGAATGGTCAGGGGTGGGTAGTGGGGTTCCCAGGGTTCTGTGCTGGGACCAATCCTATTTAATTTGTTCATAAACGACCTGGAGGATGGGATAAACAGTTCAATCTCTGTATTTGCAGACGATACTAAGCTAAGCAGGGCAATAACTTCTCCGCAGGATGTGGAAATCTTGCAAAAAGACCTGAACAAATTAATGGGGTGGGCAACTACATGGCAAATGAGGTTCAATGTAGAAAAATGTAAAATAATGCATTTGGGTGGCAAAAATATGAATGCAATCTATACACTGGGGGGAGAACCTCTGGGGGAATCTAGGATGGAAAAGGACCTGGGGGTCCTAGTAGATGATAGGCTCAGCAATGGCATGCAATGCCAAGCTGCTGCTAATAAAGCAAACAGAATATTGGCATGCATTAAAAGGGGGATCAACTCCAGAGATAAAACGAGAATTCTCCCGCTCTACAAGACTCTGGTCCGGCCGCACCTGGAGTATGCTGTCCAGTTCTGGGCACCAGTCCTCAAGAAGGATGTACTGGAAATGGAGCGAGTACAAAGAAGGGCAACAAAGCTAATAAAGGGTCTGGAGGATCTTAGTTATGAGGAAAGGTTGCGAGCACTGAACTTATTCTCTCTGGAGAAGAGGCGCTTGAGAGGGGATATGATTTCAATTTACAAATACTGTACTGGTGACCCCACAATAGGGATAAAACTTTTTCGCAGAAGAGAGTTTAATAAGACTCGTGGCCACTCATTACAATTAGAAGAAAAGAGGTTTAAAGGGGTTGTAAAGTTATTTTTTTTTTTAAATAACAAACATATCATACTTACCTTCACTGTGCAGCTCGTTCTGCACAGAGTGGCCCCGAACCTGGTCTTCTGGGGTCCCTCGGCGGCTGTTTCAGCTCCTCCCCGCAAGCATTTACCACCTTCATGCGAGCTCCCTCGCACGGTGGTGAGTGCTTGCGGGCGCGCTCCCGTGATACAGCCGGCGGCTATAGCCGCTCGCTGTATCACTCGGCCCCGCCCCCCGGCGCGCCGCGTCATCGGATGTGATTGACAGCAGCGCGAGCCAATGGCTGCGCTGCTTTCAATCCATCCACTGCAGCCAATCAGCGACCAGGCTGAGCTGCAATGAAGATGACGAGGACGAGCAGCGAAGATTCGAGGCGTCAGGTAAGTAAAACGGGGGGCCTGGGGGCGGCGGTACTGTCAAAAGTTTTTTCACCTTAATGCATAGAATGCATTAAGGTGAAAAAATTTTTACCTTTACAACCCCTTTAACCTTAAACTACGTAGAGGGTTCTTTACTGTAAGAGCGGCAAGGATGTGGAATTCCCTTCCACAGGCGGTGGTCTCAGCGGGGAGCATTGATAGCTTCAAGAAACTATTAGATAATCACCTGAATGACCGCAATATACAGGGATATGTAATGTAATACTGACACATAATCACACACATAGGTTGGACTTGATGGACTTGTGTCTTTTTTCAACCTCACCTACTATGTAACTATGTAGTGCAGGAACTACTTTTGCAAATCGGTGCGGCGCCGCAAAATCGCATGACAAATCTCTCCAATGTGAACCTAGGCTTTAGATGTGATTTCCTATGGGAAGTATCTCACAAAAAATTACATTTTGTTGCAGTGGATGCCTGAAATCTGACTTGTATCTTAAAGCAGACTTCTGGGAAAATTGGTGAGCCAATCACACAAGCAGGAAATTATGTTTCTGGGGGGCATTCTGTGTACAGAACACCTCCAGGTAGCCAAGTTTTATTGCATTTTCAGAAAATTACAGTGGCTGCAGATTGAAAAGGAAAGGTCATTTTTAATAACCTTCAATTACAATATGACTTGTGTCGCAAATGTATACGCTACATATTTGGGGTTTTTTGCTTTTTTTTTTCCCCACAAAAGTGGAGTTACCCTTTAAGTCTGTACAGCAGCTCAGCTCCTTCACCCTTCTCCTCTGCTTATACAGAAAGACCATAAAACTCTTTATCTCTTCCCTGTGTGTCTCCGATGATTGGGATAGTTAAAGTGGAAGTCTACCCCAATACGAAAATCACTACATCTATAGACATCCCCGATCTAACACTAACCTAGCTAGCCCTGTAAAGAAGAAATCCGTATACATACCTTTATTGAAGCCGCTCCAGTCAGATCTCCAGCGGTGGAGGTTCTGCAAAGGACAAAGCCAACAATGTGTCAATGTGAGGACACAGCCGACAATGCTGTGAAATGAATAGGAAGTGGGGTCACCCATACAGTTACTATAGGGGCTTCTGTTGTCGGCTGCCTCCTCTGCACCCGCCTCCACAGCGAACCCGCAGCTGACAGCTCAGCGTAGGATCGGGTCGCATCAGCTTCAGAAAAGTTATGTATACTGATTTGTTCTTTACAGGGCTAGAGAGGTTGGTCATAGATAGTGGATGTCTACAGATGTAGCGATTTTAGTATTAGGCTGGACTTACTCTTTGAAGCCAATCACTGATGTCTGGGCTGTCACAGTGCCTTCTTAATGTCACTAGTGAGATCTGTACCCCCTGCCTGCCCGTGTGGTCGCCCAGCATGTATGGGGTTAAATGGTTTGAGGGAACTTTGTCAGCTCCAACTCAGCTTGTCACTGTTTGAGCGAAGTAAGCCGGCATTCCCTGGAGTTTCTCTCTTTTTCAGGAGGGAATAAGTCATGATTTACATGTGAATAAACAGCTGCTGGTGTTCTGAGACCAGCAAACCTAAAAGACGAAAATAAGTTTTATTTATCTAGTCCTGCTTTGTGTCAATGAGCTGTAAGGCTAGAAAATATGGGGGCATGATTTAATGCACAAGAGGTTGAGCACACAGGCTCAGTGTACCCATCCACATACACTACAATTTACTTGGCATGATGGGAACTGTAGTTTGTGAAGTGAATAGTGGGGGGGCAGGATGTGACGTCTCCCCTGCATTTACACCTCCTCCTCTGCTTGGCTGAAGCTGTTTTCTTTTGAATTAAAGTGATTAAAGTGAATTTTCTACTTGACTTTTCTCCCAAACAGTAAGTGTGTTAGCCAATTAACTAACTGTTTAGTGTTTTATATGTCACTTGACTAATTGATGAATTGTTGTGGTATCCCAGAGTTGTGCTTTAAATAAAAGATAGTTTTTTTGGCACGATCGGTCACATTTCAAATATTAATGCGAAAATGTCAAAATTTCTGCCAGGGTGTGCAAACTTTTGAACACAACTCTAAGCACCCCACCAGCTGTCAATACAGTAAAAATACCCAACTTAAGCACTTGCCGACCGCCGCGCGCCGATTCACGTCGGCAGAATGACACGGGTGAGAGCCTGCTTGAAGTTAGTTGTCGTTTTATTGCTCTCTCTCGCTCTCTCTATTGTTCTGCTCTTTTTTACTGTATTCTACAATTATTTTATACTTTACTGTTTACTGTGTTTTATTGTTAACCATTTTTTTTAATTTTAGGTACACCATTCAGCTGCAGCACTGATTTATCTTGACAGCAACAGTGTTTGCTCCCACGATACGTAAATCAGCAACTCCAGCGCTGTAGGAGGTGATTTTACCACTACAGTTTAAAAAAAAATGGTGCATGTATGCCCATCATTAGAAGTGGGTGGATGAAGGGCAGTATTCTAATTGTGGGCATACCCACTAAGGATGAGCTCCGGCGTGTTCGCATGGCGCACGTGCCGAGCCCGCCAGGAAGTCGGCACGGCGCAGCGCTAATCACAGGCAGGGAGACATTTCCCGATCTCTGCAGCCGCGCATCGGGAAATGTCTCCCTGCCTGTGATTAGCGCTGCCCCGTGCCGACTTCCTGGCGGGCTCGGCACGTGCGCCATGCGAACACGCCGGAGCTCATCCCTACTACCCACCAATCAATCTCTTTTTTTTTCGTTCAGCCCACAGGCTGCATGAAAAAAAAGAACATTAAAATGTATGCCCAACAAAGACCAGCAACGTTCTGGTATGTTACTGGACTTTGAGTGGTTATACCAGAATGATGCCTACAGGTTTAGGTATCATCTTGGTATCATTCTTTTCAGCCAGCAGTCAGCTTTCATGTAAAAGCAATCCTAGTGGCTAATTAGCCTCTAGACTTCTTTTACAAGCAGGGGAGGGAACGTTTCCCCCCCACCACCACCACCTTCCATGGTTTTCTCTGGCTCTCCTGTCTCAACAGGGAACCCGAGAATGCAGCCGGTGGTTCCGCCAGCTGACCATATAGCCGATCAGAGACCAGAACGGCTCTAATCATCTCTATGGCCTAAGAAACTGGAAGCTAGGAGCATTTCATGACTTAGGTTTCGCCGGATATAAACAGCGCCATTGGGAAATTGGCAAAGCATTTTATCACACCGATCTTGGTGTGGTCAGATGCTTTTAGGACAAAAGGAGAGATCTAGGGTCTAATAGACCCCAATTTTTTCAAAAAAAGAGTACCTGTCACTACCTATTGCTATCATAGGGGATATTTACATTCCCTGAGATAAGAATAAAAATGATTAAAAAAAAAAAAAATGAAAAGGAGCAGTTTAACCACTTCAATACAGGGAATTTTCACCCCTTCCTGCCCAGACCAATTTTCAGATTCAGCATATGAAATTTTGATAATTTTTTTTCCCCCTCAAATAGAGCTCTCTTTTGGTGGTATTTGATCACCTCTGCGGTTTTTATTTTTTGTGCTATAAACAAAAAAAGAGGGACAATTTTGAAAAAACACAATTGTTTTTTACTTTTTGCTATAATAAATAGCCCATTAAAAAAAAAAAACATTGTTTCCTCAGTTTAGGCCGATATGTATTCTTCTACATATTATTTGGTATTTTTTATTTATGGTAAAAAAAAAAAAAAAAATAGCAATAAGCGTATATTGATTCATTTGCGCAACAGTTATAGCGTCTACAAAATAGGGGATAAATTTATGGCATTTTTATTGTTTTTTTTTTTTTTTTTTTTTTTACTAGTAATGGCGGCGATCTGCTATTGTTATTGTGACTGCGATATTGCGGCAGACACTTCGGACACTTTTGACACTATTTTGGGACACACTATTACTGTGTAAATGTGACTGGCAGGGAAGGGGTTAACACTAGGGGGGAAGGAAGGGGTTAAATGTGTATCCTAGGGAGTGATTCTAACTGTAGGGGGAGGGGACTCACAAGGGGAGGAGACTGATCGGTGTTCCTCTGTACTGGGAACACACCATCAGTCTCCTCTCCTCTGACAGGACGTGGATCTGTCTGCCCCCCCTAGAGGCTCAGAAAGTAAAAGACATCATATGAGGGCGGCCCAGAGGGACAAAGGGTTCCTGCCACCGTCATCTCTCTATGCGCGCTAGGGAAGTGGTTAAAAATAAAATGAAAAAGCAAAATAAATAATAATAATAAAAAAGCACCCCTGTCCCCCCATGCTCACACGCATGCAAGAGGCAGTCTGGTGTCATATGTAAACAGCAACTGCACCATGCATGTGAGGTATCACCACAAAGGTGAGATCAAGGGCAGTAATTGTAGCAGTAGACCTCCTCTGTAAATCTAAAATGGTAACCTGTAAAGGCTTTTAAATATGTATGTAGTTTGTCGCCGCTACACGTTTGTGCGCAATTTTAAAGCATGTCGTGTTTGGTATCCATGTACTCGGCATAAGATCATATTTTTCATTTCATCAAAAAATTAGGCAATATAGTGTGTTTTAGTGCATTAAAATTAAAAAAAGTGTTTTTTTTCCAAAAAAATTGCATTTGAAAAATAGCTGCGTACTGTGTAAAAAAAAAAAAAAAAAAAAATTGCTAAACTCACCATTTTAATCTGTATAATCTGTAGGGCTTTAAAAAATATATATAATGTTTGGGGGTTCATCATAATTTTCTTGCAAAAAAATATTATTTTTTCACGTAAACAAAAAGTGTCAGAAAGGGCTTTGTCTTCAAGTGGTTAGAAGAGTGGGTGATGTGTGACATAAGCTTCTAAATGTTGTGCATAAAATGCCAGGACAGTTAAACACACACACCCCCCCCATATCACTAAATGATATATTGTTCAAACATGGCATGGTTATATGTGGAATTACACCCCAAATTTTTGGGGAGCCTAATTTTTTTATTTCATTCCTCACTACCTATCACAGTTTCGAAAGCCATAAAAAAGCCCCCCCCCCCCCCCCCAAAAAATGACCCCATTTTGGAAAGTAAACACCCCAAGCTATTTGATGAGAGGCATGTTGAGTCCATAGAATAATTAATATTTTTGCCACAAGTTGAGGGAAAATACTAATTTTTTTTTTTTTTTTAGCACAAAGTTGTCACTAAATGATATATTGCTCAAACATGCCATGGGCATGTGTGAAATTACACCTCAAAATACATTCTGCTGCTTCTCCTGAGTACGGGAATACCACATGTGTGAGACTTTTGGGAGCCTAGCCATGTACAGGACCCAGAAAACCAATCACCGCCTTCAGGCTTTCTAAGGGCATAAAAATGGCGATTTCACTTCCTCACTACCTATCACAGTTTTGGAGGCGCTGAAATGTCAAGATCGCACAAAACCCCCACAAATGACCCCATTTTGGAAGCTTTTTGCTGAGAGGCCTGTTGTGTCCATGGAATATTTGATATTTTGCCACAAGTTTCGGGAAAATTACAATTTATTTATATATTTTTTTTTATTCTGCTGCTTCTCCTGAGTACGGGGATACCACATGTGTGAGACTTTTTTGGAGCCTAGCCGCGTACAGGACCCCCGAAAACCAAGCGCCTTCAGGCTTTCTAAAGGCGTAAAATTGTGATTTTACTCCTCACTACCCATGACCGTTACGGAGGCCCTGAAATGTCCAGATAGCACCCCCCCCACCCCACCCCCCCACGACCCCATTTTGGAAAGTAGAAACCCCAAGGTATTTGCTAAGAGGCATGGTGAGTATTTTGCAGGTCTCATTTATTTTTGAAAATGAAGAAAAGAAAAGAAAAAATCTTTGTGACAAAAAGCGAGATCTGCAAAATACTCATGCCTCTCAGCAAATAGCTTGGGATGTCTACTTTCCAAAATGGGGTCATTTGGGGGGTTTTGTGCTGTCTGGGCATTTCATGGGCCTCGAAACTGTGATAGGCAGTGAGGAGTGAAAACAAAAATGTACGACCTTAGAAAGCCTGAAGGCTGTACGCGGTTAGACTGGCAAAAAGTCTCACACTTATGTTGTATCCCCATACTCGAGAGAAGCAGCAAAATGTATTTTGGGGTGAAATTCCACATATAACCATGCCATGTTTGAACAATATATCATTTAGTGACAACTTTGTGTAAATAAAAAAAAAAAAAACTGTAACTTTCTTATATAAAATATTGCATGGACTCAACATGCCTCTGAGCAAATAGCTTGAAGTGTCTTCTTTCCAAAAATAGGATCATTTGGGGGGGGGGGTGCTATCTTGTAATTTCATGGCCTCGGAAACTGTGATAGGTAGGTGAGGAAGGGCCCTTAGAAAGCCTGAAGGCGGTGATTGGTTTTCGGGGGCCTGTTACATGTTTGAGCAATAGATCATTTAGTGACAACTTGGAATTGAAATTGAAAAAAGTGCTCTGGTCATTGAGCAGCCAAATCCTCTGGAGCTGAAGTGGTTAAAGGTCACTTCAATAACCAAATGCACTGCTGATAGGTTTGAAAAGCAGACCCATACAGGTGTTTGTACATACCCACAGAACGTTTCAGTTCCCCTACTTTGCCAAAATGCTGGGCAGTTCTGAATGGGCAAAGATCATACATTCCCAAGTATTATTGGAGCTTCAAAACTCCCACCCCAATGCATTTTATTGGCTCATCAATATAATGCTCTACCCTCAATTGGCAACAGTAGCATAGATGATAGAAGACACATGACAAGAAATCTATACTTCCACCAACTTGCAAAAAAGAAGACTACATATTATTCATGTGCAATATTTCATGTTTACAAATATTTACATCTTTTTATAATTTTAATTTTTTTTAGTCATAACTATAATATATAAAGAAATCACTGCTCTACATTCACTTTAGTGCAGATGTTTCACTAAAACCTTGTAAAACTCTCAGTTCAGCAACAGAGTGCGTATGATTCTTTCACAGAATTATAGAAAGTGAAATAAATGTGCAATCATTAAAATATAGGTTCACCTTAAAAAGATTTTCAACAATCCAGATTTTCTAAATAGTACATACCAGTGCTCCTCCACCTGTTTAAATGGTGCATGTCCTCCCAGTACACATGCAGCGCTTAGGGGGCCTCTCCACAAATAATGCTGCCATTTTGAACCCTTTTTCTGCTATTTTAAGAATGGGCTGGAGCCTGGACATTGAATTGTTTAAAGCGGTTGTAAACCGCTGGGTGCATTTTTTTTTTCAGACCTGAAAGGTAAAGCCATAATATGCTAGTATGCATCGCATTCCAGGGATGAAATGTCATTGCTGGAGGCCGCTTCCATCTTCACCTGTCTTTCTTCCGGGCCTGCGGACTCCAGCTGTGTGACTGGCCAGAGCCGTGATGACGTTACTCCCAGGCATTCGCGGTGGAGCCGCCATTTATGGCACAGGATCATGAAGTAACCACCCGAGTGGCCATTCCTTCAGAGCTCATTCGGTGGCTACTGTTTAGGCTGTGCTTGAGTGCAGCACGCTTTCTCCTTCTCTAGCTGAGAAAGGGGATTTTGGAAAAATCTTGCTGAAGGTGAACTTACACTTTAAATGTATCACCCAAGTGAATAGACACGTTGCCGCCTTCTTTCTGATTCAGCCAATTTGTGTTAACACTTCAAGAAAGCTCTTTAAACAGGCAATAATCAGTGTCAATTTGCAAGACATTTTCCAACAAGCTGGAAAATCTATGGGCAACAAGATGCACTTATGATCTTCTGAAACCCTTGTAACCGTCCCATTGGGGAAAGACCTGTTGCCACTGATTCTTGATTTAGAAGTATTGTCTGCTTGGAATAAGCCACACCTGGTCAATCTAGGAGTGCTATAGCAAGCACATATCATCTAGTCTACTCAGTCTGTATATACAGTAAGGGGAAAAAAGTATTTGATCCCCTGCTGATTTTACACGTTTGCCCACTGACAAAGAAATGTTCAGGGATCAGCAAGGTGTCTGCACACGGACAGAGATGTCCATGAGCGGCCCCAGCAGGGTCCGCGGCTGCAGCTCTCTGTATGTTTCACTGAGATCGTTCCTCCCTCACCCCCGATACGATGGCTCGGCATTAGTTCCTCCTGTCACTGTGTACTGTAGAGATGTAGATCCGGCCAGCGCGGCACCGCCCAATTAAGTGGAGTGGTGGTGGAGTCCTGTGTGTGGAGTGATCTGTTGCAGGGATTGTGCTGTGCAGCGGCCACCCAGCGCGGGAGAACAGGAGAACAGGCAGGGGGGGGGGATCTAAAGGGGGATCTAAAAGGGGAGTCTGGCCTGGCATGCTCTAAAGGGGGATCTATGGGGGACCTGACATGTCCTGCTCTAAAGGGGGATCTAAGGGGGACCATGGCCTGCTCTAAAGGGGGAACTATATGGGGGACCTTGGCCTGGCCTGCTCTAAAGGGGATCTATTTTACACTTATTTGTACTTGTGGAACTAGGCCAGAGAGTAGACAAAGTGTTCTTTGAAGGTTTTAGTTTGAAATGTACCTTTTTGTTCTTCACTAAGGTCTGTACTTTGGAAAATGTCTGCCACAGCCTTGGTCTGTGCCTATCCCTGGAAATGATCAATCTATAATTGTAATGGTAGGTTTATTTTAAACCTGAGACAGAAAAATACAAATATCCAGAAAAACACATTTCAAAAAAGTTATAAATCGATTTGCATTTTAATGTGTGAAATATGCATTTGATCCCCTAACAATTAGCAAGATTTCTGGCTCCCAAGGGTCCTCTATACAGGCAACGAGCGGAGGTTAGAAGCACTTTCCTAAAGGGAGTGCTCCTAATTTCAGCTTGTTACCTGTATAAAAGACACCTGTCCGCAGAAGCAATCAAATCAGATTCCAATCTCTCTACCATGGCCAAGACCAAAGAGCTGTCCAAGGATGTCGGGGACAAGATTGTAGACCTACACAAGGCTGTTATAGGCTACAAGACCATCATCAAGCAGCTTGGTGAGAGGGTGACAACAGTTGGTGCTATTATTCACAAATGGAAGAAACACAAAATAAATGTCAATCTCCTTTGGTCTGGGGCTCCATGCAAGATCTCACCTTGTGGAGTTTCATTGATCATGAGAACGGTGAGGAATCAGCCCAGAACTACATAAAAGAATCTTGTGAATGATCTCAAGGCAGCTAGGACCATAGTCACCAGGAAAACAATTGGTAACACACTACACTGTATAGGACTGAAATCTTGCAGCACTCGCAAGGTTCCCCTGCTCAAGAAAGCACACATACAGGCCTGTCTGAAGTTTACTAATGAAAATCTGAATGACTCAGAGGAGAACTGGGTGAAAGTGGTGTGGTCAGATGAGACCAAAATCGAGCTCTTTGGCATCAACTCCACTCACTGTGTTTGGAGGAGGAATGCTGCCTATGACCCCAAAAACACCATCCCCACTGTCAAACATGGAGGTAGAAACATTATGCTTTGGGGGTGTTCTTCCATTTAGGGGACAGGACAACTTCACTGCATCAAAGGGATGATGGACGGGCCATGAATAGTTAAATCTTGGGTGAGAACCTCCATCCCTCAGCCAGGGCATTGAAAATGGGTCGTAAGTTAGGTATTTCAGCATGACAATGACCCAAAACACATGGCCAAGGAAACAAAGGAGTGGCTCAAGTATAAGCACATTAAGGTCCTGGAGTGGCCTAGCCAGTTTCCAGACCATAATCCCATAGAAAATATGTGGACGGAGCTAAAGGTTTAAGTTGCCAAATGTCAGCCTCAAAACCTTAATGACTTGGAAAGGATCTGCAAAGAGGAGTGGGATAAAATCCCTCTTGAGATATGTGCAGACCTTTTGGCCAACTACAAGAAATGTCTGACCTCTGTGATTGTCAACAAGGGTTTTGCTACGTACTAAGTCATGTTTTGCGAAGGGGTCAACTCACTCAGTAAAATGTATAACTTTTGTGAAATGTATTTTTCTGGATATTTTTGTTATTCTGTCTCTCACTGTTAAAATAAACCTACCATTAAAACCATAGACTGATCATTTCTTTGTCAGTGGGCAAATGCAAAAAATCAGCAGGGGATCAAATACTTTTTTCCCTCACTGTAACTTGAAAACTGTATGTATCTTTTAGCCATTTATGAAACAGCTACAAAATAATTTCCATGCAAATCAGGACAGTTAACTTTAAGATATAACATAGTTAAATGTATGCAGTGTGTTAAACTGATTAATGAGAGCTGTAGGAGGAAAATAAAAGTTTACATGAAGGCCTACGAAGAAAAAAAAAATAAATGTGACACTCAGGTAACAAAGCAGAGATCTGCTTGAAAGGAAGAATTCCCAAGCAGCCAGCCCCTTTGAACACACTAAGGCAAAAGGTATGGATTCTAAGAGGAAAACATCTTCATAATATCAAGAGCAAAAAACAACCGATGACTTGTGATCTGTGAGGTGGAACACAACACTGTTAGCACTTGGAGGTAAATAGAAGACAGTGTCACTAGATTGTGATTATTTATTCTTGCACAGCAATAGGTGGGAATTTTTCACAGAAAAGCAGGAATGGCTGGACTATAAAGTGCAAACCGCATAATGCGTTATCTTACCTAAAAAAATGTGAAATCAAACAAAAAGTTAAAAAAGAAAATATTCCCCACATAGCTGTAAAAGATTATAAAATGGACAGTTTGAGACCTATAGGTGTCTAACAACTAAAAATATGATTTCTCTTTGTAGATATCCCTCAAACAGATAACTAATTTTCTTGTACAGCCTCTAAACACTGTTTATTATACACATGAATTTCCTAAAGGGGAAATACAGTCTTATTTTTTTTTACTTTTGTTTGTTTTGCTATATTGTCTAAGAACATCTACAGTCTAAACATTTTTTGAATTTGAATAAGGTGTGGAGGGGTCAGATCCCCAGATCAATGTCACTAGGACCAAAAACTCCAAAATTTTACAGCTGTCACCAGTATAGTAGGAGAGAAGGCATGTTCTAATGGGGAGAACAGTTCCACTGATCTAGTAAGAGCATTTCTTCTAATTTTGGAATAATAGGATTTGTATAACAGCTTACCTGTAAAATCCTTTTTTTCTTTGAAGTACATCACGGGACACATAGCCATAGTAATTACTATGTGGGTTATAGGCCACCTTCAGGTGATGGACACTGGCACACCCTAAGACAGGAAGTTGCCTCCCTATATAACCCCTCCCACTACTGGGGGTACCTCAGTTTTGTAGCAAAGCAATACACGTGCATACTAGAAAGAAGGGAGGGATCTCTGTGTCCCGTAATGTACTTCAAAGAAAAGGATTTTACAGGTAAGCTGTTATAAAAGTCCTATTTTCTTAATCGTACATCACGGGACACAGAGCCATAGTAATTACCAGAGCCATAGTAATTACTATGTGGGATGTCCCAGAGCAATGCCAACTGAAGAGGGAGACACAACAAAATTAGGGCACCACGAGATTAGAGGATTTATACTGCAGCTCGCAGCACACTGCGCTCAAAGGCAATATCCTCATGATTTTTTACATCTACCTGGTAGAATCTGGTAAATGTATGGACTGAAGACCAAGTTGTGGCCTTGCAGATTTGAGCCATGGAGGCTTGGTGATGCACTGGCCACGAAGCACTAACAGCCCTAGTGGAGTGCGCTTTGATTTGAAAAGGTGAATTCTTCCTCTTTAAACCATAAGCTTGAACAATTACTTGTCAAATCCATTTAGAAATAGTAGATTTCCATGCTGCCTGTCCTCTTTTAGGACCTTCAGGCAATACAGACAAAACATCCGTTTTTTGGATCTGAGCAGTCGCCTTCAAGTAGACTTTGACTGCTCTCACCACATCAAGAGAATGTAGGGACTTTTCTCCCGTAGAACCGGGTTCTGGAAAAAATGAAGGTAGAATAATATTCTGGTTTAAATGAAAATTTGACACTACCATCGATAGAAAGCTAGGATGAGGACGCAATACTACCTTATCCTTATGAAAACTCTGATACCCTTCTTGCAGAAGATATGGCTATCAGAAAAACTAGCTTCCTTGTCAAAAGAACCAAGGGAATATGTCGTATCGGCTCAAAAGGCTGTTTCTGTAATGCTGACAGAACCAAGTTCAAGTCCCAAGGATTCAGGGGTGACCTAATCGTAGGATTAAGCCGCGTTATCCCCTGAATAAAGCTACAAACCAAAGAATGTGAGGCAAGTGGTCGCTGAAAAAGCACCGATAAGACCGAGACCTGACCTTTGATAGTACTCAAGGCCAGCTTCATCTCTATTCCCATTTGCAGAAAGTCAAGGATTCTACCTATGACATACTTCCTGGTGTGCCAACCCCTGGATTCACACCAGGAGACATATGCCTTCCAGACTCTAGAATATATGATTCTGGAGGCCAGCTTCCTTGCATTAACCAAGGTAGATACCACTGAACCTGACAGCCCTCGCTTCTTCAGAATGTGGGTCTCAAGAGCCAAAACGTTAAATTTAGCGTTTGTAATGTAGGATGGAATACCGGACCTTGCGAAAGAAGGTCTGGACGTGGTGGTAGGGTCCATGGGTCCCCTACCGCCATCTTTATGATCTCTGCAAACCAAGATCTTCTGGGCCACAAGAATCACTGACTTCCCATCCTGCTTGATCCTGCGAAGAAGTCGCAGAAGCAGCAGAACAGGAGAGAATTCCACGGGAATACCAAGGCATCTGTTCCGCAAGCTAGCGGATCTCTTGTTCTTGACACAAAGTTGTTGATCTTCTTGTTGAACCTGGCCGCAAATAGATCTACGTCCAGAATCCCCCATCTTTGACATATTGTCAGGAAGATATCGGGGGGAAGAGACCATTCTCCCGGGAACAACTGCTGGCGGTTCAAGTAGTCTGCCTGCCAATTCTCTATTCCTGGAAAGAAGACTGCCAATAGGCAAGGTACATTGTTTTCTGCCCAAGTTAGGATAAGATTCACCTCTCTCTGGGGAATTTTCGTGCCCCCTTGGTGATTGATATAGGCCACTGCTGTGGCATTGTCGGATTGGATCCTGACAGGACAATTCCGTAACCTGAACGTCCAGGCCCTCAGGGCCAAGCACGCTGCCCGAATCTCTAGAATATTGATGGGCAAGGTCATTTCTGATCTGGACCACTTCCCTTGGACAGTCGCCTCTTCAAGGACTGATCCCCAACCCGAAAGGCTGGCAACTGTTGTTACCACCTTCCAGGTAATTGGTAGGAAGGATTTCCCCTTCTGCAGATTCTTGGTTATCAACCACCAACTGAGGCTCTGGCGCACCTTTGGAGACAAACACATTGGGAAATCTAAAGCTTGGACCTTCTTGTTCCAAGCCGATAGGATACGGTTTAGTAGCAGTATCGAATGAAACTGAGCATAAGGAACGGCTTTGAATGAAGCCACCATCTTTCTCAACAACCTCATGCAAAGTCGAATAGAAGGATTCTTCTTTGCCTTGACTACCTGAATCAGCTCCCTTATGGCACTGATCTACGCCTGGGGTAAGAATACCCTCTTCTGGACTGTATCTATGATCAGACCCAAGTATTCCAATCTCCTTGATGGTTTTAAGGAAGATTTCTCTAGGTTGAGAATCCAACCTAGGTATTCCAGGTAGTTGACTGTGGTGACCATACTTTGGTCTAAGCGGGCTACCGACTGGTCTCTGAAAGAGCAGATCGTCTAGGTACGCTAGAATCGTTATACGCTGGGCCCTTAATCTGGCTAGAGGAGGGGCCAGGACCTTTGTAAACACTCGAGGTGCAGTTGCTAGACCGAAAGGCAGAGCTACAAACTGGAAATGAAGATTTTCTACCTCGAAGCGTAGATATTTCTGGTGAGCAGGGAAAATCGGCACATGGAGGTATGCATCCTTGATGTCGATTGACGCCAGAAGTTCTCCTCCTTGTAGGATGGAGACTACTGATTGGATTGACTCCATGCGAAAAGAGCAGATATTCAAAAAACGGTTTAGATCTTTGAGATCTAGAATGGGTCCGATATCTCCATTTGGTTTTGGTACAGTGAAAAGGTTTGAATAAAACCCCAATCCCTGCTCTTCTATGGGGACCATCGATATCACTCTTTGAGACAAAAGATGGTCCAATGCTTGAAAGACAGACTTCTTTTTCTCTGGATCCCTAGGACGTTTGATCTGAGAAAACGAGGAGACGGGGACTCTCGGAACTCTAGTTTGTACCCTAGAGTAATTGAGGAAGCCACCCACTTGTCTTGACACTCTTTCTGCCAGATTCTTGAGAACTGCAGAAGTCTTCCCCCACTCGAGCGAGCGGGGGCGACCCTTCATAAGGAGGCTTTAGTATTTTGTTTTGTAGGTTTTCTTCCCCAGGACTTTTGTCCCTGGGGTTGCCCATGAGGTTTACCCCTTGAATTTGACAGTGGAGGCCATCGAGATTGCCCGGAGGCTGATGCTCCTGGCATTGGGGAAGAGGCTCGTTTAAATAAAATACGCTTACTCCTTTTCCTAACTGGCAAAAGGGTACTTTTCCCATTAGAAATTCTTTGGATGTACTTATCCAGATCATCCCCAAACAGCCGCTCACCGTGAAAAGGAAAACTAGCCGGGAGCTTTTTGCAGGGCACTTCGGCTGACCAATTTTTCAACCATAGTATTCTACGCATATGCACCAGCCAAAGCGTAAGGCGTGTGGCCTGGAGAGTGGAATCTCTCATAGCGTCTATTGCAAAACATAATGCCCCTGGTAGCTCGGCCAAATCTTGGGCCTGCTGATCAGGAATAATCTTGAGCACCTGTTTAAACTGGTCTCTCAAGGATTGACACATCCCAATTGCTGCCAGCGCAGGCTGTGTCACTGAATGTGCCAGAGAAAAAGTGTGTTTTAATAGGAATTCCAACTTCTTATCCGTTGGATCCTTAAGCATTTGAGCATTGTCTACCGGACAAGTTTAACTTCTATTCGCAGAGGATATAGCAGCGTCAACTGCTGGTATCTCCCATTTTTTGTTAAACTTTTCCTCCATAGGATAAAGTGTTGCAAACTTTTTAGGAGGATAAAAATGCTTATCTGGGTGATCCCACTCAGAATACACAAGCTTTTCCAGCAAAAGAATGGATAGGAAAGGAATGCGCAGCTTGGGGAGGCTTTAGCAAACCCAAACAAGACGTAGGCTGGTCAACCGACTCAGTTAAGGGTAACATAAATGTGGAGGGGACCATCTCAGTAAGAGATTGTACCATCAATCTTTCAGATTGTGAACCTGATCCTTCCGCATTTGACCCCTCAGAAGAGGAGTCCTCAGCCTCTTCCTGGTCCCCTGAGAAATACTCATCAACTCCCGCCCCCGGTTCCACAGTTTGAGGGTCCTGGGTAACCGAAGGGGACCTATCGCGCTTAGTCCCACTCTGGGATGCGATTAAAGCCACTAACCTCTGCTCCAATCTTAATATGGTTAAGGAAAAAATTGCTTTAGTAACAGACAGGGGCTGCAGTGTTGGAAACAGTTGCAACACCTGATGTCCTTGATAGCTCGCTCTGACCAGCCACTTCAGATTTCTCAGGGGAGGATGCCATTTTAGAGATGATTTTAGGAGTCCCTCTTGAGCCCTTTTTTGGGTGTTTTTACCCCCCTTCTGACCATAGCCCGATGCACAAATGCAGAGGTGCTACCAGAAGAAATCGCATTCACTGCTTGAGCAATAGTCCAGCAACTGCCGCTGCTATTAACACTCAGCCTGATGCTTTTAGTAAATGTGCCAAGGGAATGCCTGGGTCACCAACTTCTTACATGCCCCTTTTTGCTCGTGTCCCTCCAACAGCTGCAAATAATGGAGCTCCGAAAACTTTACTCCTGCACTGGGCGTTGTCGCATGCTAATGCCGCGCTAAGCCCCGCCCCCTCTCCTTTCAAAAAGAGTGCCTTCCCGCACGGCTGCAGGCCTCTGATCTGACGGGATCGGCTTGTGTTTGGGGGGGGTGGCGAGGAGGAGATCCGGAGGGGCGGTAAAAAACGGAGCAACATCGTCGACCGTTCTGGCCTCCCCCTATCCAGGGAGAGGGGGAGCGCCTTTTTTCAGGTGGGGTTGTTTTTTGTAAGAAAATCCCCCCCAACCTTACCGGAGTTCAGGGGCTGCCTGCCGGAGGAATCTGCAGCTTCTACTGAGACAGTGTGACACAGCGTAGGAAAGCATGACAAGGTACGTGCTCTATACAGTCCCCAATGGTGATTTTTAGGCATGACAACATTTACTTTTTTAAAGGAGACAATTCATAAGAAACTTAAAAATTCCTTAGAAATCTCCACTTAAATTTCCTGCTGCAGGGTTTTCTGTGGTAAAACCAACAGACCCAATCTTCACCCCTCACGGTGGGTTCCGTTAAAAAACCTTCAGGAACTGGGGACCATTTTAATCAGGTGATCCACACTCCTGGACCTGTAAAACATGCCCACAGAAAAACTTAAGGCTAAAAAAACCAAAAGCACTGGATCCCGGGGTCTAGCTCTCTAGAAAGAGAAGCATTATAGGCTAAACCTCATTTCTTCCGGCACGAGGCCCAGGTACCAATCAATTCGGGCTAAAAAGACAGTTTGAATGGATCTGGTTGCATAGCTAGCCCCAGCATGGATTGCTCTAGTGGAGCTCAGCACAGCACATCTTTACTCGTGACCACCTTAGACACTGGCGAAAAAACTGAGGTACTCCCAGTAGTCGGAGGAGTTATATAGGGAGACAACTTCCTGTCTTAGGGTGTGCCAGTGTCCATCACCTGAAGGTGGCCTATAACCCACATAGTAATTACTATGGCTCTGTGTCCCGTGATGTACGATTAAGAAAGATTTTTTTCTCACTTTATGTTGTGCGGGACTGGAAAATGGAGAAATATCCCAAATGAAACCTAAATATAAAAAAAAAAAAAAATCATCATCCTCGCCCTCTACCATTACTTTCCATAATCCTTTATATTGGCACATTTAGGCCTCATTTAGAGGTCTTGCCTCTTTGTCAAAAGATGATTTGACAAAGAGGCAAGGCCTCGAAACGTCATCTTGGAGACCCTGTATGCTTACTGGCACTATGGACTCCGGTAATATGGCCACCTGAGGACTTCCTGTTAGCTGTAATGCACTTCCAGTCCAACAGAGCAGCTCTAGCATCCCTGCTGGCTTGAATGCTGCAGCTTCCTCCACTGTTTGCATGGATCTTGCCACATTATACCCGCTGGATGGGTAGTCTGTGAGCGTACCTCAGACAAGAATCCCACTGTGGTTCAGATATGCTTTTCATCCAGTGCACACTGCTGAAACCAGTGTAAGCATAACTTATGATTGCTGCTTTTAAGTGCATACCATTTACTCACTGTGGACTTTCACCCCTTGACTCCATAAAGTGTCCAATGGATTTTATATAAGATTGGCATCTGGGCGCATTAACGCAACACCACCACAAGAGAATGTATTGCTTGGGCATGTAGTTCAGCACTGTGTAGCATTGGAATTGGTCAACAACTGGCATTCCCAGATAAGTATATTCTACTTCTCCAGCTCCTTTTCAACCCATTGTGGCATTGCATAGTTCACCTAAGTGCAGTCAATTGCTTCTAAAGTATGATGTCTTACAAAATTGCCATCATTGTCATCCAAAACCAGTACTGAAAAATGCAGCATGTGGAGAGAACACATATGAAAAAGTAAGATTGTCTCTGTTATGAACTTTAACATGACTTTTTGCCATTAGAAAGACTTAGCACAAAAAAGGGGGGGGGGGGGTTAAAGCTTTAGTTTTACTTTACACTAGAAGTTGATTTAAGTGTCTAATCTAAAAGAGAGAATTTAACTAAGCAGGAAAGTACAAAGATATGCTACATGGGAAGACTGCAGTGATTAAATTCTCAGTTTTAATATATCTGTGTGACTTTTAAAAGCTCCAACTCGTGGTGGCTATTAAACAAAATCATATAAAATGGAAAAGTGAGAAAGATGCTCAGCTACCTTAAAAGAGAACTGCGTTACAAAATGGCATCTGTTTCATTATTAAACTTGGTTTAAACACGGCTGTACATATACCAAGTGCGGCCTGCTTCAGTAGTCCCTCCTGCCCCTCTGCTAATTAAAGAAGATGCTACACTTGTCACGAATCCAGTCAAACACTGCAGCACCGGCTAATAAACAAACAGAAACAGCTGGTAACTTGCAGCACACGCTGAAACCTCTCGCCGCCAGTCAGGTCTGATTTACTTCACAAACTAAAACCTCTCCGAAGCATTAATAAAACACTGGTGTGCATCTTCCATCAGCTACGCACAAACACAAGAGATGGAGGCAGAACATAATCAGTTCAAGTGAAAGCTGCTACACAAACGACACAGAAGAGGTCAAAAGCAGTGGCATGCAATTTTAACACAATCTGTTTTATAAACTCCCTGGAGGAATGACCTCATACAAAGTATTTCGATTTTATAGGGAGGAAAATAAAAAAATATTAAAAAAAAAAAAAAAAAGATGAAAAACGAAGATGCTGTTCCCCAGAAGTAAAGCACAGTCATGACAAGGGGAAAATGAAAACAAGTAACTGACAAAAAGCTCCGGCCCTCGTTACCTTCTCTACTTTTCCTCCATTGATGTCGCCAGGGAGAAATTTCTTTCCAATAGTTCTAAGATCTGTCTGAAAAATACAATTGAAAAAAATATATATAGTAGCATTTTGCTTTGAGGGTGCATCACATAGAAAGAGAATTCAATATGAAAATAAATAAATAAATCTGCAATAAACATATGTAAATAGGCACATTTACTCCATCATATGCATAAAATGCAGTAACCAAGATATGTTCTAATAGATCTCTTAGGACCACAAGAGCTCCAAGGCTTAGATATTTACATGGGATGTATTTTTAATTTTTTTTAAATAATAACATTTTTTTATTATTTTTTTTTAATTATATTATGCATCACATGTTTCTCAAACATTTCAAATATAAAAATAGGAATATTGCATGGCTCATTCCTTTATAGCAAGCCGATCACAAGTTAATAAATCACTGATAGAGATAGTGTGCATATCTGGGTATTAAAAATTGATTTTTGTAATATTTTTTATCATAAAAGTAAGAGGGCAACATAAAACGAGTGCAATATTTGACACTGTTTTTGATAAACACATCAATATCTGATTCGATGGATATAGTAGCCATTCTTAAAGTGGTTTTAAACCCATTACAACCACTTTAACATACAGGTAAGCCTAGATTAAGGTTTACCTGTAGGTGCAAGAAATATCTCCCAAACCTAAAAGGTTTAGGAGATATTCGCAGAAATAGCGGCACTGATGTCTATGGTGCATGCGTTGCAGACATCGGGCGCAGGCGCACTGAGCGTGCCGTTTCTAACGGTGATCATGCCGTTAGTGGCAGGCACCAGCGCGCATGCGCGGGAGTGATGTCATCGCAGCTCCGGCCAGTCACAGCGCCGGAGCCGCAATACCCGGTAGTCACTCCGGGATAGATGGCGGCGTCGGAGGAGGCGAACAAGGGCCGATGCGGGGGCTTCGATCTCAGGTAAGTAATTCATAATGAGCTAGTATGCTATGCATACTAGCTCATTATGCCTTTGTCTTGCAGGGTGTATTTTTTTCAGAGGCTTTACTTCCTCTTTAATAATATCTCAAGGAGCTCATCAGATATTTTGGTTCCAAGTTTGCTCTTCGTGTGCTTCATCCTGGAAAATAGTTGCTCGCAAATATAAGTGCAGCCAAAAACTGATGACATGAATAAGGCATGATTGTGAAGAGCAGGATATTTTTCTTTGGGATAATAAAACCATAAGTCCAGTAAAGAGACACGGTTTAATGTTTCTTTCACTGCATATGTCCGTGTAAATGTATTTTTACGAAAAATTCCAAAAAGAAGGTATGTTTGCGATTTTGTGCTGGGGCCACATTCATAGCCATCTTGGGCCGCAGGTTGAGCACCCCTGCTTTATACAGTAGTATTTATTCCTTAAAATCCTATGACCCCCTATGACCCACCTATATCTAGTAGCCATAATACAGTATTTTCCAAATTACTACTACTCTGTATGAATAAAAACCTTCAACCTGGAGAGAAAATAGCCCTTAAATTATTATTTTTGACCCTATTTACACAGAACAAATGCACAGTGTCACAGGATGAATATGAATTTTTTCTTTTTTTTATAAATACACTCAATAAAGTTGACAAGGCATATACATTTTTATAATGTAAGTTAGAGCTGCACGATTCTGGCTAAAATCAGATTCATGATTTTTTTTTGCTTAGAATAAAGATCATGATTCTCTAGGCACAATATCATCTTTCACATTATACAAAAAAAAAAAAATTGGCTAACTTTACGGTTTAGTTTTTTAAAATAGATTAAAGTGTATTTTTTCCAAAAAATTGCGTTTGAAAGACAGCTGCACAAATACAGTGTGACATAAAACATGGCAATCGCAATTTTATTCTCTAGGGTCTCTGTTAAATATAGATATATAGATATCTATATATATAGATATATATATATATCTATATATATAGATATCTATATATCTATATAGATATATATATATATATATATATATATATCTATATAGATATATATATATTATATAATGTTTGGGGGTTCAAAGTAATTTTCTAGCAAAAAATATGGATTTTAACTTGTAAACAAATGTCAGAAAAAGATTTAGTCTTTACTACACTTGATCTTAGCCAAAAGGCAGAGAAGCGATAAAGATTTAGTCTTTAAGTGGTTAAACTGCCCTCATCCACAGACAGAAGTTCATTCCTTTGATCTAAAATAACGAACTGCTACAATGTTTCTCTTCATCTCACCTGAGATGTTGTGATAAACTTGGCAGTAGGGATGAGCTTCGTGTTCGAGTTGAAACCATGTTCGACTCGAACATCGGCTGTTCAAACGTTCGTCGAATTGAGAACGATATGGGCCGTTCGCGCCAAATTCGTGTGGCGCGTCACGGCCCATAATTCACTGCGGCATCGCAATGCATTGCTTGCTGATGATTGGCCAAGCATGCACTATGACCCGCATGCTTGGCCAATCACAGCGCCGCCTTAACAGAGAGCCGTAATTGGCCAAAGCCAAGGAGGCTTTGTCCAATTATGGCTCAGGGGATTTAGTACACGCCCCACACTATATAAGGCCGCCTAAACGGCGGCCCTGTGCAGTGTGTTCCGGTGTGCTGAGAAATAGAGAGAGAGAGAGAGAGAGACAGTGTCATTTCATTTGAGTTAGCTAGATTAGGCAGGACAGTCAGTCAGTTAGCTGCACTTAAAGTGTATTGTCTATATATATGCATCCCAGGTGTTGCATATATATATATATATATATATATATATATATATACACACTGTATTCAGTTTAGCTAGATCCGTTCCTGTTATCTTCTAGACTATTTACATTTAGTGCAGTGCGTCCTGCTCACAGTGTTCAGCTAGATCCGTTCCTGTTATCTTCTTACTGACAGGCAGGCTTGTCTTGTTACAGTATTTTGAAGAAAATTACTGGTGTTCTTTTGATCCTATTAGTACCACAGTCAGGCAGCTAGACTATTTACATTTAGTGCAGTGCGTCCTGCTCACAGTGTTCAGCTAGATCCGTGTCTGTTCTCTTCTTACTGACAGGCAGGCTTGTCTTGTTACAGTATTTTGAAGAAAATTACTGGTGTTCTTTTGATCCTATTAGTACCACAGTCAGGCAGCTAGACTATTTACATTTAGTGCAGAGCGTCCTGCTCACAGTGTTCTGCTAAACCTACAAGTTAGTGGGGTGCGTCCTGCTCAGTGTTCAGCTAGATCCGTTTCTGTTATCTTCTTACTGACAGGCAGGCTTGTCTTGTTACAGTAAATACAGCTACCTGAAGAAAATTGCTTGTGTTCTTTTGATCCTATTAGTACCACAGTCAGGCAGCTAGACTATTTACAGTTAGTGCAGTGCGTCCTGCTCACAGTGTTCTGCTAAACTTATAAGTTAGTAGGGTGCGTCCTGCTCACAGTGTTCAGCTAAACCTACAAGTTAGTGGGGTGCGTCCACCTCACAGTGTTCAGCTAAACCTACAAGCTAGTGGGGTGCGTCCTGCTCACAGTGTTCAGCTAGATCCGTTTCTGTTATCTTCTTACTGACAGGCAGGCTTGTCTTGTTACAGTAAATACAGCTACCTGAAGAAAATTGCTTGTGTTCTTTTGATCCTATTAGTACCAAAGTCAGGCAGCTAGACTATTTACAGTTAGTGCAGTGCGTCCTGCTCACAGTGTTCTGCTAAACCTACAAGTTAGTGGGGTGCGTCCTGCTCACAGTGTTCAGCTAAACCTACAAGTTAGTGGGGTGCGTCCACCTCACAGTGTTCAGCTAAACCTACAAGCTAGTGGGGTGCATCCTGCTCACAGTGTTCAGCTAGATCCGTTTCTGTTATCTTCTTACTGACAGGCAGGCTTGTCTTGTTACAGTAAATACAGCTACCTGAAGAAAATTGCTGGTGTTCTTTTGATCCTATTAGTGCCACAGTCAGGCAGCTAGACTATTTACAGTTAGTGCAGTGCGTCCTGCTCACAGTGTTCTGCTAAACCTACAAGTTAGTGGGGGTGCGTCCTGCTCACAGTGTTCAGCTAAACCTACAAGTTAGTGGGGTGCGTCCACCTCATAGTGTTCAGCTAAACCTACAAGCTAGTGGGGTGCGTCCTGCTCACAGTGTTCAGCTAGATCCGTTTCTGTTATCTTCTTACTGACAGGCAGGCTTGTCTTGTTACAGTAAATACAGCTACCTGAAGAAAATTGCTGGTGTTCTTTTGATCCTATTAGTACCACAGTCAGGCAGCTAGACTATTTACAGTTAGTGCAGTGCGTCCTGCTCACAGTGTTCAGCTAAACCTACAAGTTAGTGGGGTGCGTCCACCTCACAGTGTTCAGCTAAAGCTACCTGTAGAAGGTTGGTGGTGTTCTCATACTACAGGCAGGCAGTTGATTTTGCTAGCTGCAGTATCAGTACATATATATATATATATATATATATATATATATATATATATATATCCCAGCTTAGTGCAGCTACAGGCCACTAGTATGTCTGGAAGGCAAAGAAGGAGAGGCAGACAGTCACAAGCCAATAAGAGAGGGCAAGCAGGCTCTGTGTCTAGTGCTGGTCGTGGAGACGGTGCATCCTCATCAGCACGTGGCCATGGGACACGCTTGGCCTTTTTTTCGGCAGCTGGCCATGTTGAGCCGCAACATGCGGAAGACTTGGTCGAGTGGATGACCAAGCCGTCCTCATCCTCCTCATCCTCTCTCACCCATGCCCAGGGTACTTTGGCAAAGCAGCGGCCTCTTCTCTCGGCTCAATGTCATCAGTGACTCCTTCCCTAGCCCCTCCATGTCCTCCTGAGGAGTCCCTCGAACTGTTTGACCACAGTGTTGGGTACATGCTCCAGGAGGATGCCCAGCGTTTGGAAGGCTCTGATGATGATACTGAGCTCGATGAAGGCAGTAACATGAGCACGGACAGAGGGGGTGCCCAAGAAGGACAGCAATCTGGCAGTCATGCTCCCCCTGCTGCAGCATACTTCCAGGTTTGCTCCAGTGATGAGGAGGGAGGGATGATGAGGTCACTGACTCAACATGGGTGCCTGATAGGAGAGAGGAGGAGGAGGAGGAGGAGGAGAAGGCGGCACATCACCAACGAGGCAGGATGCCCTCCAGGGGCCAGCCTAAGGGCAGCACATTGACTGCATCACACCCCAAAGCTCCACATGTGCAGGGCGCTGCAGTCTCTGCGCGTTATTCAAAAAGTTCTTTGGTGTGGGCCTTTTTTGAGACGAGTGCATCAGATCGCACCGCTGCTATTTGCAACATATGTCTCAAGCGTATCTCGCGTGGCCAAAACATCTCCCGCTTGGGTACCACATGCTTGACCAGACATATGTTGACCTGCCATGCAGTTCGTTGGCAAGCGTATCTAAAAGACCCACACCAAAGAACTAAGAGGACCTCTCCTTGCTCCTCATCAGCTGAGATTTCCAACCCCACTAGACCTTCAGTCCTCTCTGAGACCTGCACTGAGAGGAATGAAGGTGTAGAATTAGGTGTGTCACAGCCAAGTACTTGTGGGCAATCTGATTTTGGTACACCGACGTCAGATTGTACCAGGCAAATTTCCCTGCCCCAGCTGCTGCACCGCCGAAAGAAGTTTGCTCCCAGCCATCCACATGCCCAGCGGTTGAATGCTAGCTTGGCAAAATTGCTAGCACTTCAACTGCTGCCTTTTCAGTTGGTAGACTCTGCCCCCTTCCGTGAGTTTGTGGAATGTGCGGTTCCTCAGTGGCAGGTACCCAAACGCCACTTTTTCTCACGGAAGGCGATTCCGGCTCTCTACCAGCATGTGGAAGGCAATGTCCATGCCTCGCTGGACAGGGCGGTCAGCGGTAAGGTGCATATTACCGCTGACTCATGGTCCAGCAGGCATGGATAGGGACGTTACCTAAGTTTCACGGCGCATTGGGTGACTATGCTGGCAGCTGGGAAGGATGCAGGACAAGGTGCAGTAGTGTTGGAGGTTGTTCCGCCACCACGCCTCCAAAATGCTAATGATTGTGACACACCTCTCTCCTCCACCCCCTCCTCTTCTTCTTCCTCCATGGCCTCTTCCTCAGAATCAGCGGTGCTCCGTAGTCGTTCAAGGGGCTACGCAAGTACGCAGGCCAAAAGATGCCATGCGGTGCTTGAGCTGGTGTGCTTGGGGGACAGGAGCCACACTGGGGCAGAGGTTCTGTCAGGTTAAGAGGTGGTTGACGGTACGCCAACTTAAGGCAGGAATGGTGGTTTGCGACAATGGCACCAACCTCCTCTCTGCCCTCCGACAGGGACAAATGACCCATGTGCCCTGTTTGGCTCACGTCCTTAACTTGGTGGTGCAGCGGTTCTTGGGCAGGTACCCGGGCTTACAGGATGTCCTGAGGCAGGCCAGGAAAGTCTGTGTGCATTTAAGCCGGTCATATAATGCCAGTGCTCGGCTGATGGACCTCCAAAAGGAGTTTAACCTGCCCAAGAACCGCCTAATCTGTGACATGCCCACCAGGTGGAACTCAACGTTGGCCATGCTGCAGCGGCTGCACACGCAGCAGAGAGCCATCAATGAGTACCTGTGCGACTATGGCACCAGGACAGGGTCAGGGGAGCTTGGTTTTTTTTCCCCATGCCAGTGGGCCATGATCAGGGATGCATGCACTGTCCTGTCACCATTTCAGGAGGCCACGAGGATGGTGAGCAGTGACAGTGCATGCATCAGTGACACTGTCCCCCTTGTCCACCTGTTGGAGCACACGCTGCGTGGAATAATGGACAGGGCACTTGAGGCAGAACAGAGGCAGGAAGAGGAGGACTTCCTTAGCTCTCAAGGCCCCCTTTATCCAGACAGTGTTCCTGCGTGCCCGCCGATCACACAGGAAGAGGAGGAGGAGGAGGAGGAGGAGGAGGAGGAGGAAGATTGTGTCAGTATGGAGGTGGAGCCTGGCACTCAGTATCAGCAGCAGTCTTTAAGGGATCAGTCCCAAGAAACACATGGACTTGTACGTGGCTGGGAGGTGGCTGCGGACCATGTCGTCCTTAGTGACCCAGAGGACTCCGGACCGAATGCCTCAGCAAACCTACGCTGCATGGCCTCCCTGATCCTGCAAAGCCTGCGTAAGGATCCTCGTATTCGTGGTATCAAGGAGAAGGACCAATACTGGCTGGCAACCCTCCTTGATCCACGTTACAAGGGTAAGGTTGCGGACCTTATCTTGCCATCGCAGAGGGAGCAGAGGATGAAACATCTTCGGGAGGCCTTGCAGAAAGGTCTGTGCAACGCGTTCCCAGAGACTGGGAGGTTACAAACTCCTGTTTCTGGACAACGTGTTGCTGAGGCTTCGGTCAGTCAAAGAAGGAGCGGTGGAGAAGGTGGCCGTCTGACCGATGCGTTCAGACAATTTTTTGGTCCGCAGCCCCAAGGTATGATCGGTTCCAGCAACCATCGCCAGCGTCTGTTTTACATGATGTAGGAATACCTAGGGGCAAGATCTGACTTGGACACCTTTCCCACCGAAAATCCTCTGGGTTACTGGGTCTTCAGGATGGATCACTGGCCAGAGCTTGCACAGTATCCAATTGAGCTACTGGCCTGTCCTGCATCCAGCGTTCTTTCGGAACGCACATTCAGTGCTGCTGGAGGCGTGGTAACCGATCACAGGGTGCGTCTGTCCACTGACTCGGTCGATCGACTGACCTTCATAAAAATGAATCAGTCTTGGATCACCACCAGCTACCAAGCACCTGATGCTGATGTAACTGAATAATTTTTTTTGAAATCTCAGATCCCTTCAAAGACTGCCTATGCTGATGCTGAGTGACTATCCCTGAGTAATTATCCTCTTCCTCCTCAATCGTCACGCTGATAGCTTGTAAGAACATTTTTGGTTCTGGGCGCCACCACCAGTGCCTAAGGCACAATTTTTCAGCCCCTGTTTAACAGGGGCGTGTAATTACAATTTTTGATGTAATACTTTGCAGCAGGGCTCGTTCCTGCATTCCAACTAGAGTGTCTGTGAGGGGTTGCAGTGTTGTGGCACCAACACCAGTGCCTAAGGCCCATTTTTTCTGCCCCTGTTTAACAGGGGCGTGTAATTACAATTTTTGATGCAATACTTTGCAGCAGGGCTCGTTCCTGCGTTCCAACTAGAGTGTCTGTGAGGGGTTGCAGTGTTGTGGCACCAGCACCAGTGCCTAAGGCCTAATTTTTCAGCTCCTGTTCAACAGGGGCATGTAATTACAATTCTTGATCTAATATTTCACAGCAGGGCCCTGTGAGGGCTTACAGTGTTGTGGCCACAGCAACACCTAAGGCCCAAATTTCTGCTGAGTATATAGGGCAGGACCCTACTTTCAAACAACTAACTTACAAACGACTCCTACTTGCAAACGGAAGGAGACAACAGGAAGTGAGATGAAATCTACCCCTAGGAAGGGAAATTCTCTCCTGTAAGAGTTAATATGGGAAAAACATTTCTCCTTTCCACTGATGCTTTCCAATCCATTGGGACAAAAAGTGAGGTGAAATCTTCTGAAGAGGAGGAAAGACAGCAAAACAAATGTCACAGGGGTGATAACCCTTCCCTATGTTTTCCAAAAAGCTTAAAAAAGATTTTTTGGCTGGAGCTAAACATGTTAAAAATGTACCCGTTCAAAATTACAAAGAGATTCTACTTAACAACAAACCTACAGTCCCTGTCTTGTTTGCACCGCCTGTATACTGCTGTTCAGAGTATATAGGGCCTGGTGGCCCCACACCTTTCCTTATTTTAATTTGGGTGTGGGGTTCCCCTTAATATCCATACAAGACCCAAAGGGCCTGGTAATGGACTGGGGGGTACCCATGCCGTTTGTCTCACTGATTTTCATCCATATTGCCAGGACCCGACATTACATTAAACCCGCAAGAAGTTTTAAATGAGATTTTTTCCTTTAAAAATGACATTTGGTGCAGGGACTGTTCTAAACATGGGAAACATGCGTCACTTTACAGGCATACTATAGACACCCCTCAGGTACGATATTTAAAGGAATATTTCACTTTTTTTTTTTTTTTACTTTAAGCATCATTAAAATCACTGCTCCCGAAAAAACAGGCGTTTTTAAAAGTTTTTTTTGCATTGATACATGTCCCCTGGGGTAGGACCCGGGTCCCTAAACCCTTTTTAGGACAATACCATGCAAATTAGTTTTTAAAATGAGCACTTTTGATTTCGAACGTTCGAGTCCCATAGACGTCAATGGGGTTCTAACGTTCGTGCGAACTTTCGGTCCGTTCGCAGGTTCTGGTGCGGACCGAACCGGGGGGTGTTCGGCTCATCCCTACTTGGCAGGCTACCTGTTTTTCTTTTGACAGCTGTCGGCTTGGGCAGAGAACTCTCTGCATTGAATCGAGGAAATGCTGTGTTAAGATCGCGAGGGGGGTTGAATCGTGATCCCGATTCTTTAACCATTAATCGTGCAGCTCTAATGTAAGTTAACGAAAATGCAGATATGTCACACGGAAAAAACAAAAAGTCAGTACAACCCAAAATTTACCACCAATGTATAGCCACAAACCAACATTTAGATATTCCAAATTAGGTTCCAATGATTAAAACCTAAGTGGGGAGCACACAGGTGGATCCTATTTTATTAAAAGGATAAGTTCACTATTTCATAAAAAATAATAAATGCCTATTTTTTTCAGGTACATAATGTGCATTTATTATTTATTTTCTAGAGAGCCCGAAGAGCTCAACAGATTATGGGTGCAATGCAGAGCTCCTGTAGACTCTCAAGATAAGTGTCTGCCTGTACCTCGTACCAGCAGGAAAAATCAATGAACTACGAAGACGCTCACCAGCGCGTTCGCAGTTCATTGAGAACTACAAGCTGTCAGCCGCAATGGCTGATGGTAGTTGTAGCTAATTAATTCATAGGATGCTGTGAATGAATGAATGACGCAGACATTTGGGCGGAGTTCATCACTGTGTCCCCACAATGGATGCCATTTCTGCTGGCAACTCTTCAGGGTAACGTGGCAATTCTCTTTAGCCATTGAGTCGTCACTGATGATGAAACAAAGTGCTTTTCCAGGGCTACAAGCACATGAAAAGTATTCCCCATTAAATCCTATGTAACTGTTCACACTGCAGGTGCACTGTGCTTTAAAAAAGTCACGCATGCTGCATATTTGGTGCAGCTTCCCAAAAGCACACCAAAAAGAAACCTTGCATTGTAAGTCAATGCGAAAGCATGAAAAGCACATCAGTGTAAAAGGGCCCTAAACTGAAGGACAAGGGATTAAAATGATATTAAAGCCTTGTTTTTTGTTTTCTTTTTTTAAATAACAAACATGTTTTACAGTGGTTTTGAACAGAGCAGCCCAAATGCTCCTCTTCTCGGACCCCACGCCGGCGCTCCTGGCTCCTCCCTCCTGCTGGGTGCCCCCAGAGCAAGCAGCTTGCTCTGAGAGCACCCAAGCAGGCGCGCTCCCGACCCACGGCTCTCTGTGTCCGTTTACACACGGCGCCACGGGTCGGCCTCGTCCCATCCATCCCCTGATAGGCTTTTGGCAGCAGCAGGAGCCAATCAGGAGTGCATGTCCCCGGAGAAGCAAGTCTCTTATGGACATCGCTGGATCGAGAAGGGGCTCAGGTAAGTATTAGGGGGGCTGCTGCAAACAGAAGGTTCTTCACCTTCATGCATAGAATGCATTAAGGGTAAAACCTTGTGCCTTTAGAACAACTTTAACCGCTTGAGGACCAAGCTTTTTTTTTTACACTTGGTGTTTACAAGTTAAAATATTTTTTTTTTTTTTTGCTAGAAAATTACTTAGAACCCCCAAATATTATATATTTTTTTTCCAGACGCTCTAGAGAAAAAAAATGGCAGTCGTTGCAATACTTTATGTCACACAGTATATTTGCGCAGTGGTCTTACAAACGCAATTTTTTGGGGGAAAAAATTGACTTTTTTTAATTAAAAAAATAAGAAAACAGTAAAGTTAGCCCAATTTGTTTCTATATTGTGAAAGATCATTTTACGCCGAGTAAATTGATACCCGACATGTCACGCTTCAAAATTGCGCCCGCTCGTAGAATGGTGACAAACTTTGACTCTTAAAAATCTCCAAAGGTGACGTTTTCACATGTGTGGTTTGAACACCATTAACATATGCGTGCGCGACTTACGTATGCGTTCGCTTCGGCGCACGAGCATAGAGGGACAGGGCGCTTTCAATTTTTTTAGTTTTTTTTTTAAGTTAGTTTACTTTTTATTTTTACTGTCCCTTTAAAAAAAAAAAAAAAAAAAAAATTCATCACTTTCATGCCTTGTACACACGGTCAGACATTGATCGGATATTCCGACAACAAAATCCATGGATTTTTTACGACGGATGTTGGCTCAAACTTGTCTTGCATACACACGGTCACGCAAAGTTGTCGGAAAATCCAATCGTTCTGAACGCGGTGACGTAAAACACGTACGTCGGGACTATAAACGCGGCAGTAGCCAACAGCTTTCGTCTCTTAAAGCGGGGGTCCACCTATCTATCGTTTTTTTTTTTAAGTTCATTCACAAACTTTTCTTCTCAGCATTACATACTCACATATTGTGTGTAATATGTCCGCCTGTGTCAGATTTCGTCGGAAAGAATAACTTATATTATTCACTGCAGGCGGTTTACATCTTCATTGTGTGCATTTGAAGCCCACAATCATTTATTTCCTGGATGTGGTGAATGCTGTGCTCCCAGCATTCGCCGCTCGTTCCCGCACATGCTCAGTGGCATCCTGGGAAGCCTGAGACTAGCTCCCAGGAGTCTGGGAGAGGCTAGAAACACGCCTACTCCCATGGGAGGAGAACCAGGAAGTGCAAAGAAGAATAGAAAAATAAAAGGTAATTACGGCGATTTAAATTTTTTTAAACGGCATGTAAGCATCTAGGCAAGAAAGAGAATACATACAGATATTGTTCAAAATTTGGGTGGAACCCCGCTTTAATTCATTCTGAGCATGTGTGGCACTTTGTGCGTCGGATTTGTGTACACACAATCGAATTTCCGACAATGGATTTTGTTGTCGGAAAATTTTATAGCAAGCTCTCAAACGTTGTGCGTCGGAAAATCCGATAAAAATTGTGTGATGGAGCCCACACACGGTCGGAATTTCCGACAACAGGGTCCTATCGCACATTTTCCGTCGGAAAATCCGACCATGTGTACAGGGCATTATTCCTATTACAATTTAAACATCCCTTGTAATAGAAAAAAAGCATGGCAGGACCTCTTCAATGTGAGATCTGGGGTCAAAAAGACCTCAAAACCTTACATATACACTTAAAGGCAATAAAAAAAAATTGTCCCTTGAAGGCCATTGGGCAGAAGTGACATTTGACGTCGCTTCTGTCATCCAATGGCACAGAGTCGAGTGGGGGCCATCATTCCCTCACCTCATTTACTTCCTGTCCATTAGGGAAAAGGATTGGATCATCGCCGCCTCTACCGACAGCTCTGGTAAGCAGCGGAGATGACCGGGATGTGGCGGGAGGGGGGGTGCACCTCCCCCCTCACCGATAAAAGTGATCTTGTAGCTTATCCACAGCGAAGACCACTTTTATCTTAAAGCGGACCGCCCGCCGTGAATAAAAATACCAGGGTTATGGCAGCTATCTGCTACCATAACAATGGTATTTAAAATCAAAGTAGCGATGTATATATCCACAGAGGGCGGTCCAAAAGTGGTTAACCCCCTCCGGACCGCCGATATACGTCCTAACCTTGAAGAGGAATATCGTTGTTATGGCAGCAGCTAGCTGCCATAACCCTGGTATCCTCTCCTTCGGCCGGCGGTCTGGTTTCAGGTAGTAGTGCTCTCTGTGGCAGATTCGCCGCAAGATCACTTTTAATCGGCAGCGGGAGAGGGGACCCTCCCACCGCGCTCCGGTGCCCTCCGCTGCTTACCGGAGCCGTCAGTTGCAGCGGAGGAGATCAGATCCTTCTTGGTGCTAGGTATAAAGACGAGTGAGGGGAAGATGGCCCTCTCCATACCATCGCAGGGCGGAAGCGACGTCAAAATGTCACTTTCGCCCATAGCTCTTAAAGGGCCTTTTTTTTTTTTTTTTTTTTAAAGACTTTTTTTTTTTTTTATTGCATTTTAGTGTAAACATGAGATCTGAGGTCTTTTTGACCCTAGATCTCATATTTAAGAGGTCCTGTCATGCTTTTTTTTCTATTACAAGGGATGTTTAACATTCCTTGTAATAGGAATAAAAGTGACACTTTTTTTTTTTTAAAGAACAGTGTAAAAATAAAAACTAAAAAGGTAAAATAAATAAGAAAAAAAAATTTAAACACGCCCCGTCCTGCAAAGCTCGCGTGCAAAAGCGAACACATACGCGAGTAGCGTCCACATATAAAAACGGTGTTCAAAGCACACATGTGAGGTATCGCTGCGATCGGTAGAGCGAGAGCAATAATTCTAGCCCTAGACCTCCTCTGTAACTCAAAACATGAATTTTTTAAACGTCGCCTACAGAGATTTTTAAGGGTAAAAATTTGTCACCATTCCACGAGCGGGCGCAATTTTGAAGCGTGACATGTTAGGTATCAATTTACTCTGCGTAACATTATCTTTATATAAAAAAATGCTTTGTATGGCCCGCCTAAAAAAAAAGCACTGCTCAGCGCCCTGGATATAACAATTGAGGTTACTGTGTAGTAAAAATGTCAGAATATAAAAATGAAATGAAAATATAACCTTAATTATAAAATCACAATAACAGCAGCCGCTCAAAAAAATATAAAAAAACACTTAAAAAAACAATATTAAAAAACACTCTAAGTGACAGAGTCCTTTAAAATATTGCGCTCTTGTCATGTATTTAAAGATGGCAAGCTTCAATATAATACTGTTCATATATGGAATATTGCGATGCAGTTCAGTAGTGCCATAAGGTAATTTTGATCGTGAAGAAAACACATTCCACCAAACACTTCACCACGTGAGATGATCTCCCATTTGGGGATGCACTCACCACATATGCAGAAATAATGCACCTTAGATCTTATCACTGACCATCCACCGCTCTGAAAGAACTCCCACCAGACTTATAGCTGTATCATGCAAGGATCCATGTGAAAAAACAGATGGGCCACATAGCATAATACTGTTGAAGCATTCAATGAACCCCAATTATCCCCTTACAAAATATACGTATTAGAAATCAAATACACTCAAACAATGTAAATTGCCTGTGCAAAAATCAACCGGTAGCAGGTAATGGTGAGGGGAACGTCTGTGTGGACAGCAGTTCAATCCTACTTCCTGATACCTCAGCTGTCCATGACACGCATACGTCACTTCCGGTAAAACCATGGAGATCGCGTTTCACTACCCCCCACAATATCAAGTTAGGGTTCAAGGACCACAATGTGTCCCTTCATTTTAAACTGAAATACAACCAGGACCCAACAGGTCTAGAATTTTGGGGTGTTGAGCATTTAGAGCCACATTGGAGGGTCTCTAATCTAGTTCGTGAGCTATCAAAACAAGAAACTTCCTGAGTTTGTCTGAGGGTGTGATCTAGTGGTGTGGATGCTGGTTTTTTTATATGAAACCCATGTCTCCGCCCTGCGCCGTGTATGGCTTCTTTTCTTGCAGAAGATGTAAGGCCTGCAGAAAGGTCTCAAGACCCATCAGAGGACTAGAAACGTTAAGTTCTTCTGCTAATAATAGGAGTTTTTACATCAAACAATTCATAACTTGGAATAGCACATATGTTGTCTATGCTTTAAAATGCCCATGTGGCCTTTTATATATAGGGCGAACTCAGGAAGTGACGAAATGCGTCAGCGACGTGATCTCCGTGGTTTTAACGGAAGTGACGTGTGCGTGTCAGGGACAGCCAAGGTATCAGGAAGTAGGATTGAACTGCTGTCCACACAGACGTTCCCCTCACCATTACCAGCTACTGGGTGATTTTTGCACAGGCACTTTACATTGCTTGAGTGTATTTGATTTCTAGCATGTATATTTATTATTTTGTAAGGGGATGATTGGGGTTCATTAAATGCTTATCAACAGTATTACGCTATGTGGCCCATCTGTTTTTCTCACATGGATCCTTGCATGATACGGCTATAAGTCTGTTGGGAGTTCTTTCAGAGCGGTGGACGGTCAGTAACAAGATATAAGGCACATTATTTCTGCATATGTGGTGAGTGCATCCCCAAAGGAGAGATCATCACACGTGGTGCTTGGTGGAAGGCGTTTTCTTCACGATCAAAATTACCTTATGGCACTACCGAACCGCATCGCAATATTCCATATATGAACAGTATTATATTGAAGCTTGCCATCTTTAAATACATGACAAGAGCGCTGCTGCACTATTTTAAAGGACATAGTGTTTTTTTAGTATTTTTTTTTAAGTAACATCTTTCACAATATAAAACAAAATTGGACTAACTTTACTGTTGTCTTATTTTTTTTAAGTCAAAAAAGTGTATTTTTTCCAAAAGTGTGCTTGTAGGACCACTGCGCAAATAGGGTGTGACAGAAAGTATTGCAACGACCGTCATTTTATTCTCTAGGGTGTTAAAAAAAAGTATAATGTTTGGGGGTTCTAAGTAATTTTCTAGCAAAAAAAAAAAACTTGTAAATAACAAATCTCAAAAAGAGGCTTGGTCCTTCAGTGGTTAATATATAGCAGAAAATGAGTCCTTAAATGCAGTGGCAGCATTAGTTTTCCTTTTTTTTACCAAGCGATCCTGCCAGTTAAAACGGTTTCATTACTTGGGTGTAAGGCCTCATGCACACTGGACGTTATAAAAAAGCCAGTAGCATGCGCTGTGGAATGAGTTTTTCAGCATTTTTACAGTAGTTTTTTTTAGCGGTAGCGTTTTTATACTCCCACAAAAGTGTATGGCTCAAAAACGAAAAAAAAGGCTGAATAGTCAAGTTTTTCAGAGTTAGAGCGTTTTTACAGCCGAAATACTCCTCTCAAAACCCACTAGTTCTGGGCTTTTTTTTTCCAAGCCATAAAACACTCATGCCAAAAACCACTGATAACAGTCTATGTGTGCATGGACACATAGGATAACATGCTGGGGAGTTTACTGGCTACAGAAAAAACATCTGAAGCCAAAAACAGCAGCTGTAAAAACGTCCAGTGTGTATAAGGCCTAAGAAGGAGCAGCATTTTTACCCTAGGACAAGACTACAGCACAGCTACCCCTCCCCTCTTCTACATAGCTGTACAAGGAATAGTTCTATAATCCAAAGAGATAACTGGGAACAATGCTAACTGATAACAGTCAGTGGAGGCAGCATCTACAGAAGGTTGTCAGCTCACAAATTTCTGTCAGAATAAATCAGGTATTTTTTTCACTTATCAAATATACAAGGGGTCTTTAAAATGTTTCCGTACTTTTTTATATTTAATAGAGTTTAAAAAAAAAAGTGTAGAAACTTTTTGAAGAACCCTCGTACATCACAAAACACGTTCAGTGGTATATTTAAACAGACCAATTGGAAGCAAATAATTTAATTTTAAGGTTTACATACATTTCAAAGGGTTTTTTTCCCACAGTTTGGAGAAGTGTTGATTGCTTTAACCTTTTGTAGTTTATCCTAATTTATTATACAACTTTTTGGGATTACATAGTTACTTGAAATGCAGAATGTGGTACATATACAGTATTTCTTTGGTTTTTGTTGGAAGTAAAGAGGAAAACCTGTAAATATTCTGCATCTCAGTGACTATTAGATAGAGTCATATGGACCCCAAGAATAAGTGTTTCACACATACAGTATTTTCCTAAGTGAAAACTGCATAGTGTTAGAAATGTATTGGTTAAAAAAAAAAAAAAAAAAATCCATCCGGCTCCTTCAAATTTTCTCATCACTACACTCGAAAACAAACCTCAATTTGACCCCAATAACAATTAAAAAATCAAAACATTCTTGAAATGAAACATTTTGAATTAAAGTCCACTAGTGTATAGCCAGCTTTATTCAATTTGTGCCTATGCTTTGGAGGTGAACACAGAAAGAGTAGTTGAATAGTTTAGCAAAATAAAACTGAACTGGGGCTATCAACACACACGCGCACAATAAAATAAAAGCCAAGTGCATTTTGGGCAGATCAAATTGCCTTCACCTACACAAAGTCAAATAAATGTAAGGCTACTGAAGAGAGGACTGTGTCAGAGCACAACCCAAACCTTTACATGGCTGGAGAGGAACAGTTCATAAAACACCCATGCACACTATTGTACAATTCAATCTCAAAGAAAATAAATCAACCCTATAAAATATACAGAATTTACAATGAAACGAACATTTCAAAACATTCTGCAATGAGAGAAAATGACATATGACAGTCGCTGTGAGTTATAGTTTTGTTTTCCCGGTTCTGGTTGGAAGTCACTAAAGCACGGAATTAAGCCAATTGCTCAGCTGAATCACAAATCATTTGAACTGCCATGTGATAATTAACATAAGCATCTGGTATCCAACAGAGAATCATTCCAGCGCTATAGGAGATGAAGTACGATAGGACAAGGGTTATTAGGTACCATTACTGCTTTTATCTGTAAACCTGTATTTACATACATTTAAAAAAGGAAGAGGATTAATTGTCCTAAATCTTTTTTCCAATTAAAAAACAAAAAAATAAACAAAACGCAAAATGATAAAAATATATCTTAGTACTGTGCAGCAAATTTTGTACTCTTGGATTTCATTGAGGGGGACCTAGGAAGAGTTTACCTTTTGGTTATACTGTCACCTACAGGAGGAATGGACATTGGCAAACACACTGTAGGCCAGCCCAGGATAGCCTCTCCTACAACCACCAAGCCTTTGTTTTGCAGCAAAGCCGTATCAACAGCGTGATCAAAATCAGAGGGGTGAGGCCTGTGTCGCTCAATGGACTCCAATAAAGGGCTTTTAGCACTGATTCTTTCTTTATTTTCCATTGAGGCACACAGAGTGAAATTTTAAAAAAATATCCCGCTGAGGGGTAGGCAACAGCAAAAATGCACTAACAGGAACAAATGAGAGTAGTGACTGCCTGCAGCTCAAGAGCCACCCAAGGACCAACACCCAAAGCTGGCACCTGATAAGGCTGCAGCTCCCACCTGGTAACAAGTACATGATAATGAAACCAGATCCCCACCTAGCATGGGGAAACAATGCCTGATGCCAGAAAAAAAGCAAGACATCCCACCTATAATTAGGAAGTGACACAGGGATTGACCAGAGAGACCAAGGTTCAATTCCATGGAGTGAGCATGGTGAAATTGTTTAAGTGCACTTGATGGAGCTGAGCACCAAGCTCAATTCCCATCTATTTGCAAAGAAGGAAAAACACCCTCGGGGTAAAGCCCTAAGGAAAAACTTGGTAAAAAATCCTTCAGCCTTGAAATGGTCACAGTTTTAGAGCTGCTCCTTGCTCCCAAGATCCAAAAGATACAACAGAGCCCAGTAAGGAGTCTTATTAGGACAGCGAAGAGCATTCACCTGGGTTAAACCATAGCAAGCAAGATCGCCAGAGAGCTATTCCTAGAGTGTAAGAAGCAAAAGAAGAGAAAAGACCTAGCTCTAGATGAATAGCTCCCATGGAGTCAGCAGTTCCTTCCTTGCTATTAGGAAATGCTCTCTCTGCTCTTTGGAGGGATTTTGACCATTCTGCCATGGTTTCACAAATTAAAGTCACAGCCAGATTTGGGCAAAGGCGGGCTCTTCCAGCACAAACTGGCTCTTAATGAGGGATTCCAACGGACTATCAGTTGCAGTGGCGGTGCATCCATAAGGGTGCACGGGCGTCGACCCTTCTCTCCAGCCACCCCCTCTATGACCAATGGCTAGATTCATGCATTGCATGAATCTATCCACGGCCGCCGCTGCCACCCGCTATTCAGGCGCCTGGCCGCTTTTCGGGTGCCTGAATTACAGCAGCGGGGGGGGGGGGGGGGGGGTTTGAAGCACCTGATTAGAGCCATAGGCTCTAATAGGCGTCAAAAAAGGTGACCTGCGAGCGCCAAGCACCCAGGTATGTTAGAACATCGAACGAATATTTGCTGTCCTAACACTGAACCGCCTCTCCGCCAATCAGGTGCTCGGGTCTGTTACCAGCCACCTGATTGGCTGAAACAACAGGCGCTGCGATTGGACACCTTATAGGAAAGGACAGGAGAAGACTAATGGAGGACACCACTCACCACCGCCACCCACTGCCCCACCGAGACGGGGTAAGTTCCGGGCAGATGGCGAGCGTGTGGGGGGTCACAGTTGCGGCATTGAAAGGTGAAAAGGTCTTTTTGTTCGCTGTTCTCTCGAGGGCAGCATCAAAATCAGGACAACATAGTAGATCCCCAGTAAAAGACACGCTGCAGACGCATTTTATAAAATGTGTCTCCTGGCCATGTCTTCATCCAAAGGGATCTGGCTGCTACTGACAGCGCAGCAGACTTAGCTGAAAACTTGACCAATTCTGCTGATACATCAGCTATGAATCCCACAGCTTTGAACAACACTGCAAAAGATTTTAGTATTTCTTCTCTTGCGGTACCTGTGACCAAATGCTCTTGAAGCTGTAAAAGCCAGAATTTGAAGTTCCTGGCGACACAAGTAGTGGCCAATGCTGGTTTTAAATTGGCCATGGACGCGTCCCAAGCCCTTTTCAGGACTATATCTGTTCTCCTATCCACAGGATCATTGAGGTGTCCCATGTCCTTAAACGCCAAGTCTGTGTGCAACTAGACACCTTGAACAGGGGTGCTCTTAACTTGGATTCTTATTCCAAATGGCTTCTGGATTTTTATCAAAAGGGAACCGCCTCTTTAAGGAATTGGAGAAAAAGGCTTTTTTGTCAGGTTCCGACCACCCCTTACAAATTAGATCTCCCACGATCTCGTGGACTGGAAAAACTCTTGATTTCTTTTTCCCCAGACCCCGATGCATCATATCGTGTCTGGATAATTGAGCCTCTTCTTCCTTTATTTCCAGAGTATCATAAATTGCACCTAGAAAGCCATCCACTTCCTCTAGGGACAGCTTATATTTTGCAGACTTGCTAGATTCGGCCTGCTCTTCTTCCTTATTTGAATCTGAGTCTGAAGAGGCCGGCCTGACTGATGTCGGGCTCTGCTCCCTAGTCCCCAAGGGCTCGACTAGATTAGAGATTGCAGGAACGGGAGAAGAGGGTACTCTCACCGTTGCACTACGAGCACTGCAAATGCATGTGGGCTGCGAGTGCACATGGGTTGGGAGCACCTGTGTATTGTTGAGTATTAGTGTCAGGAAGCTAGTTGTTGGTTAATTTGGACAGTATAGTCCTCATTATACCAGTAGGTACGATGCCTGGCAGGTGTGGAGATGAGACTCAGTGTACATCTTGCGGCATGTATGCGTTCCTTGATCATTTGATCGAAGGCCAATACTGTTGTGCAAAATGTAAATACATTGTTTCTCTGGAAGGCCAGGTTCTGAATCTAGAGAAACAACTGTCAGCACTGAGAAGACCCTCCATACTAAAGGAGAGCCGGAAACGTACCCGGCAGGTGCCGGCAGGGGCCAGCACAGAGGCAGGTGGAGACAAAGAGGTGCAGGCACTAGAAAAGAGTAGATGGGTGACAGGAAGGTTAGAGAATAAAGTGCCAGGGAGGCCGATCCTGGGCTGGAACATCCCAATAAGTACGCTCCATTGAGTGACATTGGGGAAACCAGTCAGGGACCAGCACTGCTGGAGTTGAGGGACTCCCCTAGCTAGCAGGGGATGAACTCCTCTAGTGAGAGTAAGGGGGAAGCAAAGGGAAAGGAAAGACAGATTCTGGTGCGCCAAACTGAATGCTGTCTACTGGGCGCTCGGGTTCGGCACATCACAGATCTGGTGGAGAGATTACTGGGAGGGACCGGGGAAGACCTGGCTGTCATGTTGCACGTTGGCACCAATGACAAAGTCATTGGAGAGGTTTGGGTTCCTGGAGAACTGAGACGACTTCTGTTGGTCACCAGTTCTATAGAGGGGATGGACAGCACCCAAGGAAGGAAGGTGCAGATCTGCTGGGAGTGAAATGGCCGAAAAGTTAGAGGGGCTTTAAAACTAGGCGACAGGGGAAGGGTCCAGAGGTAAAGATAGTCAGCGCGGAACACATTCCAGAGGGTACTATAGGGGGCATTAGTGGTAGGTTGACTAAAGCACATAAACCCAAGGGAAGTACAGTAACAAGTCCTATTTGCAATCTCGGGAACACCCAATAAGAGGATAGTATGCGGCCGGTCTAAACTACGTGGCATGTTCACCAATGCCAGGAGCCTGGCGGACAAGATGGGAGAAGTAGAGATACAGTTGTACGAAGAGGATTTAGATTTTGTGGGAATTTCAGAGACTTGGTTCAACAGCTCTCATTATTGGCTGACAACCATTCAAGGGTATTCCCTTTATCGCAGGGATAGAGAGGGTAAAAAAGGGGGAGGGGTATGCTTGCATATCAAGAATAGTGTACAAGTTAATGTGAGAGATGACATCTCTAAGGAAGCTAGGGAGGAGGTGGAATCCTTATGGGTAGAGCTACAAAGGGATGAAACTAAGGGGAAAATAATACTGGGAGTATGCTATAGGCCCCTAACCTAAGGGAGGAGGGGGAGACGGACCTCCTATCACAATTCGCAGCAAGGATGGGAAGTGCCATCATAATGGGGGATTTCAATTATCCAGACATAGACTGGGTGGAAGGAACCGCCCATTCATCTAAGGCTCGTCAGTTTCTAAATGTCTTACAGGACAATTTCATGGGTCAAACGGTAGACACACCAACTAGAAACAAAGCGTTACTAGACCTACTGATTACCAACAATACAGACCTGATCACGGATGTGGAAATAAGGGGCAATTTAGGAAACAGCGATCGCAGGTCAATTAGCTTCAGTATAGATCACACAACATTATCCTCATGACACATCACAGGTAGCACCCTCAAGGCTAACAGAGGACAGAATTAGGAATAGATTTGACAAACTTAACATTAATAAGTCACCAGGACCAGATGGCTTGCACCCAAGGGTCCTTAGGGAAGTCAAGAAATTGCCAGACCATTGTTACTAATTTTTACTGACAGTCTACTGAATGGAATGGTACCAGCTGATTGGAGAAAAGCCAATGTAGCACCAATATTTTAAAAAGGGACAAAATACATCCCTGGGAATTACAGACAAGTTAGCCTAACATCAAGCTCTTGGAGGGGATGATAAAGGACTATATACAAGATTTTAATAATGAAAACTGCATCATCAGCAGTAATCAGCATGGATTCATGAAGAATCATTCTTGCCAAACCAATCTACTAATCTTCTATGAGGAGGTGAGCTGCCATCTAGATAAGGGAAGGCCCATAGATGTGGTGTATCTGGATTTTGCAAAAGCATTTGACACAGTCCCCCATACTGTACAAAAAAAGGTCTGTTGGCACGGACCATAGGGTGAGTAGATGGACTGAAAACTGGCTACAAGGGCGAGTTCAGAGGATTGTGATAAATGGGGAGTACTCGGAATGGTCAGGGGTGGAAAGTGGGATCCCCCAGGGTTCTGTACTGGGACGAATCCTATTTAATTTGTTCATAAACGACCTGGAGGATGGGGTAAACAGTTCAATCTCTGTATTTGAGGATGATACTAAGCTAAGCAGGGCAATAACTTCTCCGCAGGATGTGCAAACCTTGCAAGAAGATCTGAACAAATTAATGGGCTGGACAACTACATGGCAAATGAGGTTTAATGTGGAAAAATGTAAAATAATGCATTTGTGTGGCAAAAATATGAATGCAATCTACTCACTGGGAGGAGAACCACTGGGGGAATCAAGGATGGAAAAGGACCTGGGGGTCCTAGTAGATGATAGGCTCAGCAATGGCATGCAATGCCAAGCTGCTGCTAACAGAGTAAACAGAATATTAGCATGCATTAAAAATGGGATTAACTCAAGAGATAAATCGATAAGTCTCCCGCTCTACAAGACTCTGGTCCAGCCTCACCTGGAGTATGCTGTCCAGTTCTGGGCAGCAGTCCTCAGGAAAAATGTACTGGAAATAGAGCGAGTACAGAGAAAGGTAACAAAGCAAATAAAGGGACTGGAGGATATTAGTTATAAAGAAAGGTTACGAGCACTGAACGTATTCTCTCTGGAGAAGAGATGCTTGAGAGGGGATATGATTTCAAATTACAAATACCATACTGGTGACCCCACATTATGGATAAAACTTTTCCACGGAAGGGGGTTTAATAAGACACGTGGCCACGCATTAAAATTAGAAGAAATGAGGTTTAACCTTCAACTGCATAGAAGGTTCTTTACTGTAAGAGTGCCAAGGATGTGGAATTCCCTGCCACAGGCGGTAGTTTCAGCGGGGAGCATCGATTGTTTCAAAAAACTATTAGATAAGCAAATGAATGACCACAACATACAGGGATATACAATTTAACACTGACATATAATCACACACATAGGATGGACCTGATGGACTTTTTCAACCTCACCTACTATGTAACTACCCGTGGCCTAACTACTGAAGCTGTTGGTGTGCTTGCGTTGGAAATAAACTTCCTGAAAAATTTAAACATGGAAGCTACCTCGTTCTTAAATGAGTTGAGAAATTTGGCCATGAGGGTGTCTGCCTCAGATTTGAGCAGATTAGCAATGAATTGTTTGCATAAGGCTTTAGTGTAGCTGGAAGACAGCTTAGTGCCACAGTTAAGGCATTTCTCCCTGCTTGATCTATCCTCCCTTGATGCCTCTTTAGCCTGCAAAACAGAATGGATGGGGGAATAAGCAGGTTCAGTATCAGGTTCCCAGCTTTACACCACTGTGCACTTAGCCAGTAGCCTACCCCCATCTGGGGCTGTGAGGACCCACCACCTAGGGGTTCCCTAGCCACCAATTACGCAATGTACATTACAGTACAGCCCAGCAGCCTACCTGTGCCTGGCTGGTGTCCGATTCCCCCTGATTGTCATGGGAAGAAGCCTCCATGGTCCCCCACTGCTCCGGTTCCCACCGCTGCTCCTGTTGTCCGGACGCTTGCTAGGATAAGGTGTGCAGCCTGGCCCTCCCCTTTCTACCTGCGCCTCAGAGACCCGGAAGGTCTCGGCGCACTGCGATGACCTTACTTGGCCAGAAATTACGCTCAGCGTCTTCAGCCCGGCAGATGTATGGCGCGGCCAGGAGACCTCCCCAGCATCTCTGCTGATGTGGCCCAGATGATGGAGCTGCCAGTTGGGTGCTGCCCGATTCCCCTCTGCAGGCCCACGAGTGTAGTCACCCACCACTGACCCTCGCCGGGTACTGGAGGGAGGCGGGAGCATGTCTGCTCCACTCAAGCTGGACAGAGCCCGTGGCCAAGGAAGTGGGAGAGGTGGGATAATGCCCCAAGCTGCCGGTAAGACCCAGTCTCCTTAGGCTGCTTCCATCCTCCCAGGAAATCCCTGAGAGACAGAGCCTCCCCCAAAACACAAAATGGTCCCTCAGCAACATACCTCCTCCAACGGAAGGAACACAAATTACCGACCCTGTTCCTGAGGGACCGCCTTTTGAACTGAATGGGCAATGTGTTTCCTTTGGCAATGAGAGGAGCTCCATCTCTCAAGGAGTGTCCAGGAAGATGACTGGGGAAAAAACTAATAGTAGAAGGGGTTATCCTGGGCTGGCTACAATTAGTTTGCCAGTGTCCAAACCCCCTACAGGTGGCAGTAGAACTGAAAGGTGAAAACTTCCCCTCAATATATGAGAAATAGTAAAAAACTTTTTGTTTTGTTTTTTGCTTTTAATGTCCTTTAGAATTTATGGACACACTTTGCTAAATTCTAGTATTACAGTGAGAACTATACCTTGTGAAACAGATCATACACAATAGTTAGAGTTTATGAATATTGTTCTTTTAGATCTTGAACAGTCATCGCTGATATACTGGATTTTTCAAGGCACACGACACACGGGAAACTGACAAGACTCTGAATGACGTGAGCTCATGAAATGTGAATTCTAAAAAGTAGGAAAAGCAGACTGCCAAACTTACTTTTACTAGTTTATATCAAGTAACTAATCTGATTATCTTCTAATACCAGCGTTTCCAAAACACTGTTACATGCATTGCTAATGGAAAAAACTGCTACACACTGCCACCTAGCCATCACACCAGCTCTAAGGCTGGCCAGTACTTCAGTTTGTCAAGGGGGTACTTCAGCTTGTATGATGACTTGGAAAAGTTACATGGTACTGAAAATGTGGATCCCTGTCCTGTTGGAAATTCTTGCATCCCTCCCCAATGACATTTTATTTCACAATGCAGACAAGAATCTGGTAGAGGCTCTTGGCTATAATACCACCCAGGAGCATCTATTTTTACTTTTTTTTTTTTTTTTTTTTTTGGCATACGTTGAATTCTTATAAGCTCTTTAAGAAGCTGGAACACGGAGCCATTGGGTCAATATCACCATTTGATGCATGCAGGCAGGGCTGCTCTGAGACATGATGCTTTAATGTGCTAGAGAAGGAGTTACAGGGAATTTATCTGTACTCCAGGCATGACAGAAAACCCAGAATGGTGTTCTTTAGCAGAGCTAACAACTTATCAAAGAATTAGGTTATTAAATCAGAAAATAAACTTACATTGAGAGCAACAAGGAGAATAGCACTTTTATTCACTTTATCTGATGAACCTCTACAAGCTTCAAATCCTTCTTCAGTAAGATACCTGTTAAAAGATACATAAAGAACATTTCATTACAAGCTAGTCTGATAGAAAGCATGCTGTTAAAAAATTGATAGCTCTCGGACATATTACAGCTATGTACAGAATATCTATCGTATAAATTCTTCAGGACAAGCATGCTGAAATGTTCTAAAAACAACTTTTGGAAGTTCCTTCAAAACGAGTAAACTAGAAGGAAAAGGTTTACAAAACTATGTGTAGACCAGCCATGCGGTCAATAAGTCTCCTTACACTGAGCCTGGGTTTTAACCACATAGTGCAAAGCAACAGGTACAGTTTAATCACCGACTTAACCTCAGTAAATAACCAGCTTATCTTAGTTCTGGGGACACTCATGGTTGCCAGGAGATAAGAAAATTATCTGTACTTCTGAGTATTTGGGAGTATGCAACTCACAACCCTTCGATCAAAGTGACAGCAATGGTGCTTGGCCACTCAGGAACCCAGCAATGTCCTATAGGGGAAGGGACAAAGTTCCCGTAAAGTCTGCTACCCACTATATTGCATCACTTTCCTTGTTCCAGTAAATGGCAATAAAAAATCTTCTTGCTGCTACTAAAAATATATTTTTTTTAATGGTTGTTATAGCATATCTCCAAACATTCCGATATGTTGAAGTAGACATTTTAGCACATACTATATTGGCAAAGGACACATCCTTGCCAAACACCCACCATTAGCTTCAGTAAGTCTCAATAAACTAGTGGTCCTTGACTTCTGGAGGAATGCTTATGCCAGTCATATAGTCACAGTGACAAAGCAGATTAGGCTTAGGCACTCCTTGCACTAGGTTTTTGTGCTTTCACTGTGGTGCCAGTTCATCCTGAGCTGCCCCACAAAATAGCTGTGGGAAACTGTGCATTAAGTTCACCTTGCTTGAAGCATTGCTAAGTTGCTATAAGCAAAACTAACATGCAAAAAGCTTACACCCCATCAAAGGCAAAAAGCTGTGTGACTAAAGCCTTGCAGTGGCTATAAACAGCCCAATGACACCCAAATTTAGAGCTTACTAAGTTCAAACCTTTTTGACCACCTAAGGATTTCTGCCAGAGAACAAATTATTACTAAGATTTGTCATCTTCCTGATTTGCTACTAGCTAGCAATGAGCTCAGACAACCTGAACTCATCCCTCTCTCATTTGTATTCCAGTGAGCTGTGGGCCAGTACATTCCCTACCACGATGATTCTATGAGACTACTACCACTACTACTACTAATCTCTGAAAGGATGCCAAAGTTGCCCAAATGAAAATCAGTATGTCTAATACAAATACCTAGCAAAAATCTATAATGCAGGGATCCCCAGAATCGTAGAATAGACAATTAAAGTGTTTGTTAACCGAAAAAAAAAAAAAACAGATCCTGTTCCCTTAAAGCATACAGTACAGTGCTTGGGCTGTGCCATTTGGCCCCCTGTAACACCTGTAATACCTATCTGATCCTGCCTTACTATACCCTCCCCCTGTACGCTGACTCCAATATATCAGAGCTGCTGAGCCCTGACACCATTGTCAGTGTATGTGCCTCTGTCAGCCACAGCCCTGCTCTCTGCCTCCTGTGTCCTCCATTCTCTGACTTTCCTCTCGTGTCAGCGCTCACCCTCCTCACTCCTGCTGCTGCTGTCATACTTAACATTAAAAGCTCCCATACCCTCTGTATTAGAACAAGAAGTTCCCCAGTGTCTGTGTTCTATCATAAATATGCTCATCTGTATTGATATCACAGCGTCTTCCTGCGATCATGTGACTCCTGGGCTCTGTCTCTCCTCTCTTCCCCAGCTGACATCAGCGGCAGTGCTCGGCCTCGCCCACTGGAACTGTCAGCCGGAGAGTGGAGGCAATTGATCGCAGGAAGACAGTGTATTATCAGTACAGATAAGCATATTTATGATATAACACAGACACAGGGGAACCTATTAATCTATTACAGAGGGGATGAGAGCTTTTTAAACAAGTAGCTTTAAAGTATTGTGCTGTCCCTTCACATGTGATGTCACCCTTCGCTTGTAGTATAGGGGAAGTCAACAGATGCCTTTGAGGTCAATTCTCTAAAAGTTAAATAATGGCTAATAAAATGCAGTAAAATACCGCATGCAGTAACAATTGTGAAAGTGTTCAATTCATTAAGACATTCGCGTTAAATACCTGCTAAACCCTGACAGCGTTGTCAGCCTCAGCCTGCTATCTGTCTCCTGTGTCCTCTCCTCCGTCCTCTCCCCCCACCCTCTCTGTCTGCTCGTGTCAGCGCCCCCCCTCACTGCGGCTTTCATATTTAATATTAAAAGCTCTCATCCCCTCTGTATTATAACAATAAGTTCCCCTGTGTCTGTGTTATATAATAAATATGCTTATCTGTACCGATAATACAGTGTCTTCCTGTGATCATGTGACTCCTCGGCTCTGTCTCTCCTCTCCGGCTGACGTCAGCGGCGGTGCTCGGCCCCGCCCACTGGAACGGTCAGCCAGGCAGAGGACAGGAGAGAGGAGCCACCTGATCGCAGGAAGACGCTGTGTTATCAGTACAGTTAAGCATATTTAGGATATAACACAGACACTGGGGAACTTCTTGTTCTAATACAGAGGGGATGAGAGCGTTTTATAGAAGTGGCTTACAACCACTTTAACCTATGGGTTGGAGGCAAATAATAAGTTAACATTTTTCAAAAAGCCATTTTGCACTGTGTACTAATTCTTAGGTAATCTACAGCAGTTTTCACAATTGTTATGGGTTGTTGTCGTATCTATTTAGGCATCTGCAAAAGACACCTTAATGGATCCACTAGTGCGGATGTAATCTTTTACTCAGTAAGTTTAACCTTGTTTAGAAAAAAACGGACAAGAACAGGTAAAATCTAACTAAATTCACCCTAACATTCCCTTAAAAGATGAAGTTTGATGAAAAAAAAATATGCAGCCTCTTTCAGAGTCAATTCTCATTCTAGTACAAGGTCGCCAAACTTTATTTGCATACCTTTTAAAGTTTAGCTCAACAAAATATATTTGATTTGAAGCGAAATGAAAGCTTAAAATGCAACTATATATTGCTTCATGGGCTTCCAAATGTTCAAGTACATTCACTCTAAATATATTGTACAGGGAAAGAAATGAGCTTTCAATAACGAGAGCAAAAAGAACATGCACTAAACCTACTTTATCAAGAATTTAAAAAATGAATACATTTATATTATAACCAAAATGACAAATCTACAGATCTAAGCACGAACACAAGATTTCTTACAAACGATGTAGACAGTAGGTTAAAAGTACAATAATATTACTTGAAGAAAAAAAAACTCCACAAATCAACAGATGCCACTGGTCCCATAAAATAATTTTGGAGCAAGGTAAAAAGTTCTGCTTCCTTCCACAATATTTGTCTCCCCTGATTTGGTGCATCAAAGATGAACAGTCAACTAGTGTGTAATCCAAAGGAAACGTGTTATTATACAGGATTTATATAGCGCCCCCCCCCCCACCCTCACTGGAGAGCTGAGCTGTGGAGGGACAGGGAGTGGCTGTCTCAGCGACTCACTGAGAGACTGAGAGGCTGAGACTGCCATCAGTCCAGGCACCTGGCGGATCCAGACTTCGGAAGTCAGGATGACATGGTGCCTTTAAGAAGAGCTTACATACTATTAGGGAGAGGCAGGTGGTACAAAAGGTTGTAACTATGGGGAATGAGCTGATGGAAGTGGTAAAAGATTAGTTGGATGCATGATAGGCTTCCCTGAAATGATGAGTTTTTAGCGATCCCCTGAAGGCAGAGTAGGAGATAGCCGGACAGGTTGAGGTAGAGAGTTCTAGAGGATGGGAGCAGCTCTGGAAAATTTCTGGAGACGAGCATGGGAGGATGAGACAAGGAAGTTTAAGAGCAGGAGGTCTGGAGAGGAGAGGAAAGGACAGTTTGGGTGATATTTAACCACTTCATGCAAATCGCCGAACTGGTACATGGGCTTGAGAAAGTGGATGTATCGGAGTATAGCCTGCAGCTGCAGGCTATGCATCAGTACAGTTTTTCAGAGCAGGCGGTTGGCTATCTTGTGATAACAGCCGATCCGGCTTGTCAGCCGCTCAGCCGTTATCCCAGGCAGCGGGAGGGGACGTCCCCCCACCTCCCACCGCCGTCCGCCACTCTTCCCGTCCCACTGGGAGACCCAATCCACGATACGATCCGGTGCATCTGCTGGCTAGGCTGTGACCAGAACAAAGCTGGATTCGGCTTCGATCGGGTCTCTGTAGTAAAATTCTGGAAGAGACATAACGATGTTACTTCCGCTTTACTCGGCTGCTAGTGGCTCCGATTTAAAAAAAATGACAGTGTTCAAAATCGCCAATTTTGCCGATCTGAATTCTTTGAAGTGCAAAGGAGGGATTTGTGGTCTTTTAGACCCCGGATACCTCCATAAAGAGTACCTGCCACCACCTATTACTGTCACAAGGAATTTTTACATTTCTTGTGACAGCAATAAAAGTGATCAGATTTTTTATTTATTTTTTTTTTTTAAAAGGACAGTGTTAAAAAAAATTAAATTAAATAAGAACATCTTCTTTCACAACATACAAAAAAAATTGGGTTAACTTTACCGTTTTATTATTTTTTAATTAAAAAAGTGTATTTTTTCTCCAAAAATTGTGTTTGAAAGACCGCTGCGCAAATACTGTGTGACATAAAATATTGCAACAACCGCTATTTTATTCTCCAGAGTCTTTGCTTAAAAAGTATGTAGCAAAAGTCCAGATATTTGAGATGAACAAGATAGTTACCACCGCTCTAGGTGACCGGGTTCAAGCTTCCCGTCCTCCGCTGTGTGGATGATTGTGAGAGCCCCAGGTGCCGGCAATTGCTATTCCAATGGTATGTGTGTGATGGAAAAATCTGGACAGCCGCACTCCGGATTGGAAAAGTGAAAAATAAAATTCTCTTTATTGAAAAAGTAATAACATGATTAAAATCCGTACATGGCTTTGTTGGGATAATGCAGCATAACCGCTAACGCGTTTCACGCTCCCATAGAGCGCTTACTCATAGCTCTATGAGTTATGAGCTATGAGTAAGCGCTCTATGGGAGCGTGAAACGCGTTAGCGGTTATGCTGCATTATCCCAACAAAGCCATGTACGGATTTTAATCATGTTATTACTTTTTCAATAAAGAGGATTTTATTTTTCACTTTTCCAATCCGGAGTGCGGCTTTCCAGATTTTTCCATCACACATACCATTGCTTAAAAAGTATATATAAATGTTTGGGGGTTCTAAGTAATTTTTTAGCAAAAAATACTGATTTTAACTTGTAAACAACAAGTGTCTTAAATGGGCTCGGTCCTTAAGTGGTTAAAGACAAAATTGGTGATGTAGCTTGGGGCAGAGTTGTGAATGGTTTTGTATGATGTGGTTAGTATTTTGAATTGAATTCACTGGGCAATCGGGAGCCAGTGTAGGGAATGGCAGAGAGGGGTGGCAGACACTGAGATGTTGGTAAGGCAGAGGAGTCTGGCAGCAGCATTCATGATAGACTTTAGAGGTGATAGTCTATGGAGAGGTAGGTCTACAAGAAGGGAGTTGCAATATTCGAGGCTAGAGATAACAAGGTATGATACACAGATCTAACTTCTTCACTGTAACCTTACCGTACCTCAGCTGGACATATACAGTGCAAAAGTATTCACCCCCCTTGGATTTTTTTCTAATTTGTTACATTACAGGCTTTAGTTCAATGGTTTTTTTTATTAATCTGAATTATATGTGATGGATCAGAACACAACAGTCTAAGTTGGTGAAAAAGTATGCAAAATTATTCACACTACCCCCAGGCATTTTTCGTGTTTTGTTGCCTCACAACCTGGAATTAACATGGATTGTTTGAGGATTTGCATCATTTAATTTACAGAACATGCCCACAACTTTTGAAGATTTTTTTTTTTTTTTTTTTTTTATTGTGAAGCAAACAACAGATAGGACAAAATAACAGAAACAGTCAATGTGCATAACTATTCACCCCCCCTAAAGTCAATACTTTGTAGAGCCACCTTTGAGGCTATCACAGCTCCAAGTCGCTTTGAATAAGTCTCTATGAGCATACCACATCTTACCACTGGGATTTTTGCCCATTCCTCCTTGCAAAACTGCTCCAGCTCCTTCAAGTTGGATGATTTGCGCTTGTGAACAGCAAGGTGCTCAGAATGTGCAGAACATGGTTGTGCCGTCTGAGAACAATGACTGGATCTCTAGATTGAACAGGATTACAGATCTTGTTTCAGGTAAAATAAGTTCCACACAATCTTTGCACCTCCACTCTGTATCCCATAATGACAAAGTGAAAACAGAATTCTAGAAATATCGGAGTTTATTAAAAATAAAAACTCAAATATCACATGTCAAATAAGGATAAAGAGTATTCCTGCGCTATCATAAAACGGGGAGAGGAGAAGCCTAAATATATATATGAGATCAGGAAAAGCAGCCTACACCGGAAAGGGTACAGCCTGCCCCTAGTTATAACAGAAATGGATAAAGATGTGGTGTTGCGCTAATCCCTTAAATAAACAATAACTCTGCATGTGCTACCTCAGTAATGTTGGGTGTCTCTAAAATGCACAACATTAATTCATTACTACTTAGAGAGTGCCTCTATACTAAAAATGTGCAGTGCTGCTATGACTTCTATAAAAATAGATTATATAAATAAATACCTAACATGCAGGTGATCTGCTAAATACAATAATCAGAAAACACAAATGCATGAAAAGTGAACAGTGCTTGGAAATCGTTTGTGCACACAATAATTAAAAAAGACAACTAAAGCATTCCTGGTCTCTAATTAAACAGGTGTGCCACTGGTGTGACTCAGCACACACCCCGGTATATATATATACACAACGTGAATACTACTTATAGTGTATAAAAAAAATTTTTTAAAAAAGTGACAATCTTAGTGATAATAGGTGGTGAAAAATTAATTAATATGCATGCAGCACATATGCAAAATAACAGTGCTCCACTTGAAAATAATCTGTTCAAAGTCCACAAAATATATATCTAAAAGTGATCCACTTGGTGCCAGGTATATGTGACAGTAGTGATTAATCTTCATGCAACACGGCACACACTGGTGGGCAGTGGCCCCTTACCTGAAGGTAATGGTGTACTCGCATTTAGCCACTTTTAGGCATGGCAGCCTTTTGTTGTAAAGACCACGGAATCAACCAGCTGTGGGAAATGGTGGTAATGCCGTCCTATCCTGGTTTATCTCCTTAGGGGGCGTATGTTCCTTCAAGTAGTGTCCCGGGGTCACCCAGATAAATCAGAAAAGGAAGATCCCACAATGGTATAGTATTGTTTGATAAGCGTAAAAAATCTTTATTAAAACTCATATGTACTCACATAAAAACAACAGTACTGGGCGGAGATCCGACGAGCAGCGAGCTCGTAATGCAAAGCAAAGCATAGAGTGCCTGTCCCGGTCACGTGACTTCTTCAGGGGATACAGGGAGGCACTGTGAATGTCCTTAAATAGCTCCCCATAGACTTTAATGAGCGGTCATTTTCCCGGAGCCGCCAGGAAGTGCTGGAGCGGCCATTTTGCCTAGGGCAGATGTGCGGATGGGCGGAACTATATTCCTAGTCAGCCAATACTGACACCCGGGGCGGGCACAGCATACCGACAGCCACGCCGGGTTTAGCCAATCAGCAGTCCCGCTCGTCTGCACTGTCAGCAGAGGAAGAAAAAAACTTTGTATCGGCTGAGCAGCATATACGATCGCCCGTGTATAGCGATAGCTGGCCTGGCTACACACGGGCCGATGTTGGGCCGGAGCATAATAAAAAGTAAAATTGAAAAACGAAATTTAAAAAACGGGGATGTTGGTATATATGATAAATTGAGGTGGTCATAAGTATGTAGTATAGCAATACCCGATGAAACTTAATGTCCATATTGTTAAGAAATAGACAGTAAAAGTGCAAACAGTCTATATATAAAATATATGTAAAAATTATATATATATATATATATATATATATATATATATATATATATATATATATATATATATATATATATATATATATATATAAAATATATATATAAAAGGCAGATCGGTCGGGGAAAGGCATCTGTATACACAGCAAATATGTCATGGTACATATACAGTCTGGTGACTAAAAGTGCTAGTACATAATATAGGGCGATCTTTGATCATAATAGGTACTATGCACATTTACATCTACATGTATAGAAAAAGACAACACTTATATGTATATATATATATGGATAAAAAATAAAAAATAATAAATAACTGGTGTATCTAAAACGTGGTTCCTCAGTATTCAATGGTGAGATTAGGGATGTGCTGTAATATCTAACAGGCCTACATGACAGCCCCAGATCGCTGGTGCAGGAATAGACATAGTAGCGGGATATTCAAGAAATTCTCAATATAAAACTCAGATAAAAGATTAATATATATAGTAAAAAAAACTATATTAAAAATTACTCAGGAAACAGTTCAAGTCAAATTCTATATTGAGGCCTCTTGGCGAGAAAGTGTCCATGGTGAAAATCCACCTGGACTCCATTTGACTGAGGGTCCTGACCTTATGACCCCCCCCGCCGGTGCCTCACATAGGGTTCAATGCCCCAGAATCTTAAATGAGAAGGGTCTTTATTATGGCATAACAGAAAATGTTTGGACACGCTATGTTTATCGTATCCGTTTAAGATGTTTTTCACATGTTCTTTAATTCGAACTTTAAGCGGTCTCTTTGTCCAACCTATATATTGCAAGCCGCAACTACATTGTAGGGCATATACAGCTCCCTCTGTGTTGCAACAGATGAAATTTCGGACTTCATAAGTGTCCCCCGTAGATGTGGATGAAAAGTGGAACACTTTCTCGTTGGGGCGTCTCGTTTTTACACATGCGAAGCATCTTTTACATGGGAAGAATCCTTTCCCTGAGAAGAACGTAAAAAGCTTCTTTGGTGGATCTATCACACTTTTCACCAGTTTATCACGAATTGATGGTGCTCTTCTATAGATTAATCTAGGGGTTTTTGGTAAACTTTCCTGTAGTTGTGGATCTGTCAATAGAATATGCCAATGACGTCTGATTATTTTTTCTATCTTCTTATGTTGTGCGTTATAGTCCAGAATAAACGCTGGTCCCTCCATTGGGCGTTTCTGTATGATTTTGTCCTTGATCAGTGTTTTACGATCCATCACTGCAACTTCTGCGGTTTTCTTCTCTATATATCTTTGATCATATCCTTTTGCAGTAAACCTAGCCCCGATTTTCTCTGCTTGTTCAAAAAAGAAGAAGAAGTTTTGTGCAATTTCTCCTCAATCGCATCAGTTGGCCTTTCGGGACATTGTAGAGCCAGTTTTTGTGATGGCAACTTTCTAATGGGAGATAACTATTCCGGTCGACATTCTTAAAGTGCGTTTGTGTGCTAAATGTTAAATCCTCTTGTAGAATGTCCAGATCTAGGAACGTTACCTTATCCTCACTTATGTCCCATGAAAGTCGGATGTTTACTTCATTTGCATTGAGTTTCTCTAAAAAAAATTTTAACAGCTATTGGACTTCGCTCATACTGCCGATGATAGTTTTGCTGTGGACCTGTCCTTTGGCCTTGACCATAATCTTGGAAGGGGCTCCTATCCCTTGGTCTATTATGATCATAGGGTGGTGCCCTATTGTCTCTCTGATCGTGAGCCATTCTTCTCTGATCTCTCTGATCATAGGGTGGTCCACGCTGGTCCCTCTGCCCATATGGAGGTCTCTGCCGGTTATTCCTATATGGAGGTTTCCTATTGTTTTTCCAATTATATGGTCTCCTACCTCCATTCTGCGGGGTCCGGTTATAATATTGAGGTCTCCTTTCGTCTCTATATGGGGTATATTGGTAATATTCTGTGTTTCTCTCGCCGTAGTCTGTATTTCTTGGTGTCTGGCCTCCACTCCCGTCCCTATGGACCTGATAATCAGAATATGGAGTAGCGGGTCCGGGTGTGTCATTTGCCTGTTGTGAGTATACCCTCACTGTTCTTTCTGGTGTCGAGTATGTTGAGCGTACATCGCTTTTCCCTATCTGGCTTTTTCATTTAAATACTTGGTTGTTCCGAAAGTCATTGGTATCCCTAATATGTTTTTTGCTCTTCCTTTGTTGGACTTCTTTATCCTTCTTCACAAGATCTTTATTTAGTTGTGAAGTTAAGTTTTTAAATTCAGCCGTATCCTTATAAGGTTCTAGTTCTTCCCGAGACCCTTTACTCAGTACTTTGTTGAAGCACCTTTGGCAGCAATTGCTGTCTTGAGTCTGTTGGGTATGACGCGACAAACTTTGTACACCTAAATTGGGGGGGTTGTCTGCCATTCTTCTTCTTCTTTGCAAATCCTTCTTGTTCAGTTAGGTTGAATGGGGACTGTTGGACAGACATTTTCTAGTCTCTCCAGAGATGTTCAATAGGGTTCAAGTCAAGGCTCTGGCTAGTCTACTCTAGGACATTCACAGAGTTGTCCCTAAGCCACTCCTGTGTTGTCTTGGCAGTGTGTTTAGAATCTTTTTCATGTTGGAATGTGAACCTTCGGCCCAGTCCGAGGTCCTGAGCGCTGTGGAATAGGTTATCAGTGAGGATATCGCTGTACTTTGCCTTTTACAGCTTTTCTTCAACCCTGACCAGTCTTCCAGTCCCTGCTGCTGAAAAACACCCCCAAACCCTGATACCACCACCATGCTTCACTGTTGGGATGGTATTTGGCAGATGATGAGCAGTGCCTGGTTTCCTCTAGACATACCATTTATAATTTAGGCCAAACTGTTTCAATTTTGGTTTCATCAGACCAAAGAATCTTTTTATTCACAGTCCGAGAGTCTTTCAGGTGCTTTTTTTGCAAACGCCAAGAAGGCTTTCGTGTGTTTTGCACTGAGGAGAAGCTTTTGTCTAGCCACTCTGCCATAGATCCCAGATCAGTGGAGAGCTCCAGTGATAGTTGCCCTTCTAGAATTTTATCCCATCTCCACACAGGATCTCTGGGGCTCAGTCTGAGTGACCTTCGGTTACTTGGTCACCTTTCTTACTAAGGTCCTTCTCTCTTGATTATTCAGTTTGGCCGAGCGACCAGCTCTTAGAAAAGTCCTGGTTGTGCAAAACTTCTTCCACTTGAGAATTATGGAGGCCACTGTGCTCTTGGGAACCTTCAGTGCAGCAGAATTTTTTTGTAACCTTCATTAGATCTGTGTCTTGCTAAAATCCCATCTCTGAGCTCTGCAGACAGTTCCTTTGACCTCATGGATTTTGCTCCGATACAGTATGCAATGGCAGCTGTTAGAGAGGTGTATGCCTTTCCAAGTCATCCCATTCAATTTACAGTGGACTCCAATCAAGGTGTAGAAACATCTCAGCAATGAGCAAGAGAAATGGGAGGCACCTGAGCTGAATTTCAAGTGATGTTGCAAAGGGTCCAAATACTTATGCCAATGTGAAATTTCAGGGTTTTTAAAAAAAAAATTCAGACATTTCTAAAATCCAGTTTTCACTGTGACAATATGGGGTACTGAACTGTAAAAGAGCTATAGTATCAGGCTGCAACATATCAAAAGTAAAAAATTGAAGGGCGTCTGAATACTTTATGAATGCACTGTATGTATTTTGATGGTTTGCCTGGAGTTTCAAATTAAGAAAACCCCAAATATTCTTATCACAACTCTGAAAAGGAGCAAACCTGACATTTAAACATATTAAGAAGTTAGACACAAACTGCATTTTCATTTTTCTCTCATTGCACGGAAAATAGGTATACATATCTCTTATACTTTGCGATTTCAGCTCCTCCACTCTATATAAAAATATAGTGCTTTTCCATGAATCTGCAGTTCTTTAATTAAAGAGACGAAAAGGATTCATAATCCAATTATAAACCTTATGTTAAAATCTATAGTATCAAAACAGGAGTGCCCATGGGCCTTAGTTTAGATTAAACTTCATTTTACAGGGGAATTTTATTTCGGCAATTTAACTTTAGAGTTATCGGTGTATTAAAGTGGACCTTTCCCCTAAACAGAAACTTCCCTGGTGATTGCAGCTCTATATGCTGAGGCACTGGTGATTTCTGTCCTGGCTGCATAGGTGCCCCCTGGTAAGGCTATATAAGCAGTGTCTTCCAGGGAAATATCACTAAACTGCAAAATCCCATGAGATCCCAAGGAAAAGGCTCTTCCGGATTCAAGCAGAATTGTTTCCGTTTACAAGTTGCTATAGTTTCACAAATGTGTAGGCTAACATGACGCTCATGTTGCTAACCCCATGGGAACAGATATACAATAAAGAACTGCCTTTAGATCTCATACAGCGCATGAGCAAGATCTGGCACAGATGTAAACTGTATGCAGGCAAAGGGAACAGGGAAGAAGCCAGCCTACCAATGGCTTTTTTTTTTAAATGGCAGCATGGACATGGGCACAGGCAGGGTGGACCACTAGTACAATTTCATCCGAGGAGGTCTCCATGCATCCATCGCTTGGCCTGGGGGCCTTGGGTGGACTTGGTGGAAGACCCCAGGCTAAGCGATAGATACATGGAGACATCCTTGGGTGAAGTTGTACTAGTGGTTCTTATGTGATGGTGTTTTTGGTGGACCCCCATATGGGCACAAACAGATATATACTTTTGTGAACGTCTTCATCCATGTGTATGATCCCTAAATGCTGGACGTAGATGGTGTTTTAGATTAGTCCAAATAGTTATCATTATACAAGGGGGACCTGTATTGCTCCTGCAGGAGTGGAAATACACATAATATATTGAGCTTTATGTGAATGGGTGGTGGCACCCCCCCCCCGTTATAAATATTTTACAAGAGTATGACTGTCTGTCTTTGATAGTGACACTGTGATACTGGATAGGGGCTACCACCCTAATCCACATAGTGCAAGATGCTACTTTGTTCTGTATTTTAATCAGGTTTTATGATTTTAATTTTGCATACATAAAGTTTTTATTTTTATTAATAAGAGAGTGTTGTGGTGTCCATAAAGTCCCTGGGCTGCGGTCCAAAACATTAGTTTGTTTGCAATGATTGAGCCAATACAGACATGGTCAAGAAGTTCAAAGAACAAAGAAAAAAAAAAAGCATAGATGCATAAAGTACAAATTTACAGTCACAGCAGTTTAAACATAATGGATTCATTTTGAAGGGAGGGCCCACCTTTATATTATAGGAGGTTGCCAGACCTAACTATACAGACAGTAAACCCAAAGGTGTCCTTATATTGAGTGGAGAAAGCTTTTCTAAGCACACTTTAGGATGATTATGAACCATGTGCACTCATTTATGGGTACTAGATACATTAATCTAATAAAGAGGCCAGTGAATGTATAGATAAAATCAGGAACCATGTTACACAGAAAGCAAAGGTGAATGAACTGCAAACATACTGTTTCATGAAACATGTAAAAGAAACATCAAACAAAAGCTCAAAATACTGTATATTTTACTACACACACTGGTTGGCCAAACATACAGTATCTCACAAACGTGAGTACACCCCTCACATTTTTGTAAATATTTTATTATATCTTTTCATTTGACAACACTGAAGAAATGATACTCTGCTACAATGTAAAGTAGTGAGTGTACAGCTTGTATAACAATGAACATTTGCTGTCCCCTCAAAATAACTCAACACACAGCCATTAATGTCTAAACCGCTGGCAACAAAAGTGAGTACACCCCTAAGTGAAAATGTCAATATTTTGTGTGGCCACCATTATTTTCCAGCACTACCTTAACCCTCTTGGACAAGGAGTTCACCAGAGGTTCACAGGTTGCCACTGGAGTCCTCTTCCACTCCTCCATGATGACATCACTGAGCTGGTGGATGTTATAGACCTTGCACTCATCCACCTTCTATTTGAGGATGCCCCACAGATGCTCAATAGGGTTTAGGTTTGGAGACATGCTTGTCAGTCTATCACCTTTACCCTTAGCTTACTTAGCAAGGCAGTGGTCATCTTGGAGGTGTGTTTGGGGTCGTTATGTTGGAATACTGCCCATTCGGTCCAGTCTCTGAAGGGAGGGGATCATGCTCTGCTTCATTACGTAACAGTACATGTTGGCATTCATGGTTCCCTCAATGAACTGTAGCTCCCCAGTGCCGGCAGCACTCATGCAGCCGCAGACCATGAGACTCCCACCACCATGCTTGGCTAAAAGCAAGACACACTTGTCTTTGTACTCCTCACCTGCTTGACACCATCTGAACCAAATAAGTTTATCTTGGTCTCATCAGACCACAGAACATGGTTCCAGTAATCCATGTCCTTAGTCTGCTTGTCTTCAGCAATCTGTTTGCGGGCTTTCTTGTACATTATCTTTAGAAGAGGCTTCCTTCTGGGATGACAGCCATGCAGACCAATTTGATGCAGTGTGCGGCGTATGGTCTGAGCACTGACAGGCTGACCCCCCCACCCCTTCAACCGCTGCAGCAATGCTGGCAGCACTCATATGTCTGTTTTCCAAAGACAACCTCTGGCTATGATGCTGAGCATGTGCACTCAACCTTTTTGGTCGACTATGGAGAGACCTGTTCTGAGTGGAACCTGCCCTGGTAAACCGCTGTATGGTCTTGGCCTGCAGCTCAATTTCAGGGTAATTTCAAGGTCTTGGCAATCTTCCTATAGCCTAGGTCATCTCTATGTAGAGCAACAATTCTTTTTTTCAGATCCTCAGAGAGTTCTTTGCCATGAGGTACCATGTTGAACTTCCAGTGACCAGTATGAGAGAGTGAGAGCAATAACACCAAATTTAACACCCCTGCTCCCCATTCATAACTGAGACCTTGTAACACTAAGGAGTCACATGACACCGGGAAGGGAAAATGGCTAATTGGGCCCAATTTGGACATTTTCACTTATGGGTGTACTCACATTTGTTGCCAGCAGTTTAGACATTAATGGCTGTGTGCTGAATTATTTTGAGGGGACAGCAAATTTACACTGTTATACAAGCTGTATACTCACTACTTTACATTGTAGCAAAGTGTTATTTCTTCAGTGTTGTCACATGAAAAGATATAATAAAATATTTACGAAAATGTGAGGGGTGTAGTCACTTTTGTGAGATACTGTATACTGCATTCATTCTGTATGCTTTTCTGTCATTTGTAGCATGTCATTAAAAAAAGAAAAAAATCAAGTAAGAAAAGAAGTAAAATTTGCCTCTATAGCCCGCCCTCGGGTTCTGTGTGCATTATGGTTTGCTACTTGAAAGGAAAGTGCTTTCAACAAGCATTAAATGTGTTTAGTTACAATATTTAGTCATTGCACAGAACGCCACAGTCACTAAAACGTTAGAGTTGAAATGCCATAAAATAACGCACAAACATAGCTGTCAACATCTTGTAATAAAAGAACCCCCGTCTACAAGAATCCATCACTAGTAGGCCTATAATTACATAAAAATAATTAAATATACAATTTAAATCTCACTTTGGGGCTTGATTTACATTTTAAAATGTTTTTTGGCATAAGCAAATAACTTCCAACTTTCAGGTTTTCATCAAACTTTGAAAGATTTAAATATTGTGAGAACACCACAGAACCTCAGCTGTTTCAACCATTCATGTTTCACAGAGAAAAGAGTTTTGGAGATGAATCTTTAACAACTTAAGTCAGGGTGGATTTGATTTAAATCAAGTCGATTTAAATCACTAGTAAAAACACTTGATTTAAAGCAACTCAAGTTAAATCATAATTTTTAAAGAGTAACTGTCATCTCTGAACCGCATTGGCTCCTCCTCTGACCCGCTGTTGATCCACTGACAGTCCCTTTTACTTTAATGGGACAGCTGGTGATGCGGCAGTGACACAACAAGGTGAGGGACGTGGCGACAGCAGGTGAGTGGATGCCCGCTAACAGGCACTGCCATGATGGATCTGAAATGAAAGGTGCTCTTTAAAATGTATGGACTTATTCTTGCTGGTAGTTGGAATCTTTAATATTTGCAAACAAATTTAAAGTTTCCTATTTAGAATAATAAGCGGTTAGGTTAGTAAAACTGCAATATTAGAACTGATTCAATCATACAGTTTGTAGTGTACATAGATTTGCAAAACAATGGGATAAAGGAATATTCCTGAACTTTTGTCTCATGGTTAATGTGAAATTGTGTGAATGCATCAATGCCGTTCATGTTATCTCAGCTTGCAGAGCTTGAATTCATTGAATGAGTTTACCAAAAATGTAAATATTGCAGAATATACAGCCTCATGCTACATAACGAAGCTCCATTTCATGCTGAATAAACTAAATTGTTAATGTATCTTAAATAGAAAACTATATCTTTAGATAGATTTTCACTCCAAAAGCACTTTATTAAAATACATTTGATAAAAATAAAAAAAATCCGATTTAAATCAAAAAGAATCATTGATTTTTTATCCACTCTGTTCAGCTTGAACACCTTGTCACTCACATAACATACAGTATGTGCAGTGACAAAAAGGGTGAGATTTCACACACACGCCGCACATTATGTGTCCAAGATCAGCAAAAGGACCTGTGCCGAGAGACAGCTCCTGGTCTCTAATCATGATCGCACACCATGACCGGCTCCAGATCATGTGACAGCCAGTCAGAGTGACCACACTATTAGGCAGTCCCCCCCTCCCCCCTCCCCCGGGAGAATAGCTCAGTTAGAGGAATACCGGGGCTGGGTGGGAAGGGGTAAAGCCCCTCTCCAGCGAGAACAAAAATCTTCCTTTGCAGTGGGGTTGCCCCAACAATGTAAGGGTTAAATATTCATTCAGGTCTAGGGCCCCCCAAGAACAGAACAGAACAGTTTTACCTACCTGATCCTCCACTCCCCCAGCAGCTGGTGCTCTCTTCTACCCCCTATACTCCGGCAGTGTACTGTCCCTCCTCATCCTCACATCCAATGCAGGGCTATAGGTTCTGCGTTGAACTAGATGACATCAGAGGGCATCTGACTGCAAGGGTATAGAGGAGAAAAGGCTCTGGTGAACAGTCTTACAGCCTGGAGGGAGCCTTTGGTAGCAGAGGATCGGGTAAGTAAAAGTGCGTTTTGCAACCCCCTAGACCAAAACAAGCAGTTGACCTTGTAGTTGGGCTGCACCTGCACTGCAAGGGAGCATCTTAGTCTTCTCTGAAGTTCTGCTTTAAAGTGGAACTGCAGTCTACTCACATAATTTGTAATAAAATCATCTTTGCCATTCTGAAGCTTCCCTCCAACCACTTTGCATATTATTTTATATATACTGTGATTCTGTACTTGTCAAATATGCTGCAGAAATCTCCCTCCACTGATTGAAGCTCTCACTGTGGGCAGCTGAAGCTGCTGTCTGTTCACTTCCTGGATTTAAACAGACACACAGAGGCACACCTCCAGCTTTGCAGTTCTCATTGGCCCTCTTATGACTCACCCCCCCTCCCTTCCCAGCAAAATCTCACAAGAGTGAGAGAGAGAGGTGTGCATGTCGCCATAACCCTATGCTAATGACCAGACAAGAACTAGGAAGTGGGCTGTAAAAGGTATTTACTGGCAGAGAAAAAAAATATTTTACTATCCAAAGTTAAAACAAGGGCAGAAGATTGAATAGATGGAAAGATGACAAAATGACTGAAGGTCCGCTTTAAAGCGCAGTTCCACCCAAAAATGGAACTTCTGTTTTTCGGAATCCTCCCCCCCTCCGGTGTCACATTTGGCACCTTTCAGGGGGGAGCAGATACCGATCTACTTCCACTTTCAGGCATAGATAGCTGAGCCACCCGCGGGAATCTACGCCACTTCCGGCACCTTCTCTGTCCCCCCCGCTGTCTTCTGGGAGACACAGAGGTCCCAGAAGACAGCATCCCAGTGGGGTGGCACATGCGCAGTAGGGAACCAGGAAGTGAAGCTGCAAGGCTTCACTTCCTGATTCCCTTACCGAAGATGGTGGCGCCTCCACCCAAGAGCCAAGGGACAGGTCGGCTTCGGGTGCCGACATTGTGGGCACCCAGGACAGGTAAGCGTCCTTATTTTAAAGCGGGGTTCCACCCAAATTTTGAACAATATCTGTATGTATTCTCTTCCTTGCCTAGATGCTGACATGCCGTTTAAAAAAATTTAAATCGCCGTAATTACCTTTTATTTTTCTATTCTTCTTTGCACTTCCTGGTTCTCCTCCCATGGGAGTAGGCGTGTTTCTAGCCTGGGAGCTAGTCTCAGGCTTCCCAGGATGCCACTGAGCATGTGCGGGAACGAGCGGTGAATGCTGGGAGCACAGCATTCACCACATCCAGGAAATAAATGCTTGTGGGCTTCAAATGCCCACAATGCCCACAATGAAGATAGAAACCACCTGCAGTGAATAATATAAGTTATTCTTTCTGACGAAATCTGACACAGGCGGACATATTACACACAATATGCGAGTATGTAATGCTGAGAAGAAAAGTTCGTGAATGAACTCAAAAAAAAAAAAAAACGATAGATAGGTGGACCCCCGCTTTAAAAGTCAGCAGCTGCAGTATTTGTAGCTGCAGACTTAAAAAAAAATTAAAAAATAGGCGGACCTCTGCTTTAAGTTAGCCAAAAAGGAGTATCACTTGAACTCCAAAACGTTCTGCATTACCTGATGGCTAACAGGGTACAAAGCTCTACAACTGGAACTTTTATACATAACAGAACCAAAGAGGTGCCACAGAAAAGCACTTCAGCTCCATATGTGAGGTAATATGCTGTAAGTCAAATTAAAACATTCATCTTAGAAGGTTTCAGCAGAAGCTGCTATGTAATGTCATGCACAGTGAAGGTTAAAGCATTTAAGCGGAAAATAGTTTAGAACAAAACTAGTATGCAGCTTGGGAGTCATGGAATAGCAGTTTTCACCTGAAACTGAAACTTGGACTTCCCCTATGCTTTTGAGCAAGCCAGCAGTGGTGAAACGTGTCAAGGAAGGTTAGTTTCTGGTGGAGACCTTAATGTGTGAAGTCTTTTTTTTTTTTACAAATTAAACACAGAAAGAAGAATTAAGCCTCTAACTAAACTTGCAGCGTGTACCAGGAATCGACATAAACAGAAAGTTGGGCGGCAAGTTCTTCTCCTGCTCCTTCCTGCAAAGACCAATAGCAGCTGGAGCCCATGCTGTCCCTTCTAAACAGTGCATGTGGGAGACTCAGGGCATGCTCTCCCCTATCCAGAAGTTTGGTGAAGTGGCACTATGCATACTTGCCAACTTTTCGAATTTCCCGGGACATTCCCAGGATTTAGGCCTTTGTCCCGGTCTTACCGTTTCCCAGGAAATATGCGTTTTCCCGGTTTTACCCCGCTGTTGCCACCGCTGTCTCTAGAGGTCCGCAGCCGGCACTGGTTAATTCCGTCTCCGTCGCCATTTTGCCGAAGTCCAGCTCATGATGAAGAAACAAGGGGCGGAGCCCGGGTGGCAATGAATGCAGCTGCCAATAGAAATGGAGCTCTATTTCTATTGTCAGCCGCTTTCACTGCCACCCAGGCTCTGCCTCTTGGTTCTTCCCCTTCGGCATCCACAAGCTGGTCTCCTGTGATGGAGAGCCCTGGTTCCTCAGCTGAGTGAGACTCTGCTCTGTCTCACTGCGGCTGCCTCCTGTCACAAGCGCGCCTCCCGGAGAGTGACAGTCTGAGCAAGCAACCTCTGTGCGGCTGCACGTTGAATCCTCCACTCGCCGCCCAGTGCATGAGAGGGGGGGTGGGTTTGCACATATGGAGGGGAGTGGGTTGTCCTGGGGGGCCGGTTTGTTCTGGGGTGTCTGTACTGATGGAGGAGGTTGTGATTTATCCTGAGGGAGGTCTGCACTATGGGAGGGGAATCTGTACTGAGGGAGGACTATAGTGGGTGGGGGGGTGGCGGCTGACGTAAGGAGGGACTCTGCTGGGGGCGGCTGACGTAAGGAGGGACTCTGCTGGGGGCGCCTGACGTAAGGAGGGACTCTGCTGGGGGCGCCTGACGTAAGGAGGGACTCTGCTGGGGGCGCCTGACGTAAGGAGGGACTCTGCAGACACTGATTCTGTATTATGGTGAGTTGAACTATTTAATTTTATATTACAGTGTAATAATAGAAATAATGCGCTTAAATCATCCTGACACCATACCAACTATGGTGCCGTGATGATAGAAGCGCTAACACCAGGTGTTTGCAATATCTATATCTGCTGATTGTTTAACTTTCTGGAATACACATATTTCTATTGTGGTGTAGGATCTGGACCTGCTGTCCCTCCATCGCTCTTTCTTTCCTTCTTTCTCTCTCCTTCCCTCCCTATTTATTTTTTCTTTCTCTCCCTTACTTTCTCCCTCAATCCCTCGTTCATCTCAGACTCTAATCACACCCCCTTTAAGCTATGCCCCCATTAAGTAGCACCCATTTTCGCTTAAACCATGCCCATTTTTCACCATGGCACGCTCCGCATTTTTCTTTTCTTAATATGTCCCGCCTTCAAACGAATAACCCGCTCCCTAATTATAGCAAGACTCCGCCTACAGACAAAAGAGTGTCCCTATACATTTTTTTCAATGTTGGTAACTATGCATTATGTTACCTGGAACCAGCAGCAGTGCACAGTTCCTAAAGATCAGATCAGATCTCTAATACATGCCTTTCTTTTTAAAAGAGAAGTGCGGCATTTTTTTTTTAAAGAATCATACTTATCTAGGTGGATGCATCAGTTCGATGCTGCATCTATCCCCCACCAGTTCTAAAACTGAGAACCAAGCAATCAAGGACCGCTGATCGCTCAGTTCTCAAAGCTCTGTGAGAAGAGAGCCGTTGACTGTCAGTCACCGGCTCTCTGCTCTGCACTCCCACACTCACTGGAGCACTAGGCAGTGGAGGGGGGGTGAGAGTGGCTGGCTCAGGCTCTGGCCCAGGTGCCAGTTCAGGGTTGTGGGTGGATCTCAACCATATGGATGCGATCTTGCCCCAGCCTGGACCAGCTCGGTGATGTCAGCTGACAGCAGGCTTCAGCCCGCTGTCTGCTGGAAACAGGCCACAGGAGTGCAGAACAAACTGCACTTCTGCGATCCACAGGAGAAGTACAGCCAAACAAGCTTTGGCTGTACCTCTCCTTTAATGAAGAACCTCGGACCTAGAGAGAAAATAGTCATGTAACATTAAATGTTGCCAGCATTCACACAGAACAAATGTGCAGTTTTGCACAGCAAATAATTCTGCAAATTACTTTTACAGTAAACACACACTCACACTAAGAACACACAAACCAAGCAAATGATGTACTGGGCAACACTGAAAGTGGTATTTAGGCTCGGTTCACACTGCAGCGATGCGGGAAACCTGCGAATTCACTGTCTCCTGGCGGCAGTTCACACTGCCCTATATGAACTGCTGGGAGTGTCAATTGAAAGTTCATGACACCCCCAAATTAGTTTGCATATCACAGTGCAAAATGCAAATTCGGGCAAGAATTGGATCGCATGGGTGTTCACACCCATGCGATCCGATGCTACTGCGGACCAAAAAAAAGGGTCCAGTGCAAGTTTGGTCCAAATGTGATGCGAATTCAGCCACACTATCTGTATGGCTGAAATCGCATCACACAGAGATCGCATGTGACTGCAGTGCGAATCACATCCGATGTCAGACATTGCACAAGTGAGAACCGGCCCTTACTATCACTTTTTTCATAAATCAAATACTTATATAACTTACATGCATTTGCGTACATGGCCCACAAGCCACATTCCTATACTGCCAGTCAATGTGTGCCTTTGTACCGACAGGACCTATGGGCAGCATAGTGGCTAAGTGGTTAGCACTTCCGTATTGAGTAGCACTGGGGTCATTAGTTTGAATCCCAACCACAGCACCACCTGTCTGCGTTCTCCCTGTGCTTGTGTGGGTTTCCTCCGGGGACTCTGGTTACCTCCCACATTCCAAAGACATGTTGGTAGGCTTATTGGCTCCTGTCAAAATTGGCCCTAGTATGTGTATGTATGAATGTGAGTTAGGAACCTTAGGATTGTAAGCTCCTTGAGAACAGGGACTGATGTGAATGTACAATATAAAAGGTAAAGAGCTGCATAAATTGATGGTTCTATAGAAGTACCAATAATAAATAAATATGGAGCATATTTTCTACTTGTTTTTGGTCATTCAGAGCGCACACAGGCAGCGTGAGAGGCATACACAGATTGGAAACCAAACCTCTTCTCCTCCACAGTGGTATTTGATGGTGGCTCTGTGTCCTGCTTGCACTGTCTGTGTGCACATACACAGTTGTAGTCCAAGTGGGAATAAGTGTGTAGATGAGGCTCTGAAAGGACTCCGCTCAGTGGCACAGGGGGCAAACACAGTAAGTCAATGGAGGAGCGTGGCTGGGAGATTATTTAAAAAGGAAGCTCTGAAGAGGAAATAAAAAATAAATAATAAAATATATGTAAGTTATATTATTCGTATTTGACCTAGGAAAAAAAATACTTCAATACCACTTGATATGAGAGTATTTAATACTACTTTAATGTCTGGCCAACCCTGAATACTTTACAGAAGAGATCGGCGTTGTTTCCTCCCTTGCTGTAGACTATGAAACTGAGCACAGCAAAGTTTATAAAGCCAGTGTATCCTCATAACGACATATCAATATTTGTTAGGTGAGCAAAGATGTGTAATGTTCTCCGTGTACATTTACATTATCACAGTAACACATTAATTCATAGTCAGTGCAGCCTGAAAACCATTTACACCATTAATACCCAAGGTGCGGACAGATGCTTTACTAGCAATTCTGCTAATTGGTCACAAATACTTCTACTACAACGGCATAAAAAAAAAAAAAAAAATCTTAGCATTCAATTTCACACCACAACTGTAAAAAAATGCATGAAAATGTGATGTGCGTGTCAGTTTATATTGGGATCACAAGTAGGGTTAACGTCTTGACAATAGAGTAGGGCTCAGCTTTTCCCTACAGAGAAAGATGCAAAAACATACAAGAAAGATATTTTACATAATGGAATCACAGATGTAGACAATGAAGTGTTACTCTTTAAAGTCAAGGTAGTATAGGAGGACTCGTGTTCTATCCCGCTAGAGAACGACTAGAGAAATAGTCAGCAATGGTGTTGATATGGGCATGTTCCAACCTGCCTTTCCTACTAAAAGCCACACGAGCGGAAAGGTAATATTCTCTGTTGGGCTTATTTTCTCCTAAAAAGCAACAGTGCGCCTGATTTATAGAAAGAACATCTTCCATCATATTGCTAGAACTGCTGTAAACATTGGTTTGTTCGGGGAGAAAAACTACATACAGTTGGTGCTAATGCCATCAGCTATCCTTATCTCTTCAGTCCAACAAAAAAATGACTTTTTCTCCTAACTGTAGAAGGAAAGGCTAAATACATTTTATACCACATTACAATAATGACCACAAAGCTCAGGCTCCTTAGTGTAAATGTGCGACTGCTGTGGCTGGTGGCAGAGAACTCTCGCCCTGGCCAACAATGCCCAGGGCAGTGGATGCTGGAGGGTGACGTCACTGCTGCGGGTGGTTCAGCCCCGTTGCTGGCCCTTCGTATTACAATGAGGAGCCACAGCTTGCAATTTATGCTAAAATGTAAGAGGGCCAATGGGGAGGCAACATTTTAAAGTATATTTATTCTTTAGTTTTTCTTTCTACTTTAAACAGTTTACAGTAATCTATCTAGTAGAATAGGCCGAATGTCTGCCAGCATTATTCAACCAACTCTCTTTGAGCCTAGGATGTCATTGGCTCCGCTTTCTGCCTATGACTAAACAGTGAAAGGAGAAGAAACACTGTGATGAGCTCCTCGCTCTGTAACTTTGCACTCTGCTCCTATCCACATGTGTCACATTTTCCTCTTCTAGTCTGAGCTCTGCCATACCAATTCAGGTGCTCAACTGCTTGCATTAAAAGAAAAAAAAATGAATTAATGAATACATAGCTGCACTTTTTGTGACTTTTATATGTTCCTAGTTCAGCTTTAACAGTATTGGCATTGTGATCGTCTAGGGCAGTGTTTTTCTCCCTGTACTGCGGTCACAGGGAGCGCGGGGATCAGGCAGCAGCTGGAGCATTGACAACATGTTACATGTTCCACCCTAAAAATTAGTGAACATGTAATACGTTCCCAAAGGTGAACTTATCCTTTAAGTAACCTTTAGTTCTCCTTTACATGGACCTGAATGGCAAAACGCAGGGTTTTACTGTGGGTGCAGCTGTCAGATGAAGAGGCAGTGCAATGTGCATTTAAAGCGGAGGTTCGCTGAAAAAAATATATATTTTAATATATGGACACCTACCTGTCCAGGGAGCCCGCGATTTCGGCAGCTGAAGCCGGTCTGTCCTTTGGCTCTCGGCTGCTGCCACCGCCATCCTCGGTAAGGGAATAAGGAAGCCATGCGGCTTCACTTCCTGGTTTCCTACTGCGCATTCACGAGTCGCACTGCGAGTCCTCTCTGGTCCCTGCTGTGTTCTGTGTCTCACAGAATACAGCGGTGGAGGACGACAGTGTAGGCGCCGGAAGTGGCGTAGGTCAACGCAAGCGCCACGGTGATCTATGCCAGGAAGTGGGAGCAAATACCTGTATTAGACAGGTATCTGCTCCCTCCTCCCCCCTGAAAGGTGCCAAATGTGACACCGAAAGGGGGGGGGGGTCCAAAAAGTGGAAGTTCCATTTTTGGGTGGAACTCCACTTTAAAGTGTACTTTTTTTAAACTGACTTTTTATTAATTTCTTCGGGGTGCAGCTTGGAAACTGACAGTACACTGAGCCTTTAGGTGAGTTCCAGTCAGTTGTGGAAGAAAACGCATACAGAATGTATTTTTCCACTCCGTACTGCTCAGCACCCAGGGCCTTCTTTACAGTGTAAATGCAGAAAATAGAAAACAATTGTTTTCTGTCTGCCCTTGCAGTGACTGATGTTGATCCAATATAGGAAAACACCAGTCACCAAACCCATTGTGAATGAGCCCTTACAGATCTCTCCAATTCAAGCACCAGTGCAGGAAAGAACAGTAGCTGCATACTCACAGAAAGCTCTGTTTGCACACAAGCACTTAGCTTTTTTAAGTCAGGTTAAAGTGGATGTAAACCCTTACATATACCCAGTGCAGTTAACAGCCTCAGGTGATACACAGAGATGTAAAAAAAATCCTTCTACATAAGTTTTACTTGTATATCTGTAGTCTTTCCCTTTCTCCAACCTTTCAAATGTGCAGATAGTGTTAAAAATCTTTCTTCATCTGTCAGCAGCACATAGGGGAGGGCGGAGAGACTGCATGTGTGAGAGCTGATTGGAGGAAAGGGACATCCCCCTCCCCATCGGCGGAGTAACGAAAGAACATGCAGAGCTGTATTCTGAATAGATAAGCTAGATCCTTGCTTATCTCCCCTCACCAACACAAATTTTTAGCTCATGTTTTCTCTTGTGTCAGAGAACTTCTCAGAAGAGACTCATGCTGATAACAGAGGAACGAAGCAGTAGAGACAAACTGCACTTAGTGCTTTAGAGAGACAAGTAAACTCTACAGATATATGCGATTTGCTCAAATGCCATGACTGAGGTTTACAGCCACTTTAAGGGACCTGGAATGACACGTGTAATCTTTGCAGCTTGTCCTAAAACAAGACCGTAGGATTTATCATTAATATTAAGCAACACCCACTAGTTTATTCTCTAGGGACACTAAAAAAAAAAAAGTGTGTTTATATTATAATTATATATATATATACACACTATATATACACAGACACACTGTATATAATGTTTGGGATTCTAAGTAATTTTCTAGCAAAAAGAATGCAAATTTTTACATGCATGACAAAATTGTCAGAATTGGCCCTGTCGGCAAGTGGCTATCCACAGTTTGGACTGACGCAAATTAATTGAAAAGCATCTACCACTGAGCTAAACATCTCCCATATCACAGTGTATGACTATATAATACAGCACCCAAGCATTAAGTTCTTTACCCCTATGTTAAGGCAAACAGTGTGCAAGTAAGGTGTTTCAGTAAGTGGAAAAGATAAGCAGCAATTTTAAAATAGTATTTGAAAGTTATGCTACACAAATAGGAACACATAAGAAATATAAAATAGATGTTACCCCAACTTGCCTGCAAAAGTGGAACACTTTAAGGTGCTGGGGACCACTGGGGTTCAATGGACCTGAAATGTTGCTGAAGTTAGATCTGTCCTTCCATTTAATGAATGGAATAGAACAAAACTAAACCAAAAGCTGCGCATATTCTGTACATCCTTATTAAAGATTCTGTAGGGAACGTGACTACAGCAGGCATTCACCCATTCTCTTTTTAATTAAAATGAACGCTATAACAGACAGTAGGACATGCTGCATTTATTCTTTAAACATGAGCAGATTCCCTGTTTCCACAGTCACTAGACAAAAGAGAAATTTGAAGAAGAGACAGATGAAAGCAGAACATATCCTACATCGATTCATTATTTCTGTGATATGTGCTCAGTGATCAAGAGGACAGAAGTCGACTCTATAGAGAATAAAATGTTCTCTGCACATGTCCTGCTGTCTATTCTAGCAGTAATGATATGTTCATTTTGTCACAGATATAGCAATGAGCAGGGTTGTTCAGACTACAGTGCTGAAAAATAGCCCATCACACCATGGAAAGCAGTGAAGAAGAACACCAAGGACATCTCCCAATGCTCCTTAACACGAAAGTTCTATATAAACGAAAACTAGAATAATAGTATACAAAGTAATTAAAATATGAACGTGCCAGAACAGCTCCATGCAGAATGTTTATACTTTGCAGCTCTCTGGTGTGAGACGTGCAATTCACAACCATGGACAACTTGTCAGCAGCAGTTCCTTTGCAATACGACTGCCTGGGGGCCAAAACTAAATTGCACAAGTGTGGGCTAGTTGCCCTGCACACATATAAAATTTAATTATGCCTTCACAATGGTCCAAGCTTATTGTCATAATTGTAAACAAATTAAAAACACAACCCCTGGAATTCATAAAGGGTGTTGTGGATACTCAGAAATCTGTCCTGCGATGAGAGTGCAACAAATAGCGAAACTTGCAGCAGTTTTATGGATATATCGGGAGGGTGTATAGAAATCTGTCCCGGCTCGGTCACAGAATTCTGAACACAGAGAAGTTATTTGGAGAGGTTGAGAGAGTAATGGAAAAGGAAACATTCTAAACATAAAATATCAGCCTGGCAGGGGATGCAACACAATAATTACATGTGTGGCGCAATCAGTGCTGCAGGATTTTCAGGAACTTACACTTGGGCAGGTTCGGGAAAGTGGTGGATTGTTTTCCAGAATATAGCTAAGCAGCTGCCTTCCGCCAATCAGGAGGTGATCCTGTCACGTCCTAAATGCCTTAAATGTATTTATTTTGCAGAACAGCGATTTTTTATTGAACTGATTTGCTGCAACCATGAGCCAAGTGTTGGGCTTGTAGTTGTGCCTCGGCCCCACTGACTTGAATGGGAGAATTTGACAGGCTTTGCCACCTGTCAACTCATCAAGCGGCATTTAAGTTACCAAGATTGCCGTGCAAAGCATGTGTATGACCCCCTCTGACTATATAGCTTTTAGGTGGGCAGTCTGGGGGGGTGGATATCTAGTCAGTATAAATTGGACTTATTCCCAATGGTACCAATAGGAATACGATTATAAAGCGGGTATTTTTTTTTCATGTATGGTGTGAACAGAGCACATAGAAAACAACAGTTTTCTACTGCATGTACCCTGCCATTGATCCTGCATTGATCCATGAAGATGACCTGGTGACTTGGTGTTTATTACCCCCTAAAGTAGAAGTCCAGTCAAATACTATCCAAGCTTAAAGCAGTAGTAAAGTCAGTTTTGTGATTTTTTTTTTTTTACCTGCATGTAAGCTCATAATAAAGCTTACCTGGAGGTAAAATTAACAACTAAACATGCACTATTTAGAAGATATCCGCTCAGTCAGTCAGTCAGTGTCAGTGTGCCGCGGCTGTGACTCCTCCGCATGTGCGGTAATGACATCAACATGGCTCGGCCATTCAAGCTGCCAGAGCCCATGAATCTGGACAGAAAACCAACTGAAGATGGAAGCCCCGTCAGCGGCGACACCACGCCACTGGAAGACCCAAAAAGGGAAGTATTTCATAATGTGTGCCATTGCCTAGCAGGGGAATTTTTTTTTTCTTTTGAATGTTGCAGTTTCACTTCCACTTTAAACCTGCTCACACCCCCATTCCAAGCCCTATACTAACTACCCTGTAAAGGAAAGATGTCTTACCTAGTCTGAAGGGGCTCCAGTCTGGTCACGTGATCTCCCCAGCACCCTGTTCTCGGTTATCGAGTGTCCCTCCTCTACAGTGAAGCTGGCACTGGAAGCCAATTGTGTGACTGGACTGGAGCGCTCTCATAATAGGCAAGTATAGACTTCTTTCTTTTACAGGGTAGTTTGTATAGGGTTTAGAATGGGGATGGGAGAAGGTATAAGCTTAGATAGTATTTAACTGGACTTCTACTTTAAAGAAAGCAAAATTCCTATGGTTTGCTGTATGCTTTTTTTTAAACACAAAGGTTCACAAGCTATCAGGTCTTGCCAAAAAAAGGCTAATACCTAATCCAGCCAACACTTTTCTAACAAGTCTTTGACATTATTACAGCTGTTATAAAGTCATTTTGCTTAAAGTGGTGTTAAAGGCTCAAGGTTTTTTACCTTCCTGCATTCTTTGCAGGAAGGTAAAAAAAACCTTCCGTGTCCAACACCCCCAGTGAGCTGATGAGGAGTGTGCGTGTCTTATTGATGCATAGAGAAGGTGTTGGGAACGAGCTCACATCGGTGCCCCAGAGCAAAGGGCTTGCTATAGAGGAGGAGCCAGGAGCGCCGGTGAGGACCGAAAACGAGAAGAATAGGGTTGCTCTGTGCAAAACCACTGCACAGAGCAGATAAGTATAACATGCTTGTTAAAAAAAAAATGAACCTTTAGGCTCGGTTCACACTGGAACCCGCTGTGGATCGCACAGGAACACTGTGTGTCCCTGTTCCCTGTTTTAGGGACAAATCAGTGCCGAATCTATGCCTGAATTCGGCCCTGAAACGGAGCCAAAGACGCACAGCGCTTCTGTGAGGTGCGCTCCACAGCCGCAACGGAGATATGTGAACCAGCTCTATAGGGAGCCAGTCACATTCTCCTGCTATGCGAATTAGATGCTTGGAAACCTAATCTAATTCGCATAGGTGTGAACCTGGCCTCAATGTCACTTAAAAAAAAAAAAAAAAAACACAGACAACAAGAAAAATGTGAATTAGTTTCCTATAATGCAAAGGATGTATTATCTGTGACAAGCATGTGAGGTCTGGGTACACAGGTCTTTGTACAGAGGTAATGATATTCTAATGCTACTACCAATGTTTATACTGTATATATACTTTGCGTTTTCTTCTGTGTGCACATAAACCTGTATATTCAAATCCTGAACGTCAAAATCTTGTTATATGGTAACAATGCAACCTTTTCAATGTTTTCAGCTCATCTCTTCCGTGTTTGATATGTTATCCTACACATGTTGTGAATGATACACAGTATGCATCTCAGCTGAATTAAAAGAAAGAAAAAAAAAGATAGTAATTCAAATGATATTGTGAGCTGCAAAGAGTGATGAAATATACATTAGGTAGTTTCTTTCTATGCTCTTGACTATATTCACAAAGAAAATGCTGGCTGTGGGAGAACACAGGTCTCCGCGTTGGTCCCTGAATGTCTCTGCACTGGGCCTCCCAGAGAATGCTAAAGAAATGACTGGAGCTTTCTAATCAGCTCCCCTGTGTCAGCGAGGCCCACTTGTGAGAGCCGGAGCAGAAGAGCAGCCCCTGAGAACACTTGTTTACTTGAACATCAGGCAAAAACACTGATTTCCCATCCTCCCGAAAGAAGGGCCTAAACTTGCAACATGCCAAATCCAATTATTTCCTTTCTGAACTAAAAATATAACAGCATAATGTTTACTTTAAAAAGCTGACAAGCTAATAGCACATTTTTATCTAATTAACGGACCGGGTAATAACCTTCCCGGTCAACTCCAGCTAATGTGTGTGGTAATATTAGACGCCTGCCGTCTGCAAGCAGTGTCTCCTGTGATAAAGCAGAGTGCTATGGCCATTGAAAGCTCATTTAGGTGAATGCAGCCCAGAATTACAAAAGGTCTCAGGCACATTAACCGGCTCTTATCTACATGTAGAGATAGGAAGAAATATGGCCTCCTGAGAGCAGAAAAAATGATGATGTCCAAAACAATACGGGTGTGACCACCTTTACTACAGATAATGAAGCAATTTGTTATTACCAGCTACACAAATGTGCTTTTTTTTATTCAAGCCGATTTCATTCATAACACATAGAACTTTTTTGGTTCCTCCTGAAGTTGCTAGGGGTTCCTGGAGCAGTGAGCAATTGGGATTGATCTTTTATCTACACCAACCACCTATGCAAAGGGCACTTCTACATTGACCACTAATTTTAGGGGTCACCAACAATTTTATAAAATCTGAGGTAGGGACCTTAGATTGTAAGCTCCTTGAGGGCATGGACTAATGTGAATTTATAATATATACTGTAGATGTAAAGTGATGCATAAATTGATGGCTCTCTACAAGTACCTAAATTAATATTTTATAGCTTTAAAGCGGGATTCCGGACACTATAATTTTTTTTTAAAAGTCAGCAGCTACAAACACTGTAGCTGCTGTCTTTAAATAAGTAAACTTACCTGTCCTGGATGCCCGCGATGTCGGCCGCCCGAGGCCAACCCGTCCCTCAGCTCTTGGCTTCACTGCCAGTTTCCTACTGCGCACGCGCGAGCGGCGCGGCGCTCTGTGAATGGCCCTGTGGTTTTCTGGGAACACACACAGTTCCCAGAAGGCAACGGGGTTGCTCAGCTAGGAGCAGAACACGCCGCAGAATAGGAAGAGGCAGATTAGGAAGACTGCCTAGCAACAAGGGTTCAGGTAAGTTTAAATTTTTTTTTTTTTTCAAATTTTTTTTTTTTTTTTTTTTTTTTTTTTAAGATTTTTCATGCTATTTTCTATTTTAGGGTGGCCCTCCACTTTAAACTGTGTGATATCAACCTATGGGCAAACAATTAGAATAGAAAATTAACCTCAAATTATTATAATAGGCTGCTGCTTTTGGTAAGGTTCTGAACCCTCAAAATTGCAAACACTAAAGAGTTTCAGTGTTTATTTGCTATATAAATACCTGTAATAAATAATATCATTCAAGGAAAACAGCAGCCAAAGCTCGTTTGGCTGTGCTTCTCCTGTTGATCACAGTAGTGCTGAAGCCCGCTGTCAGCTAACGCCACAGAGCCGGTCCAGGCTGGGGCAAGATTGCGATCATATGGTTGGAATCTGTCCAAATACCTAGACCACCACCCGGCTCAGCCACCTGCTTCCGCACCCAGCGCTCCAGTAAGCTCTGAGAACCGAGTGATTGGCAGTGTTTGATTGCTCAGTTCTCAGTGTCAGAGCCAGCGGGGGACAGAAGCAGCATTGGACTGATGCTGCATCCACCTAGGTAATTAGGATTTTAAAAAAAGAAGAGTATTCACATACTTCTCTTGTAGAAAAACTGTTACTGCGCCTCTGTTTGGTTATGTTCTTATTACTCATTTAGTTTCACAGCTAATACTAAAAATATTGTTGTACACAGCAGGAGGGTGTAAAAAAAAAAAAAAAATTGGAATCTGCCCATGTTGTTTAATATTCTAGGTAGGCCATATCATTTTTATTTATTTTTATTTTTTTAATACAAAAATGATCACTCTAAGTTTTTTTTTTTTGCAGAGGCTCCCTGAGCCCTGAACATTATTTCATGAGTTCCCGAGGATAAAAAGGTTCAGAAAGGCTACTGTAGACAATCCTATTGACGTGGGTCAGATGTGCTTTATGTAAAGTATACCAGTGCTTTCACACCACAAATATCTTTGCTGCTCCAGAAAAAGTTACTTTTCCTGAACAGCATCCCTATTTCCAGCAATAAAGCCTAAAGTATTCTAGCTCTGACTACATCCTATAAGGCCTCATGCACACGAGACGCCGGTGCAAATTCTGCTGAACACAGGTTTTTAAAAGCTGAAACCAGTGTTTAGAAACGCCCGTTTAGCCGCGTTTGCATGCCGCGTTTAGCCGCGTTTGCGTCTAGAAGTGTCTGCAGAGCAGAGAATGACATTTTGCGACCCAAATTTGGGGCCCCCTATCTCGAGGCCACTTGGTGCTAGGAACCCCAAATTTGGATATGTTACAGTGTTAGTCTGACTGTGTTAGCAAGTGGCCCCGAGATATGGGGCCCCAAAGTCAGGTCGTAAAATGTTCCTTTAAAAACACTTATGAACGCAAACGCGGCTAAATGCGGTACTGGCGTTTAGACGCGTTTGGCGTCTGAAACGTGGAAAACTTTTGCGTCTGAACCCATTTTTTTGCTTCTGGAAAAACGAAGTTAAACGCAACTGCCTAAAAATGCCAAAAAACGAGACTGTGTACATGGACACATAGGATAACATTGAATGGGTTCAGGGGCAGTTGAAAAAAGTGTCCAACTGCCTCTGAACGCGAGTTTAACAGCGCCTCGTGTGCATGAGGCCTAATCCTCAATATATACACCATTTGCTCCAGTCCAGGGAGGCCCGGTAGCTCACTCAGGTCAATAAAGTACAACTCTATCATCTTTAAAAAGCGCCCTCTAGTGGCAGCTAGAAACAGCTTGTATTCAGAAGCACTAGTCAGGCCTTGCCCCTGCCCTTTCATTCTGCATAGGGTAACTCATCATATTACCATTCTTTCACAGGGTGCATTGGAAAAAACACATGGGGTTGATTTATTAAAACTGGAGAATGAAAAATCTGGCGCAGCTGTGCATAGAAACCAGATTTTTTTTTTGTCAACGCTTACTTGAACAAGCTGAAAGCAAAATTAAAGCTTTGCGTTTTTATTTTAAATTACAATAACCAACATTCTATACTTACCCGCTCTATGTAATGGTGTTGCACAGAGCAGACCCGATTCCCTTCTTCTGGGGTCCCCCGCCAACGCTCCAGACTCCTCCCCCTGTCAAGTGCCCCCTCGGAAAGCACCGTGTGTGCTTGCTCCTGAGCCGCCCTATATGCATCTATTCACACAGAGCGGGCGGGAGGGGGGAATTTTGCAGCACAGAAGGTTTTTCACCCTAATGCATAGAATGCATTTAGGTAAAAAAAACCTTAAGGCTTTAGAACCAATTGAAGTTAAGAGCCGATTGGTTACCATGCACAGCTGCACCAGATTTTGCACTCTCCAGTTTTAGTAAATCAACCCGATAATGTTAAGACAAAGTGCAGTTTATAAGCCTAGGTTCACACATATGTGATGCGGGAACCGGCGCAATTACAGCTCCGGTTCCCGCATAGCATCTGTGGGTGTCAAAACTATGTTAATGACACCCTCAGATCAGTTCACAGATCGCAGTGCGAACTCGCATAGGAATCGGATCGCATGGGTGAAAACACCCATATGATCCGATTCCAGTGCAGGAGGAAAAATAAAGTCCCTGCACCTTTTTTGTGCGAATCCAATGTGAGTTCAGCCATACAACTGTATGGCTGCAATCGCATTGCACAATCATTGCATGTCATCGGCCCTGCAGTGCGGATGCGAATCACATGCGATATTTGTGTCCGCACAAATGTAAACCTAAACTTAGAATTAAATTAAAATTCCGATGCCGAAACCAAAACTTTAGGATGCACTTTCCTGAAATCCAAAACCAAAATGGACAAGGACTCCTCTGGTCTGAATGTCAGGATGGGGATGACTCCTCTGGTCTGAGCGTCAGGATGGGGATGACTCCTCTGGTCTGAGCGTCAGGATGGGGATGACTCCTCTGGTCTGAGCGTCAGGATGGGGATGACTCCTCTGGTCTGAGCGTCAGGATGGGGATGACTCCTCTGGTCTGAGCGTCAGGATGGGGATGACTCCTCTGGTCTGAGCGTCAGGATGGGGATGACTCCTCTGGTCTGAGCGTCAGGATGGGGATGACTCCTCTGGTCTGAGCGTCAGGATGGGGATGACTCCTCTGGTCTGAGCGTCAGGATGGGGATGACTCCTCTGGTCTGAGCGTCAGGATGGGGATGACTCCTCTGGTCTGAGCGTCAGGATGGGGATGACTCCTCTGGTCTGAGCGTCAGGATGGGGATGACTCCTCTGGTCTGAGCGTCAGGATGGGGATGACTCCTCTGGTCTGAGCGTCAGGATGGGGATGACTCCTCTGGTCTGAGCGTCAGGATGGGGATGACTCCTCTGGTCTGAGCGTCAGGATGGGGATGACTCCTCTGGTCTGAGCGTCAGGATGGGGATGACTCCTCTGGTCTGAGCGTCAGGATGGGGATGACTCCTCTGGTCTGAGCGTCAGGATGGGGATGACTCCTCTGGTCTGAGCGTCAGGATGGGGATGACTCCTCTGGTCTGAGCGTCAGGATGGGGATGACTCCTCTGGTCTGAGCGTCAGGATGGGGATGACTCCTCTGGTCTGAGCGTCAGGATGGGGATGACTCCTCTGGTCTGAGCGTCAGGATGGGGATGACTCCTCTGGTCTGAGCGTCAGGATGGGGATGACTCCTCTGGTCTGAGCGTCAGGATGGGGATGACTCCTCTGGTCTGAGCGTCAGGATGGGGATGACTCCTCTGGTCTGAGCGTCAGGATGGGGATGACTCCTCTGGTCTGAGCGTCAGGATGGGGATGACTCCTCTGGTCTGAGCGTCAGGATGGGGATGACTCCTCTGGTCTGAGCGTCAGGATGGGGATGACTCCTCTGGTCTGAGCGTCAGGATGGGGATGACTCCTCTGGTCTGAGCGTCAGGATGGGGATGACTCCTCTGGTCTGAGCGTCAGGATGGGGATGACTCCTCTGGTCTGAGCGTCAGGATGGGGATGACTCCTCTGGTCTGAGCGTCAGGATGGGGATGACTCCTCTGGTCTGAGCGTCAGGATGGGGATGACTCCTCTGGTCTGAGCGTCAGGATGGGGATGACTCCTCTGGTCTGAGCGTCAGGATGGGGATGACTCCTCTGGTCTGAGCGTCAGGATGGGGATGACTCCTCTGGTCTGAGCGTCAGGATGGGGATGACTCCTCTGGTCTGAGCGTCAGGATGGGGATGACTCCTCTGGTCTGAGCGTCAGGATGGGGATGACTCCTCTGGTCTGAGCGTCAGGATGGGGATGACTCCTCTGGTCTGAGCGTCAGGATGGGGATGACTCCTCTGGTCTGAGCGTCAGGATGGGGATGACTCCTCTGGTCTGAGCGTCAGGATGGGGATGACTCCTCTGGTCTGAGCGTCAGGATGGGGATGACTCCTCTGGTCTGAGCGTCAGGATGGGGATGACTCCTCTGGTCTGAGCGTCAGGATGGGGATGACTCCTCTGGTCTGAGCGTCAGGATGGGGATGACTCCTCTGGTCTGAGCGTCAGGATGGGGATGACTCCTCTGGTCTGAGCGTCAGGATGGGGATGACTCCTCTGGTCTGAGCGTCAGGATGGGGATGACTCCTCTGGTCTGAGCGTCAGGATGGGGATGACTCCTCTGGTCTGAGCGTCAGGATGGGGATGACTCCTCTGGTCTGAGCGTCAGGATGGGGATGACTCCTCTGGTCTGAGCGTCAGGATGGGGATGACTCCTCTGGTCTGAGCGTCAGGATGGGGATGACTCCTCTGGTCTGAGCGTCAGGATGGGGATGACTCCTCTGGTCTGAGCGTCAGGATGGGGATGACTCCTCTGGTCTGAGCGTCAGGATGGGGATGACTCCTCTGGTCTGAGCGTCAGGATGGGGATGACTCCTCTGGTCTGAGCGTCAGGATGGGGATGACTCCTCTGGTCTGAGCGTCAGGATGGGGATGACTCCTCTGGTCTGAGCGTCAGGATGGGGATGACTCCTCTGGTCTGAGCGTCAGGATGGGGATGACTCCTCTGGTCTGAGCGTCAGGATGGGGATGACTCCTCTGGTCTGAGCGTCAGGATGGGGATGACTCCTCTGGTCTGAGCGTCAGGATGGGGATGACTCCTCTGGTCTGAGCGTCAGGATGGGGATGACTCCTCTGGTCTGAGCGTCAGGATGGGGATGACTCCTCTGGTCTGAGCGTCAGGATGGGGATGACTCCTCTGGTCTGAGCGTCAGGATGGGGATGACTCCTCTGGTCTGAGCGTCAGGATGGGGATGACTCCTCTGGTCTGAGTGTCAGGATGGGGATGACTCCTCTGGTCTGAGCGTCAGGATGGGGATGACTCCATTGGTCCGAGCGTCAGGATGGGGATGACTCCTCTGGTCTGAGCGTCAGGATGGGGATGACTCCTCTGGTCTGAATGTCAGCGTCAGGATGGGGATGAGTGGTCTCGGGGCTCAGTGTGGATCAAGCTCGGGGGATAGCAGAGCACACATATCCCAAATGGGGGTTTGGCTCAGTACCGCCTCCCCAAACACTGATGTACATAAACCCACTAGGAGCAGACTCAGCTTTCACTGCTTATTGTAGATGACGTGTGATGCTCCTACCTAGCATTAGACTTTATACAACAAGCTCTTTATATTATTATTGTATAAAAAGATTTTAGTCACAGGGTACTCTAATAATTGCCCATCACTGTCAAGCTAATTTAACAACAGGAAGTGCACAACAATTGTGTGCAACTCTTAGCAGCTAAATGTCACCTTTCATATATGTAGAGCATTCAGAGAAATGATCGCTGATTGGCTAAATGTCTTTATGCACTCCCTTCTCCAGGTAAAAGAAAGTGGCATTTTATAAAACACAAGGAAATAACAATAAAGGATCTAGATCTTTATGAAATATTATTATGACTTGCCAGTTAAATATGTATAAAATGTTTATGTATGAGCAAAAAGAAAAATAGTAATTACGAGAGTACAGGCGATTTAACACCAAGAAGCTGTCAATGCCGCTTTCTAAACACATCAGTGACCTATGGATTACCCTTCCGGCCTTTAAAATAAAAAATATTATGATATAATTACAGAAGTGAATTACTTCTGAATGCAAGGTTGAAGTCAGTTTTTAAACTTTACCACGCTTGCCTTTATTTTTCATTTTCCCATTAGGGAGCCAATCAAACCAATTATTTTAGCAAAAAGAGAATACGGGAATGAAATACATAACTGATGAATATATCATTAGAAACATAAAATGGCACATGTGCAGCTCATCATGCACTAAAAGCACATTGCTTTTAACACGCCGCGCTAACGTGATGGGTTACGTGGTTATGTAGCATTTACACTATGTAGACTGTAGATATTACATGCCCATTAAGTCCCATTTCTAGAAATGGAGAACACCATTACTGTCAAGTAGAATTTATCTGCAAAACAAATAACTTAGAAACAACATAGTGCAATGTGTAAAATTACATTTTAAAAAAGGATGAATGAATAAAATGAAATTATTTGTAGGAGATGGCAAGTAGAACTTGTTCCCTAAACAATGTCTACTGAGCCAATACCTGATTAATAGACCATAATCCACAAAACTTTAGGATCACATATTCGATCAAAAGCATTAAGAAACAATGCAGATTTCTGTGGAAAAATGTGGACTGTACAATTTCTTTTTACAACCCAAAAAGAGAAAGCAAATACTTGTCTGGAATTTTTATATGATCAGACCCTCAGAACATGATCTAACATGATCTATTTATTCCAAACCACTTCTCAGTACTTGACAATTAGCCTGTGAATATCTTTATAAGTGGACCCGGCTTACCTCTGCTTGAGTGAGAACAACATTGTATCAATCAAACTTATCCAACCAGTTAGGCTGACCATACACCACTGGAATCTCAGTCAATTCAGGAGGAACCAGCCAAGATTTGAACCATATATGGGCAGGATGATTGTACCAAAGTCAGTCCATTAGCTGACTTGGGTAAAACCAGCATGTCGGATTTTTTAGGATGCGATTATAGCCACTACCAAAAATCCCTGTGTTCCCCCAGGAAGGACGGCTCCCCAGGTTGATGGGGGAATCAAATCATTTCCTTTCCTGCAACCCGTAGTCGCAGAAAAGAAAATCATATCATTTATGGCCGGCTTTAGACCTCTTTGGAAAGGAACAGTATATAAAAGTAGGGCTATGGTCTCCTATTAAAAATGATGTGCTGTAACAATTATAAACGCATCTGCACTGGTATATTCACACCAGATGCGTTGGGACTGCATTAACAGTCCAGTACAGTCCCACTTGCATGACAAGGCAAAATGTCTGATCTCCGGTGTGCCCTGTAACATCGCTGCGTTATGGTGGTGTTCGCTGAAAAAAAGTATTGCTTGCAATACTTTTTGGCAGTGCAATGTAGTGCGAGGCAATGCACTGCCTTGCACCACGCAGCCAACAATTGAACTTAGTGAAATGTCTCTGTGACATTTCAATAAAGTCCATTAAATAAAGAAATAGAAACGTGTGATGCACCAATATCGGTGCATCAGCACTGCGGCAATTCCGCCAGAACCCATGCCAGCCATTGTGTTGTAATGCAGTGGCTGTTGTGGATTAGCCCTTATGGCGTTCTCTCAGTCCCTCTGAAACATCCAACAAATATCTGTAGATCCTGTCATTAACGTTCACCTGATGAAGTTTCCTGTGATAGTGTGGCAATAATGCTTCACCGCTCCTGAATTCATGTAGACTGACTGCTGGCACTACAAAAGGATGAAGAAATTTTGCAAGGGGTGTGGCTATTAGTATTGCCACTGCTCATTCACAAACCTGTAGCTTGTCAACCAGCACCTACGACACCTATTCATATCCACTGCTTTAGGCCTCTTTCACACGAGGGATCCGTATGTCCGTTTTTCATCCTTCCGTTTTCAGATGAAAAACGGACATACATGTATCCCTATGGAGCGTCGGATGTCAGCGGTGACATGTCCGCTGACATCCGACCCGCTCTGATAAGTGTAACGGAGGAAAACCCTACTTTTCCATCCGTTATCGGATCGGGTGACAACGGACACTATGGTCCGTCATCACCCGATCCCCCATAGGGGAGAGCGGCGCAATGACAGGTCCGTCGCTGCACAGTGTGCAGCCATAGACCTGTCATCTTCCTGCTCAGCGGGGATCGGCAGAGCGATCCTCGCTGAGCAAGCGGGTGTTCACGGGGCGGATCAGTGATGAAGCGGGTGTTCACGGGGCGGATTATCACTGATCCGCCCCGTGTGAAAGAGCCCTTATTGATTGGCAGCACCGCTGAACCCCTCCCAGTGTGAACTGTAGTGTCTGGGAGGGAGAGTGTGAAAGACTCAAATGAAGCAAGTTTTTACTTTTACTTTTCAAAGCTTGGGCATATAAACTGGATTTTGAATTTTTTTTAGTTTATCATACAGAAACTTTAGTTGTACTTTTAGGTTCTCTGTATTTTTATTTTTCTGCAGAGAACAGGTCTTTGGAACAAAATCAGCAGTGAGAACGCCTAGAGAACATCAATAGCCCAAGCATACTTCAATGTATTTTGAGTAAGAATCCACTTACTCAGTATTTAACTATAATATATTATGTACTTCCATAGAAATATGGGAGTTCTAGTATTACTGTTATCTCCCTCATTTTGAACGTCACATACAGTATATGAAAAGGAAATTCCAGAAAGAACAAGAATTTCAGTACAGAGCCTTGGCTGTCACAGCAGGGTCACACAGAAAAACATGGTTGGGAATCAAACCCAGCGCAAATACATTAAAAACTTAGTGGTTTTAAACTGGAGACATTATATACAAAAAAGTGTAGCACTATAAACTTCTAAAATCAAGTAAATGGTGTTTAAACAAAATATAACGTGTATAACATACACTAAAGTGTTAGCATAGACAACTATGGTGTACTCATGCGACTATCATGCGAGAAATAGATAAAAAAAACTCACATAGCATAATAACGTAAACACTGGTTTATTTTAAAATTATCAGAAATAGACTCACATATTAGAAGATCATCAAAAGGCACAAAATTCAAATAGCGGTAATTGTGAAGGGTCCACCCGACGCGTTTCAGCTAAAGAGCCGTCATCTGGGGTGATCTTTGGTAAGCCCCCTAAGACCCTTGGTGGTGGCTTTTTCACTTCCATTCTCATTTTTCCAACAACATCGGTGGACTTTTGTCATATGAGTTCTGAGTGCTGACAATTCCATTTGGACTTTATTATATTTATACTTACTTTCACTTTTTATATATGTACCCAGTGTATCATATTTAATTTAGGCCCCTTTCACACTGGGGCGGTGGGGGCGTCGGCGGTACAACAGCGCTATTTTTAGCGCTGCTGTACCGTCGTTCTTGCAGCTGTATTCGGCCACTAGCGGTGCAGTTTTAACCCCCGCTGGCGGCCGAAAAAGGGTTAAAATCCCTCGTACAGCGCGGCTATAGCCGCGGTATTGCCGCGGTATAGCCGCGCTGTCCCATTGATTTCAATGGGCAGGAGCGGTGAAGGAGCGGTGAACACACCGCTCCTTCACCGCTCCAAAGAAGCGGTTTGCAGGACTTTTTTCATCGTCCTGCCAGCGCACCGCTTCAGTGTGAAAGCCCTCGGGCTTTCACACTGAACAAACAGCGGAGGCTGTTTAGGGGCGGTTTGCAGGCGGTATTTTTAGCACAATACCGCCTGCAAACCGCTCCAGTGTGAAAGGGGCCTTACACTAATATTGCATTGTGTTTTTTCACTTTGTTTATAGTATGTACACAGTATTTGTACTTTATAGAGTACACCATAGTTGTCTATGCTAACACTTTAGTGTATGTTATACACGTTATATTTTGCTTAAACACCATTTACTTGATTTTAGAAGTTTATAGCGCTATACTTTTTTGTATATAATTTTTAACACTTTGGTCTATAGTTGTGTTGGCTTCCATTTACTTCCAACTTTCTACGCAGCACTATATTACTTACATTTTTTAAACTGGAGACATGAAATATGAACAAAGAATATCCATCTATAGTGTGTACATATCTCAATTCAGAGCACTACATTTCATTTCTATCTGCTGCTTCGTTCCTCTGTTATCGGCATGAGTCACTTCTGACAAGTTTTGCTGACACAAAGGTAAAAAGTGACAGGGAAGGGACCTCCAGCTGACTGACAGCCTCAGCTCTGTTCCTGTGTCCCTTCCCTCCAACAAGCAGTCACTGAGCTCTGCAGAGTGTAACTTCAGAACCCCACCCCTTGCTTTTCAGGGCTGAGAAATCCTGTGTAAATTCTGCACTTTGAATGGATGTGCAAGACAGATGGCTGCAGATAAACAGGTACAACTTAAGCGGAGTTCCACCCAAAAGTGGAAGCTCTGCTTATCTGCTCCCCCCCCCCCTCCGGTGCCACACTTGGCACCTTTCGTGGGGGGGGGGGCAGGCACCTGTTTTTGTTTGTTTTTGACAGGTACCCGTCCTCACTTCGGGGGGACCTCGCCGCAGCCAAGTTTCCTGGAAGATTGCCCCCTTCACAAGGCCATTCCCAAAGCGCAGCGCACTTTGTGCATACACAGTAGGGAACAAGCTGTGAAGCTACAAGGCTTCACTACCAGTTTCCCTTACAGAAAATGACAGTGGCAGCACCCGAGAGCAGAAGGAAACATCGGCTGGGGTGCTGACATCGCTTGATTCCAGAACAGGCAAGGGTCCGAATAATAAAAGTCAGCAGCTACAGTATTTGTAGCTGCTGACTTTTATTATTCGGAAACTTGCCATCAATTTAAACAATTTCCCAAACAGATTCAATGCATGCCGTCAATGATAACGGTCACATTTGCTTTTGCCTTCAAGGGAGCTGTTAAGCCATTAAATGGCTGCTGACACAACTGCTGACATGTGCAGCACCCTGACCAACTGCAGATCAAATGGAGGCTAAGATGGCAGCTACCTTAGCAGTAAAGTATAGAAGAGTTTAATTCCACTTTAAAGTGGAACTAAAGTGTTAATAAACCCAGGACCCTGCATTTACTATATCTGGTCTTCCACAGTACACAGAACATGGAAATACAATTATTTTAGTACATATAAACTGCTAAATACCTTTTCTCATCAGCAGTATAAGCAGTCTTGTGACTTCTATTAGTGTCTGGTTAAGCTTGTAGGAGAAGTTTTCATTCTACTCTGACTGTCCTATGATGCTGCATGACACCTGACCTTCTGTCTGGACAGTGCCGATTAGCCCTGTGCTGATCACATGCACCGTTGCAAGAAAAAAAAAAAAAAAACTATAGTAATACACACCAAACTGAGCATGTACAGAGTGACTCCAAAGGCTCTGTGCCGTCAGGAGATGGACTGGGGAGGATCAAAGAAGACCGCATCAAACAGCCTTTTTACACAATGCGGAGGATTAACCCCTTAGGTTCCACAGTGAGTATAACACAAACATGCTTTACTGCATATACAAACTGATTTTACTGTTGAGGGTTTAGTAACACTTTAAAACTGACATATTCACTGCTTACGTTCAAGGCATGCCTCTGGTAATAAACGTCACAGCTGCCAGTGTTGAGAGCTGAACATTCAACCTCTCAGATTATTGGCGTCATAAATGACCACATGTGCAACAACAAGGCTATGTAAAGATCTAAACAGAGGCTAAGGCAGTGCAATCTTTGACTGTTAAAAAGAAATTAAACCTCAAAAGTAAAAACCCTTTCCCCTGCTTGCCAGCATTTGTGTTTCGCTGAGCTGCACACGTGCAGCTAAGAATAAAATGACTGCACTTCTCTGTGATGTACCAATGTCTTGTGCGCATGCATGGGAGTGACATCATCACAGCTCAGCCAATCAAATGGCCAAAAAGTCTGAACTCAGAAGGAAGACAATAACAGACTGGAGCGCTGGAGGGGATCACTTGCCAGTTGATTTGCTATAATGTGCCAAAATGCTGTGTATAATAGCACATTATTGCTAAAAGATCCTGGGGCCCATATATTTTTTTTTTTTTACATAGGTCTATTTCTACTTTAAAATGAATGGTTTCAGCTTTATTTTTTATCACCATTCTAAGATCTCATCATAAAGCCAATATTTGCTCTATATTTCATCACCATAGAATATGGCTATAAAAAATCCTTGCAGCACCAATAGATCTCTCAAAAACCTTCAGGATTAAATGATCATTAAAGTTAGGCTTGAACTTGAATAGGCGGTTACATCCATCATAAAACTAAAATCTTCCCAGAGAACTAAAAAAAAAAAAAAAAAAAAAAAAACCCGAGAGGCCCATGGAGCACAACTCGATTAAGTTGCAAAACTTCCACTTGCTTCACAGGTTTCTCCAAATTTAACAGAGCCAATAAAAGTTTCATACATTATTTAAAAGAAACCTGCAAGAGTGAGCACTTAGTGCTACATCCAATCAATCAGACAAACTCCACGCACTACACGTATTGAGCCTATTCACAGATAAGTAGGATTTTTTTATACAAATTTGTTCTTTTTATCAGTATGTGAATACCTGAGGCCAGGAAGCATTTAAATGACTTTTCTATTAGTCAATATCACATTTCTCTATCTAATGGGAGAAAAACTATTTTCATTTTTTTTTTTTTTCGCCATGAATAAATCATTTAAAGTTCAGGAGAGTTACAAACCGTTAATAAAGTTTAATACATATGAATGATTCATGAAATTAACCACATCTGGTGAGATTAGATTTTGCAGGCACACTGGAGATAGGCATTTGTATAATTACCAGGGGAAATAAGAGAACTTAATTCACTGCATTACCCAAAATATCATCTTTACATATTTAAATAAAGATGACAAAAAAAAAAAAAAAACGAAGCTAGCATAAACACACAGCCTGGTAACCTGTAAATAGTGCCCCCACTTATTTACAGTACTTGACAGCATGAGAACTGCACTGACAAATACTACTAATCATGAGGTTAACATGCAATTGTCACTGCAAAAACCTGCTGCTCCTTGATGGGAAACTAATGGTTATATAAACTATTTCATGTATAGAAAAATACATACATGGAAACAGTAGGGATGCTGTATACAGAGAAAGTCCATAATAACCACTCAGGGCATATAAAATATGAATACATCTAGCTGGTTGCTTTATGACCTGCGTGGCTTCATTACTCAGATACCATTCATTTTTTTTTTCCACTTAAAATGCAGTAAAGAAAAGAGGAAAGGTTTGTGCTATAGTAAACTCAGACTGTCCACGCAGTTCTATTGTCAATCCACAGGACACAAGGTAGGACAGATGCTCACCTGTATTATATTATGCAACCCTTTACTGCCGTACAATAACTGTTTTCTAACACCCCCCCTCAGTGTTTATTGTTTCTGTGTGCCCTCAATACGTACAGCATATACAAACTTTCCAATCAATGCCTTCAAGTGTTACTAAACCCACAACAGTAAAATATGCTTGTTATACTCACTGTGGAATCCTCTGCATTGTGTAAAAAAGGCTGTTTGATCCTGTCTTCTCTGATTATCTCCTCCTTCCATCGACTCCTAATAATTTCCTGATAACACAGAGTCTATGGAGTCACTCTGCACATGCTCAGTTTGTTGTGTATTGCTAGAGAGTTTTTTTTTCCTGGGAGGGTGCGTGTGATCAGCACAGGGCCAATCAACACCGTCCAGAGAGAGGGGCAGGGGTCTTGCAGTCTCATAGAACAGTCAGAAAACTCCACCTACAAGCTTTAACCAGTGCTTGACTGGACACTAATAGAAGTCACAAGACTGCTATATACTGCTAATGAGAAAAGGTATTTTGGAGTTTATATTTACTAAAACTAATGCATTTCCATGTTCTGTGTACTGTGAGAAACCAGATATAGAGAATGAAAGGTCCTGGGTTTAGTAACACTATAATAAGTGTTAAAGTGGTTGTAAACTCTCCCCCACAACTTTGTCCCATATAAATCAGCATAAATTGAACACCGCTTGTAGATATCTCCTTACCTGCTTAGTATTGTTGTAACCTTTTATGTTCTTTAGAATGACGTCGCTGAGCATGCCCAGATCTCCCCTGATTTACGGCACACTCTGTGTACTTATCTATCTATTATCAGTACTTCCTACGGCACACCACTGCAATCCCAGGAGACTTCATAATCACTCAGAGCTTCCTCCTACACCCCATGTGACATCACATGGAATGTAAACCAGGGCATCGGACAGCATTGCTGCAGCCTTATCAGCTGAAGCTGATAAGACTAACACAGGCTAGATTATCGGCACAAGTAAATACTATGAAATAAAACAAGTCAGCTATTAGCAGGGTTGCCATAGAAACGTCGGATTGAAAAGGAGGCTTGGTTAACAGTTAAGGAAGTGCTTAATGTAAGGGCGGAAATACACTCCACTGTGGACTCAGAAAACAATACTTAAGATGGCGCTGCCTAACCTTGAAACAAGTTTTTTAAAGTTTCTTTAAACAGTAAGTAATATGCGATTTGGGCTGGATTACAGTGGCTATAGTTTGATAATTACTTATTATAATGGACTAAATGAAAAGAAGCATCAGAGTGGGAGAGTTTACTTCCTCTTTAAAGCAGAACTAAACTCTCTCAATTAATATTATCTATTTTAAATCCTTACGCTGTTTGCTTTAGTAAATAGACAGGGAGGTATATCGTATTTACTTATTTTAATCCTTTTTTTTTTACATTTCTTCAGTTGCTTCCTGGTTTCTGACCTAGGCCAAAGTGATGTCAAATATCCCAGTAATCTTTAAGGGCATTTCTTTTTTCTTTCATCTGGAGAAGGGTTTTTTCTCTGCTAAGCACACTCACCTGCCCAAGCTAAGGGTAGATGGATCCCAGAAAGTAAATGCTACATAAAAAAAAAATTGCTCTTACATAAAATGGCTAAGGCTAAAAATGGCAGGGGGCTTTCTTCAAAGTGATTTTTAACAAAATAAAGCATAGAGACATGGATGGGTGGGTAAGTTTGCTTTGAATGCTAAAAAAAATATAGAGTTTAGTTCCACTAATGTAGGAGATGATCCATAGAACAACAACATCTTTCCAGCTGTCAAGGCTGTGTCAAAGTCCCCCAGAAGTTCCGACCCCATTCTCCTTCCCCCGCCGCCGGGCCATTCACAAAGTGCAGTGCACTCTGCGCATGTGCAGTAGAAAGCTGGCTGTGAAGTGGCAAGACTTCACTGCCAGCTTCCCTTACAAGAAATGGCAGCGGCAGCACCCAAGAGCCGATTGCAAAATCGGCTGGGATGAAGACACAGCTGCATTCCAGGACAGGTAAGTGTTCTAATAATAAAAGTCAGCAGCTACAGTATTTGAAGCTGCTGACATTTATTTTTTTCTGAAGGAGCATGGAGCTCCGCTTTTAATACATTTTTAGTATTTAAAGCAAACTCCCACATTCATTAATCCATGTCTCCATGCTTTATTTTGTTGACAAATAACTTTGAAAAACAACCCCCTAGCATTTCTAGTCATGGCCATTTGGAGTAATGGCAAATGATTTATGTAGCATTTACTTCCTGGAATCCATCTGCCCTTAGCTCAAGCATGCATGCAGGAGGGTGTGCTTAGCTGAGAAAACCCCTCCTCCTCTCCTGAAGACTCCTGGGATGTATGACATAATTTGGCTAGGCAAGAAACCAGGCAGTAACTAAAGAAATGTAAAAAAAAAATTTAAAACAATATAATATACTTTTCTCTTGATTTACTAATGCTAGCAGCATGAGGATTAAAAATAATCAATGATGATTGGGAGAGCGATGTTTCACCTAACTGGTAAAAGAATTAACTGGATGTAATTAACCGTTTTAAAGGCTTGCCATTTCATAATATCCTATTTGTTTAATCAACCTAGATTTAACCACTACAAAATTTTGAAAAAAAAAACACCCTTTGTGGGCGAAAATGTAAAAATGCAGGTTGCTGCACATCTTTTTGTGCTGTACATCCCTCTGCTCACAGTTCTATTTTGTGCTGCACATCTCCCTGACCCAATCTAGAACAGTTGCATGCGACATCCGAAGAAGCAAAGTCGGGTATAAGGTTTATTAGAAATTCTGTTGAGCGACTATGGTTTCATTCGCAAAGGTGATTAGGGCCAGCCTGCGAATTTCCAAATTGGATTCCTGCAGCCGGAATCACAGGTGTCCATCATGTTCAGATGGGACCGCAGTGCTCATGTGTATTAATGACAAGCTGACTGCGGTCGTAGATGTCTACATGTAAATGTGCATGCAGCAGTGACCTGCTGTTAGGAATGAATGATTACCACTGATTGCACAAATATGCGTTCAGGCTCATAAATCCATCTCTAAAGCTGGCCATACATTATACAATTTATTTATTCAATTTCCCTTATCGTCAACTATGTAGTGCAGGTGCCTACCTGACTGCATACTAATTGATTGTGTTGATTAGGTTTGACCTAATATTATATGGTTTTGGTAAATCTAAAGGAAAATTGTATAATGTATGGCCAGCCTACCAGGTAACCAAAATGCACTGACATGTGTTGTGGTTCACTGCTATGTGAGTGCATTGCAGGATGCTCTACCTGTGAATTAGGGTTCTATTCTAAATGGATGGAACCACATCCCACAAAGTGCCACGAGTTGTGGTATTGCATTGTCATAACACATAGGTGTGAAGCTAGTGTTAATGGGTTACAAATGTAATTATAAACTAAAGCCTAATACACATCATTAGTTATTTTTCGTTCAACCCAGCAAGCTGAGTTGAAAAAAAAAAGATAGCTCTGGTCAGAGCTGCTGTACTAACAATCTGATTTTGTTAGTACAGCGATCTCCCCTGCGGTCCTATTGTATCATGACAGGGGAGACAGAGCTCCTGCCAGAACACTCCGATCCGCGCTCTGATCAGGAGCTGGTGGGCTGCTGGTTTTCCAGCATACACGTCCAATCTTAGATTGTAAGCTCTAAGGAGCAGGGCCCTCTGATCCCTACTGTATTAATGTGTATTGTATTTGTACTGTCTACCCTCAAGTTGTAAAGTGCTACGTAAACTGTTGGCGCTATATAAATCCTGTATAATAATAACAGAAGCCAAACAAACGGCCGGCTTCTGTCGGACCGGCTGCCATACACATGGGCCAAATGACTGTTTTTTATTGAACCGGCCAATGCCGCCTAGCATTCAGCCCATGTGTACTAGGCTTATAGCAGAAAATATTCTGTTTGCTTTACCAGCAGAAAGAGGAAAACTGATAAGCTGCATTGTTTTTTTGTTTGTTTTAATTATCAATAAGTTCTTTAGAGGAACAGATAAAGCCACGGTTAAAGCTTCAAAGCCCATTTAATGGATGTAGATATAACCAACGTAGGTATAGAATTGTAGAATGAGAAAAAGTGCCTCAAGCAATGAGTCAGTTGATAGCAGCACCTAGGTTTGGGCTTTCAGCAGTTTAGTGAAGTCAAACATATGATGGTATTTAATAAGATGCTACAGGCTACTGTCCTCATCTCAGACCACCATACTTTGATCTCAACCACTTTAACTGCCTTATGATTTATGGAGTATGTTTGTCTAACTGCCTCCTCAATAATATTGGCATATAACTGATATTTGTCTTATCTCTGCACATATACATTATGCATACGCTTGGCTTCACCTCTTGCATGGGAGAAACTCCTATCCAGAAAACCAAAACAAATTAAGCCTGTTCTAAAACAGGGGGACAAGAATTAATGCAGGATGACGGCTCCACTGGAACATATGAAATCATATGTGTAAGATATTTCCAATATTGATGTTATTATGTAACCAAATGAGCGCCAGCAATTTCTGTAAAATGCATTCATGCTCAGATATAAAAGGTTCAGAATATTTTAGCTCCTTTATTGCAGAAATTGTATCTATTTTTTACCAAAAATGATCTCCCAGATTCAAGTGGGTACTGTAAATATGTCCAGTCACATTAATCAGACCATTTTTTCTGCAATCATTTGTATCTTGATTTACAGCTTATATATAAAATACTACGCATTGCTGTAAATGTGCTTGTAATACAATGCAGCAGTGCAAAAGGTGATCGATTTGAAATGAGAAAGCCTTCCTCATATACATACAAATGAATTCAACATCAATCTATGCAAAGATTTGTAACACTCTGGCAGCACTCAGGATAACTATCACACAACGCTGTGCAGTCATTAAAGCTATGTAATTAAAGGTTTAGACACTGGGTGGCACTGTTGGAACAGTCTAGAATCTGCCAGTGAAAAAGACAAAACAGCGTCTTTTATAAGGAGCAGCCACTGTCAATTTATTTCACATAAAAAAAGAAAAGAAACAGGAAAGCCACACAAGTAATTCCAAGCAAAGCATCAATATATTTCTTCGTGTTTAAAGTCCATCTCAGTGATAGAGACAATTTCCCTTTCACCCCCATCACTAATGGCTGTATTTAAAAAAATGCACTTTTTACTTACCTAAAGCCATGGCCAGGCGACAATGCAGTCCAAAGTCTACTCCCCTATTCTGTTTATTTCCAGCAGGTTCCATCTTCAGGTGGACACATTGGTGTTTATTTACTAAAACTGGCTAGTGCAAAATCTGGTGCAGCTGTACATGGTAGCCAATCGGCTTCTAACTTTGGCTTGTTCAATAAAGTTTTGGTAAAAAAAAAAAAAAAAAAACAACAGGAAGCTGATTAGTTTCTATGCAGAGCTGCACCAGATTTTGCACTCTGCAGTTTTAGTAAATCAACCCCGGAATGTATTGGCTGTCCAGCAACAGAAGCCTCTCAGGATCAGTGGCGGCTGGCGGCAAACAACCAATCCCCCCCCATGGCAGCCAGTGGCACCTCAAACCCCCCCCGGCTCGAGGTCTGCTGGTCTGTTTGGCACTTACCCCATCTAGGTGGCAGGTATCGGGCAGCGGCTCCTGTGTCTTCTCCGCCATCACGGCGGCTTCTGCTGTGCGTCTCCTCCCCTCCTCCTAGGCATCCAATAGGATCGCCTGTCCTTTCAGCCAATCGGGTGACGCTCTCAAGACCCGCTTCCTGATTGGCCGGGAGGAGGATCAGTGTTACAATATCAAATATTAATTTGCTTTTGTAACACACCTGGGTGGGCTCAGTTCGCAGTGCTTGCACCCCAAGCCCACCCTATTTTGAAGCCTATTAGAGCCTCTGGTTCTAATCAGGTGCTTCAAGGCGGCGCCCGTGTGCCCTTAATGGAGGGGGCGCCCGTGCTCAGAATCCAGAAGAGAAGAGGAGTGATGGAAGGGGACTGTTGGGGGAACAGTGGCTCCCCACACCCAGAATCAGCAGCAGGAACAAGGGGCCTGGACAGAATAATTGGGCGAGTGTATGCTGCTTTACCAAGTAGAAACAAACAAACAAAAAAAACTTTGGGTTACAGGGAGTGGGAGAGGAATCCTATATTGCCCAGGGTGGAGCATTAAACACCATGAACATTGTTAAAAAAAGGAAAAAAAAAAAAGTACGCTTTACGGTGAATATAGAAAGTCTACACACTCCTGTAAAATACCAGATTTTTTTTTTACTAATACTGCGCTAACCATCTTGAACATACTAAGATCCATCAAATGTCATATTCAGTGCAAAGGTCTAAAAAGCAGCACCTTAATACTTATACTAATACTTTAGTACATCGGCACAGTGATTTTCTATATAGATAGAGACAGCATAATGTGCCTTTAGATGTTGGCATAGACATGGCAGCAACAACCAACAAACCTTCTATTTTGCTGACAACATGGTAAAAAAAAAAAAAATAAATAAAAAAAAGATTACTATTTACTATGCTATGCCCAGATACATAAGACAATAAATCAGAATAAGACTGGGGCCTAATATTTCTGTCTAAAGGAACTGCTCTTGTTGTCCACAGCAACAATATCCTTTCTTTAATCCCCTGACACTGCAACAGAAAAACTAATTCAGGATTGTTATGGGTTGTTGTTAAAAAAAAAAAAAAAAAAAAAAAAAAAAAAAAACAGTGCCTTTATCATTTTTATAGATAAGCTTAATATGATTAGTTTGACCAGAGAGATGGGTTTTATTTTGTTTGCTTTGTTCTGGTTGAAATTAATCACCTTCTACGGAGGTTTACTGCTCAACAGAAACTGTGTCACTTCTCAAAGGAGCCACAAGATGTCACCCTTGTCACAAAATACCATTCCAGTACTTCAACCTGAAACCCAGGGAATATGGTTTTATAGAACTCAAGTCTCCTAAGTGTATCAAAAACTTCATACCTAAGTTTTAATGAGATGGACTGTGCTTTGTGGTTGCAAATTTACCTTCGAGTTCACCTGTACAATATTATTGAAGTACAGACACATCTACATGACTTTCAGCTTTATCTACAAATCTAAGCGAACAAAGAAAAGGGTTTTTTTTATTAGATAGAAATTGAGACTTTACAAACAGTATAAAACTAAGGAAGCTTCTGTGCAGACATTCCAGCTGTGTAGAAGCCATTATGCTGAAGATATGTGGAACTACACTTATATCGTTTTATTTACTAAAAAGAGAAAATAATTCTCAGCATCTACTGTGATGTATGATCTCCTTACATTTTATATTGCAACATAAACATTCTTTACCAAGAACATTGGAATAAGAATTTTCTTATTAGTAAGAAGCACTTCAGAGGAGAAGTAAGCCATTTATTCTTCTAAAATCTCATACAAGTCTTTTTCAATATTTTTGATTTGCAACTTTCAGAAAATACCTGGTGATCCTGCCATGAAGGTCTTTCAAGCACTTCCTGTTAAAGAGTGACAACACACCGCCCCCGTCTACTACCTGTGCTCCTGTGCAGTCACTCTGGTGCAATGGCCACAAGTGGCTGTTTGAATTTATAATAAACATTTATAACCCACCAGAAACCCTGTCTGAGAAATGGAATGAAGTCCGCAAGAAATGCATGCAGAGAGGAAGTGCTTTGTGATGCACAGTGCTTTAGCGAACAAAGAAGCCCATTCATAACACAAAGCGGATATTGATACTCCAACCAGACATAGATGAAATCAATTATTGCAGCTCTGTTTTCATTAATACATCAATAAATGTGAGTAGTTTCAGTACCCGAATTTACCAGTTCCCACATAGCAAAGCAGACTGGGAAAGCCAAAAAAGTGCACTGCAGTGCTCACATGCCGATAGGAGGAGAGAGCAGAGTGACCTAGAGATGAGCTCATCAATCCGCTGCTTCTCCTTTCACTGTCCAGTCACAGGCTGGGGGAGGGCAGAGACCTATGAGGCTAAATTCACACCTAAACGTCATGTTTTCAATCATTTTTTTGTGTTTTTTGGAGCAGAACAACATGTTTTTGTAGCTTTTGTAAGGCGTTTTTTTCTTTCAACTAAAAGGTGTGGCATGCTGCTGAAAAGGTAGCAGAAAACATGCAACAAAACCCTTGAAAAACCACTTGAAAAAAAGCTCATGTTGCGCTTTTCAGGCTTTTTCATCAAAGTTTATGAGGACAAAATGCCTAATTCTTCCTTAAAAGTAGCTCGTGTACTTTTTAGAGCAACAGGCGTTTTGCTACAAGCGACAGGATGCTCAGATGTGAACAAGGGCTATTGAAAAAAAATGGGGCTTTGCTTGTTGGGCGTTTTCGAGTTCCGAGCTACAAAACACTCAAGTGTGAACGGGGCCTTTATGTTACTTATTGTTACTTAACTGTAACAGAGAAAAATCTGATGTCCTGCCCTGGCAGACGGATTTGTGCTGTGTGGAACAGTGGTGTAAATCTGAAAACTAGATAGATTACAAATCCTCAATAAAACGGCTCTCACATACAGTATATTCCATCTGTGCATTTTGCAGTTTTTATGGAGTTCAGCTTTAAAGTGTATAAATTCTATAAACAAACCTCCTTCCTTTTGGTCCAGTACATATATCATTGGAAGAGTTGTTTTATTTGGCAGAAATCTTGTCAGTTATATTTCTTCCTGTGCTCTCTGGATGTGCTTCAGTCTTATGAGTGACAATGTTCTCTATTAGCTCTGAGGACTACAGAAGCCCTCCAACTTATGCTGTGGAGAAGACGGGGAGAGGGGGTTCTGTAGCCATGTCCATTTTTCTGTTGTCCTAATATAGTAGAGTGAGTTTTGTCAGCCTAGGACAGGAAGTGTGTTCCTAGCAGAATCACCAGGTGAAAATTTAAGAAAAAAAATGTAAGGTGTTCTAAAGGCTCAAATTTTTTTACTTTCATGCATTCTATTGCATGAAGATAAGAAAAAAAAAAAAAACCTTCTGTGTGCAGCTTCCCCCCAGGCCCCCAATACTTACCTGAGCCCAATCTAGATCCAGCAATGTGCACGAGAGCCTCTGCTCTGTCAATCACAGCCAGTGAGCCAATGAGGAGAGAAAGGGGAAGGGCCAAACCACAACTCTGTGTGTGAATGGACACACAGAGCAGTGGCTTGAGATCGAGCCTGCTCAGGGGCCCCCCATAGTAAATGGTTTGCTCTGGGGGCACTCGGAAGGAGGGAAGTCCCTGGAGTGCCAGCGAGGGACCCGAGAAGAGGAGGATCTGGGCTGCTCTGTGCAAAATCACTGCAACAGAGCAGGTAAGTATAACATGTTTGTTATTTAAAAAAAAAAAGAAAAACTTGCTTTTAATATCGTTTTAACCACTTCAGCCCCAGAAGAATTGGCTGCTCAATGAGCAGCGTCGCTTTAACTGACAACTGCGCAGTTGTGCGACATTGTACCCAAACAATATGGACGTCCTTTTTTCCCCACAAGTATAGCTTTCTTTTAGTGGTATTTGATCATCTCTGCGGTTTTTATTTTTTGCACTATAAACAAAAAAAGAGCCACAATTTTGAAAGAAACACAATATTTTGTACTTTTTTGCTGTAATAAAGATCCCCATTTTTTTTTTATAAAAGCAAATTTTTTCCTCGGTTTAGCCCGATATGTATTCTTCTACATATTTTGGTAATAAAAACCGCAAAAAGCATATATTGATTGGTTTGCGCAAAAGTTGTAGCGTCTACAAAATAGGGGATAGATTTATGGCATTTTTATAATTTTTTTTTTTACTAGTAATGGCGACGATCTGCAATTTTTATCAAGATTGCGACATTATAGCAGACGCATCAGACACTTTTGCCACATTTTTGGGTTGATTGACAATTATACAGCGATCAGTGCTATAAAAATGCACTGATTACTGTATAAATGTCACTGGCAGGGAAGGGGTTAACACTAGGGGGCGATCAAGGGGTTAACTGTGTTTCCTATGTGTGTGTTCAAACTGCAGGGAGAGGGGACTGACTATAGGAGATGACAGATTTTGGTTCCCCGCTCGTAGGCACTCATGATATCTCTCTCCTCACAGAACTGGGATGTGTGTTTACACACACGCGTCCCCGTTCTGCCTCTCGTGTCCGCGATCGCTCGTGGCCAGCGGTGATCACGACTGCCAGTCACGAGCATCGGCACCCCCGCTGTGCACCTGCTATCCCGCTTAAAGGGACAAATGTATATCTACGACTGTTCGTGGGATTGTGCCGACCTGTCGCCGTATAATGATGGCGGCTGGTCGGCAAGAGGTTAAATTATGAGGATTGGTAAACTACAATATTAGAAAATTTTTGTTTTTGGGTTTATGATTATTATACAGGATTTATATAGCACCAATAGTTTGCGCAGAGCTTTACAACATATGTTTGTATCAGTCCCGGCAGAAAATCTAATTAGGTAAATCTTTCTTGTATTTGATTAAATTAAGCTTTCAGATACAAGACTGAAACAAATCAGTTCTTCAACTGGGACTTCTAGATCGTTATATTTATAGGCAGAATAGGGGCCTGTGTGAATGGCTTCAAATGTGTTTTCTACTCCCCTACAAGTCTATGGGAATGCATAACCCCTTGAAGCAGGACAAACTCAGGTCTGGTCAAGAGGTCAACTACACGTTAAAGTGGTTGTAAAAGCAGAAGGTTTTTTTCATCTTAATGCATTATATGCATTAGTATAAAAAGCGTTCTGTATGCAGCAGCCCCCCCCCCCCTCAGCCCCCCTAATACTTACCTGAGGCCCCTCTCTGTCCAGATTCTCCTTCCTGTTTGGCTGAGACACAGCAGGGGTGCCATTGGCTCCCGCTGCTATCAATCAGCTAACCAATCAGGGGAGAGAGGGGGCGGGGCCGTGTTGGTTCCCTGTGTCTGAATGGACACAGGGAGCTGTAACTCGGCTCGGCTGCCTCCATAGCAAGCTGCTATGGGGGCAGGATCTGGGCTGCTCTGTGCAAATCCACTGCAACAGAGCAGGTAAGTAGAAAATGTTTGTTATTTTTTAGGAAAAAAAAGGAGGCTTTACAAATCACTTTAAAAACATACCAGTCAATGAAATCTGAATGATCTCAGAAGATCTCAAACTATTGTCAAACTGATGCCATTGGTACAAGCCTTTTTGCATGGACCTTTAAAAATAGATATTAAAAAAAAAAAAAATTACAACCCGTATATGTGTTAGCCACAGTCTTGACATAATAGGAAAACAATTGTCTTTGTTTTAAGCTTCTACTCCTTCAACACTTGTGGTTCAATCACTCATATTATTAAAGTATATCTAAGGCCCCTTTCACACTTGTGTGACTTGTCCTGCAACTTGGGACTGCAAAGTCACATGACAAGTCATACCCCATGATTTCCAATGAGTACCGTTCCATATCTGTGCCACTTCAAAAGTAGTCCCTGCACTACTTTGGTCCGATTTTAATGCGACTTGAAGTCCATAGGCCTCAAGATTACACAGGCATAGCTTCAAGTCGCACAATTGTGAAAGAGGCCTAAAGGTTTGAATAGAACAACAGGAGGGTTCAAACTGCTATCAGTTTTATTTTTTTTCTTGGTCATCTGTGTCTCATTTAGGATATCCCCTTCTTTCCCTGTCCTGCGAGTTATCCCTTCTTAGGGCATTCTTCCACACTGGAAAAACAGAGGTCACCCCTAGGACACACAGAAAACTGTAAGAAAACAGATGTGTAGGTGCTACAACCTTCCCACATAACAGACCTCCAGGCTGCCAACACCTCTAATGTACCAGAATTAGGAAAGGGATGGTCGGCACACAGATTGACATCCAAAAAAACAGTATTCCTTTACTGAAAAGACATGTATAATGATGTAAAAACAGCCTGGACTTTAGTCCTTAGCCATAACTAAGTACTGACGTCCAGGCTGTTTTTACAGCGTTGTACATGTCTTTTCAATAAAGGAATACTATTTTTTGGAAGTCATTCTGAGTGCCGACCATCCCTTTCCTTACACAGAAAATGATGATCTGCGATAAAATGCAGGCATGCTGTATTTTTTTGCAGCTAGCCCACTGGAGAGGATAGCATGTCACTGTACAGCAGCACAGTGTCATGTGACAATGTCGCACCTTAGTTTAACCACCTCCTGCCCGCTGTATTGACAAATAACGGGTGGACGGCGGCACTCCTGTTTTGGGACAACATCATATGATGTCATCCTACTCTCACCGCAGTTGCACACACGCAGGGGTGTGCAGAGTGGCGATCGGTGATGTGCTTTGTCTCAGGGATATGCCGATGACGAGGCTCTATACCAATGCGATCCAATCACAGCTGATCACATGTAAAACAAGGAAATGTCGGTTATCGGCATTCCTTTTCTCACACTGACAGCACGAGAGGAGAGCCGATCAGCGGCATCTTCTCACAGGGGAAATCTGCACAGATAATCAGTGCCCAGCAGTGATGCCAATCAGTGACCATCAGTGAAGCCAGTCAGTGCTACCTCATCGGTGCCATCTCATCAGGGCAGCCTATCAATGCAGGCTCATCAGTGAAGGAGAAAAATTTACAAAATTTTATAACAGAAACAAAAAAAAAAAAAGTTTCTTAATTGTTGGCATTTTTTAATTTAGGGGAAAAAAAAAAAAAAAAAACACAGCAGTGATTAAATACCACCAAAAGAAAGCCGTACCCGTTTCAAAAAAATATAAAAATATTGTTTGCGTAGTGCATTGCATGACTGCGCAATTGTCATTTAACGTGCAACAGCGCAGGAAGGGGGTAAAAGTGCCCAGTAGGCAAGTAGTTAAAGAGGACCTGCAGTCTACTCACATAATTTATAATAAAAGCATCTTTGCCATTCTAAAGATTCCCTCCAACCACTTAGCAGATTATTTGATGTATACCGTGATTCTGTACTTGCCAAATATGCTGCAGAAATCTCCCTCCACTGAGTCTGGCTGCAACCATTTTAACTGTGGGCAGCTGAAGCTGCTGCCTGTTCACTTCCTAGATTTTACAGAGGCACACCTCCAGCCCTGCAGCTCTTATTGGCCCTCTTATGACTCATCCCCCCTCCCTTCCTGGCGAACTCTCACGAGAGTGAGAGAGCTGTGTATGATGTGATAAGCCTAGGCTAATGACCAGACAAGGATAAGGTAGTGGGCTGTATGAGGTATTTACAGAGAGAAAAAAATGTTTTATTATCCAAAGTTAAAACAACAAAGGCAGAGGATTTAATAGATGGAAAGTTGAAAAAAAATGACCGAAGGTCCACTTTAATACCAGTAGCTATGGTGATCTAAGCACAGCGATCAAAGCAACACACGAGCATGTGAATATCCTATACAACCTTTATGAACTAAATATTCTAAGAAATCTTTACTATAAAGTGGTCTTGGAGCCCAACCTTGGGCTTCATGCTGCCCTTACAAGTGCCTCCTTGCTTCTCTAAGGTGCCCTCCAGGGTGCGTGTAATGTTATTTATTATTATGCCCCGTACACACAGACGGACACTGATCGGACATTCCGACAACAAAATCCATGGATTTTTTCCGACGGATGTTGGCTCAGACTTGTCTTGCATACTCACGGTCACACAAAGTTGTCGGAAAATCCGATCATTCTGAACGCGGTGACGTAAAACACGTACGTCGGGACTATGAACGGGGCAGTAGCCAATAGCTTTCATCTGAGCATGCGTGGCACTTTGTGCGTCGGATTTGTGTACACACGATCGGAATTTCCGACAACGGATTTTGTTGTCGGAAAATTTTATATCCTGCTCTCAAACTTTGTGTGTCGGAAATTCCGATGGAAAATGTGTGATGGAGTCCACACGCGGTCGGAATTTCCGACAACAAGGTCCTATCACACATTTTCCGTCGGAAAATCCGACCGTGTGTACAGGGCATTAGAGTATTTTACTTTCTTCTTCTGACTCATTTGATTACATCAAGCTCTGGGTCCTCTTCCTACCCTGATCGTACATAAATGTACTTTCCAGTTATGGTAATAATGTCTGGTAGGGATGTCTGGCTCACAAAATTACACGCATTAGCCAGTGGATCAATATCCATGTACTCAAAGAGCAATTAAAGCAGACGTTTTACTAATATGATCTGCCAGGCACCACTTTTATCAGAACATAACGAAAGGCAAAATCAGGTACTTGATAACTTTCAGAACAGAAAGAATGAAATGTCAAGTTTTTAAAAATAACACATAAAAAATAAAAAGACAGACACAAAATGTCACTAGGAAATATCTTCAACGTACAAAAACAACTAAGTGACAGTAACAGTAGGTGTATATGTAGTACAACACAATATTGGATCCTGTCAACAAGAACACGAACTTATTAGAAGATTTACCGAATGTATCTTGGATTGATGTTCTATTCATTCCCTGCAGCTACCAAGAAACCCAAAACAGACTGCCTTGTTTTTTATTTGATTTTTTTTTCCTAGCCTTTGTAAATTTGGGTGTGTTTTTTTTCCTACACAAGAAATGCTGGTCTTGTTTCAATCCACATAGAGAAACATAAAGCAAACTAATCTGAATGGCTGACAATGCTTCAAGCATATTCACAAACCGAATGTCCACTGCATTTATTGTAAAATACAGAGGATCCCAGTATTTCACTTGACTATTACACATTACAGACTCAGAGAGCTTAAGCCATTCTGCTGAAACTGCTGTGTCCTGCACTACTGAATGGAAAATATTTATTTTCCTAAGCGTAACTCGCTTGAGCAGTGGCATATAAATCCTGCAGCTATATGTATTTGAATAGTTTGCAGATACATACATTTTTAATACTGGGGAATTTTTTTTTATTGTCAGATCATGCTGCTGCATGTACCAGGGACAGTAATGTGTTTTAGATAGATAACTGTGAGAAGCAATTTCAGAATTTTAACATTCAGTCTGGATGGTTTGTTCATCTTGTACAAAACAACGAGAAATGGAAAGCCAAAAAAGCAGCTTTCTGAAGCCAAAACATAGTGGACATCAGGAGCGATTATTAACCTGTAGGGTCTCGGATGTTACAAGGATTTGAAAAATAAGGAACAGTGCTAACACATTTGCTGAAGAAGATTACATGTCATCTACCATCTGTAATTACAACTGTGATGCAGTAGGTGATGTAAGTACACACTGGTTCATGGGCACTGATGGATAACTACATGGAAAAACATTGAAAAAACATGGAACAAATCATCAATACAATTAGAACAACTCATTTTAGTTTTTCTATAGTGACAATAATAAAGAGTATCAGATTATCTCAAAGCAGACCAAGAGCTACATACACCTCTGTATAAGGCCCCTTTCACACGATCGGACCGTTCAGGTCCGCCTGTCAGTTTTGACGGCGGACCTGAACGGGTGCTCCATGTTAGTCTATGGAGCGACGGATGTCAGCGGAGACATGTCCGCTGAGATCCGACCCAGTCCGATCCGCTGAAAGCAGGCGGATGGCCCTACGTCCAGATCTGTCGCTGGCGGATCGGATTGGGTGAGATCTGATGAAAACGGACATGCTGTCCATTTTCACCTGATCTCTCCATAGGCAACAGCAGCGCCCCTCCCCGCTCAGTGAGCAGAGAGGGACCTGTCATCCGCCGCCTCAGCGGAGATCAACGGAGAGATCTCCCACTGAGCCGGCGGACCGAGGCGGGCTCCTTGGAAACGGAGTCCGCCTCATGTGACTGAGGCCTAAAACCTAAGAATGTTATCAAAGACCCTTCAATTATGGCTTCAAATGATAATAAAGTCTTTTTTTTTTCATTTAAAAATAAACATGTTATACTTACCTGCTCTGTGCAGAGCAGCCAAGATCCTCCACTCAGTCCCTCACTGTCTCTCCTGGTCCCTCCCTCCTGCCGAGTGCCCCCACAACAAGCAGCTTACTATGGGGGACCCGAGCCAAGACGCTGCTCTGTGTGTCCATTCAGATAGGAGCCGCAGCTCGGCACTGCCCCCTCTCTCTCCTCATTGGCTCACTGACTTTGATTGACAGCAGCGGGAGCCAATGGTGCCCCACTGCTGTCTCAGCCAATGAGGAGGGGAGTCCTCGAGAGCTGAGACTCTCATACATCATCGCTGGATCCAGATAAGGCCAAGGTATTAGGGTGTCTGCTGCACACAGAAACTTTATCTTAATGCATAGAATGCATTAAGATAAAAAAACCCTTCTGTCTTTAGAACCACTTTCAGACGCTATCTATACTCCGATTCTGAATACTTTAATAATCCCAGAGGGATTCTCCTATAGGAGAAGTCAGACTGGTATTCCGAGTTTCTCCCCATGAACCACAGCTTCTGCTTCAGTCAACAGGAAGACTCCATGATTCCTTTACAGCTACCTGATTTTATTTCATTTGCTGCTATAGGCAAACACAGGGAGTTGGATTTACTAAAACTGGTGCAGCTGTGTATTGTAGCCAATCAGCTTCTAACTTCAGCTTGTTCAATTAAGCTTTGACAAAAAAAAAAAAAAAAAAAAAACATGAAGTTGATTGGTTTCTTTGCAGAGCTGCACCAGAATTTGCACTCTCCAGTTTTAGTAAATTAACCCCCAGGCTGTCTGGAGTAATTCATTCTGACCCACTAATAATTAAGGGCCATTGTGGTTTTAAAGGAAACCTGTATTAAAGTAAAACTAAATAAAATCCTCATTAAAAAAAAAAATCCATAAACATTCTGTACTTAAATGGGTTGTATAAGCTGATGGTTTTTACTCTCAAGTACTCTATGCAAGAAGGTAAAAAACATTCTGTGGACAGCTTCTCCCCTAGCCCCACTAATACTTACCTGAGCCCCATCTTGACCCAGCGATGTGCATGAGAGTGGCAACTCTCCAGGGTCTCTCCCTCCTCACTGGCTAAGACACAACAGCAAGGGAGCCATTGGCTCCCACTGCTGTAAACCACAGCCAGTGAGGAGGGAGCGGGGCCGAGCCACATTCTGTGCATCTTATGGACAAACAGAGGTGGCTCGGAAGCAAGTAGGCACGAGTGAACCCATAGCAAGTGGCTTGCAATAGGGTGCCACTCGGCAAGGGGGGAGAGGCAGGTAAGCATAACAGTAATTATTAAAAACAAAAAAAGAGCTTTAATGGCCCTATAACTTATGTTTCATTAAATCACTTCTTACTATTTTTCTGCCTCCTTGTAACATCCTCTGCAAACTCCTGAACCTTTTCTTTCCTTTAGTTGTGGTCACGTGCACTGCTCTATGCACACCACACAATCCATAGTCCATCTCAAGAGTGAAAAAGAGAAGGTGGTTATGCTTCGATATACAGTGAGACCAAGGAGAACGAACTCTGCCACCCTCCAACAAGAAATTGGATCACTGCAGGGAAAAAGGGATTTGGAGATATGGAGGCGACTGAGAGCAATGGAAGTTACTTTTTTGAGTCAAGAAAACACACTTGAATTGAATATATTTTTTTTAAATCAGAGTTTGTTGTCAGTCAAACAAAAACGGTGGGCTGCAATAGTGCTTTCTCAATAAAAATGCTAATTGCCTCACGGTCCCCAGCTTCAATGCATTTGAAAGGCACTGACCTGCAACAATAATTCAACAAGTCAAAGTGAATTAAAAGATCTCCATATGCATTGATTTAATTAAAAAATGAGTTTGGCTGAAAAATCAGCAGCACATTCCTATAGTAATTGAAGAACAACAACATATACAGTGCTGTGAAAAGAAAGAAAAACAGCCCTGAAGGTAGAGTTTCCCTCCATGTCCAACATGCACATAAATAATCATAGCACAACTTATAAGTTGCAGTACACATTGTATATATCACATATTGAAGCAAGAGGTAACTCAGTCCGACGCATTTTATCTATAATGGCTTCTTCAGGGATTCAGGGGATATATGGTTTGAACAGAATTGGTGTGAGGGCAGGAGAAATCAGCAATATAAAACGAGATATTTCCTCCGACACAGTCAGAGATGCTGGAAGGTGTACAGATGCATTAGACGAATCAAGTCAAAGAGGGGGAGGCCCCACCTCAAAGCCACAACATCAACCCCAGGAACAAGGAACGAATATCGAGGACCACTGAGTGGTTAAATCAGAGCCACAGAGGAAAGATAACACTCCTATATGTTTCTGCAGCACATGCACAGCAAACCCCCTAGTGGATAACCAGGAATCCCAAAGTGAAATATGTAGCTGAGGGAAACAGTCACTAATGGGTTCCCACAATACCACGAGGGCCAGAGATGCATGCCTTCATGTAGATCACCTCATGGAGGCACGCACCTCCAGCACTCGTGGTTTTTGCTTTTCCTGGTTATCCACTGGGGGACTTGCTGTGCATTTGTTGCAGAAACATATAGGAGTGTTATTATCTTTCTTCTGTGGCTCTGAATTAACCACTCTAAGGTCCTCGGTATTCATTTCTTGTTCCTGGGGTTGTTGTCATGGCTTGGGGGTGGGGCCTCCCCCATTTTTACTTAACTCTTCTGCATCTGTACACCTTCCAGCATCTCTGACTGGGTCGGAGGAAATATAACGTGCAACTCACCTGATATTGCTGCTTTCTCCTGCCCTCACACTAATTTTGTTCAAACCATACATCTCCTGAACCCATAAAGAAGCCATTATTGGCAAAACGCATTGGAGCAAGTCACCTCCTGCTTCAATATGTGATATATACAACGTGTACTGCAACTTATAACTTGTTCTATGATTATTTATGTGCATATTAGACATGCAAGAGGGAAACTCTGCCTTCAGGGCTGTTTTTCTTGCTCTGAACTAAATGTGTGGGTATATTCATGTTTTTAAGGGGTATTACCCCTAGTATGTCTTTATCAGATTTGTAATAAAAATTTTCATTTTTATATGTGTATTGATATTCATTCTGAGAGGTGTTTATTTGGCACTCATGAAGTCCCAACTATACTTTCTTGTTCTTCAATCCCCATATGTATTCTTGATCTGGATAAGCAACTCTGAAAGCAATAAAGTTACTTGATCAGAATGATAGCCAAACAAATATCATGCTGTGACAAATATATTAGAAGTTGAAGCCAATAACATTTTCTCAGTAAGTTTTCCTTTAAACCACTAAGCTGACCTTAACCTACCAATACTCTCCGTATGCATATCAGTTACGACTCGTAAAATGGAAATGTGGCCTGTCCTCTTCAATATGCATGTGTGCGAAAATGACATGAGAGAGAAAGAAAACACGTCAAACTGATTCTTACTGTTCAACAACCACCTAGCGGATCTTAAGTCAGTTTAAAGTAGACATAATCCCTAACTGAATTACATTTAGCTTGCTAAAAAAAAATAATATCTGTCTATCATATACAACTGTCTTTTTCTCCCATCATCTTTTGTTAAATCTCAGCACAGCTTAACTCTTCGCAGCACTTTTTGTCTACACAAATACACTCCAACAATGCTTGAGTGGCATGTCAGGGTTTCCTTATAAAAAAGCCATTTCAATGAAAGCTCGTGTGACAATGCAGGGTTACTACGCAGAAGCACAAATAGGAGACTAAACATGGTTATCGTATGTTCGCAACAGCCCGAATATGGACCTTCATAGTATGATCAAATGATTGCATTCATATGTGAAAGCATGTGAATTACAGGTCCATCACTGCTGTTGACAAACAAGATGAGGGGGATTACTAAAAGTGTCGTTGACAAAGGTTTTCACAACTTTGCATCAAGTGAAACACAGCCAGTTTGAAATTTTCATTTTCTAGAGAAACATAAAAGACAGATGCTGATTGACTGCTATTAGCAAGGGTACCAGCTGATACAGAACTTATCTCAGACACATTTTATTATTTACCCCTATACAGTTAACCACTTCAATACAGGGCACTTATACAACTTCCTGCCCAGACCAATTTTCAGCTTTCAGCGCTGTCGCACTTTGACTGACAATTGTGCGGTCATACTACACTGTGCCCAAACTACATTTTTATCATTTTGTTCCCACAAATAGAGCTTTCTTTTGGTGGTATCTGATAACCTCTGGGATTTTTATTTTCTTCTAAACAAATAAAAAAAAAAAAAAAACACGAAAATTAAAAAAAAAAAAAGTTTTTTTTGTTTCCATTACATAACTTTGTAAATAATTAAGTTTTCTCCTTCACTGCTGGGGCTACACTGACGAGCACTGATAAGGCGGCACTGACGGGCACCAATGAGGTCGCACTGATGGGACACTGATAGGTGGCACTGATAGGTACACACAGGCAGCACTGATAGGAGGCACGGATGGACATGGATGGGCACTGATAGGCGGCACCGATGGGCATGGATGGGCACTTATTGGTGGCACTGATGTACACTAATGGATGGTACTAATGGGCATCACTGATTGGCAGGCATCCATTGTGGGCACTGATTGGCATCCATTGTGGGCACTGATTGGCATCCCTGGTGGCCATGGGTGGCATCCCTGGTGGCGACCCTGGTGGTCCAGTGTGGGCATCCTCAGGGGTGCTGCGCTGATAGTCAATCAGCACAGACCCCACCTGTCAGAGGAGCAGGCGATCGGCTCTCCTCTACTTGCGTCTAACAGACGCAAGTGAGGAAAAGCCTATCAATGGCTCTTCCTATTTACACTGTGATCAGCTGGACATGGCTGATCACGTGGTAAAGAGTCTCCATCAGAGATTCTTTACCTAGATTGGTGTTGCAGTGTGGAGGGCAGCAAATGGTTAAGCTGAATGAGCAAATCAAACACAATAAAGGTCAATTTACTAAACGTTACCACGTTCGCCCGATTTTTTTATAGTGTGTATGAGCCTTTATAGTTGGAAATGTTTGAAATATGTATACAAAGTCTCAAAATATCGTTTTGTTTGTTATTTTTAAATGCAAAATGCCAGAAAGCTAGGGAACATGTAATTTATGCCAAATGCTGCAAAATGGACACAGCCCAAATGGATGATGCCTATTGCCTTCCTCAAGTGGTAATATTGTGATGACCACTTCATTAGTCTGTCCATGGTGGTCTTTATTGCCTGGATATAGTGGTTTTTATGTGATGGCAAATTCCTGGCTGCTGTATTCTTAATGTGGTAGTCATTAGCAGATTGTAAAGACAGAGACTCTCCGGTTGCTGTTGCTTCAGTGAATTGCTGCTAAAGCGGTGCGCAACCTCAGGTCTTTTACCAGTCAGACCATTCGTCCAAAAAGGGGATCACCATAATCATGGCAAACGTGGCGATCTCCAAGTCTGACATAGGTCATTTCCTGTGCTTATTGGTCACTTATCTGACTGCTTTCTCCAGTGATGAGCCAATCCTTTTTTACCACTTCAATAAAAGTTTTGAGCTGTACTTTGCCACATTGAATGGAAAGGAAGAGGAGAGGGAGTTACACAGAAATTAAGACACCAGATAGGTTTCAGAAATAAGCGAATTTCCCACAGGCAGACTGGGCTTTTGAATATCTTGCCATATCAACATGGCAACTAGGATTGAGGCAGCCCTTTGAATTACTTGTGCAGTAACAAACAGTGTTGCAATACAATATGGTTTCTAATGTTAAACTAGCAGATCCACTTTAACTCCCAGAAAAAAATAGATGAAATATACACCATTCTGTGCGCTCTGCAAGAAAAAGTCTGGCAGCCAGTCTCCCAAGATTCTGCCCCTCCCTTAACAATTATGTTTTATATAGCGCAAGTTCTAAGCATAACATTCTGCTGGCATAGTGACCTGCAGTCTTGAAGATCTTACAAAAACTTTGTTCTGTGAAAAAAAACAGAACAAAAGAAACACTTACAAAGCTCAAAGCAGACAGAAGGATCTGAACAAGATAGCAATTGTAGAACTAAACTACCGATTTGGCTTCTAAAGTGTGGATATCACACTTCTATGACCACATAAGTATTCAAAAGTCTTAAGTACAAGTTAAGAACTAGGAGCCGAGGGTTACTGACAACTGGCACTCACTAAGGACAATTAACTGAGTGCAACAGAGCTATACACTTCAGCTCTGCTGTATTGTATGTTTCCAATTACAGCTGTTTGAGGAGAGGCCAACCATATATTTACAATATATATATATATATATATATATATATATATATATATATATATATATATATATATATATATATATATATATATACACATACACACACACACACACACACATATACACACACCATTAATTATTATTTTTTATATTATTTTTCATATAGTTGCTTTGATAATACAGTGGTTAAAATATTTATATGTATTTATACACACATAATATATATATATATATATATATATATATATATATATATATATATATATATATATATATATATATATACACACACACACACACACACACACATATATATACACATATATACACACAGTGGGGACGGAAAGTATTCAGACCCTCTTAAATTTTTCACTCTTTGTTATATTGCAGCCATTTGCTAAAATCATTTAACTTAATTTTTTTCCTCATTAATGTACACACAGCACCCCATATTGACAGAAAAACACAGAATTGTTGACATTTTTGCAGATTTATTAAAAAGAAAAACTGAAATATCACATGGTCCTAAGTATTTAGACCCTTTGCTCAGTATTTAGTAGAAGCACCCTTTTGATCTAATACAGCCATGAGTCTTTTTGGGAAAGATGCAACAAGTTTTTCACACCTGGATTTGGGGATCCTCTGCCATTCCTCCTTGCAGATCCTCTCCAGTTCTGTCAGGTTGGATGGTAAACGTTGGTGGACAGCCATTTTTAGGTCTCTCCAGAGATGCTCAATTGGGTTTAAGTCAGGGCTCTGGCTGGGCCATTCAAGAACAGTCACGGAGTTGTTGTGAAGCCACTCCTTCGTTATTTTAGCTGTGTGCTTAGGGTCATTGTCTTGTTGGAAGGTAAACCTTTGGCCCAGTCCGAGGTCCTGAGCACTCTGGAGAAGGTTTTCGTCCAAGATATCCCTGTACTTGGCCGCATTCATCTTTCCCTCGATTGCAACCAGTCGTCCTGTCCCTGCAGCTGAAAAACACCCCCACAGCATGATGCTGCCACCTCCATGCTTTACTGTTGGGCCTGTATTAGGCAGATGAAGAGCAGTGCCTGGTTTTCACCACACATCGCTTAGAATTAAGGCCAAAAAGTTCTATCTTGGTCTCATCAGACCAGAGAATCTTATTTCTCACCATCTTGTAGCCCTTCAGGTGTTTTTTAGCAAACTCCATGAGGGCTTTCATGTGTCTTGCACTGAGGAGAGGCTTCTGTCGGGCCACTCTGCCATAAAGCCCCGACTGGTGGAGGGCTGCAGTGATGGTTGACTTTCTACAACTTTTTCCTATCTCCCGACTGCATCTCTGGAGCTCAGCCGCAGTGATCTTTGGGTTCTTCTTTACCTCTCTCACCAAGGCTCTTCTCCCCCAATAGCTCAGTTTGGCCAGACGGCCAGCTCTAGGAAGGGTTCTGGTCATCCCAAACGTCATCCATTTAAGGATTATGGAGGCCACTATGCTCCTAGGAACCTTAAGTGCAGCAGAAATTTTTTTGTAACCTTGGCCAGATCTGCGCCCTGCCACAATTCTGTCTCTGAGCTCTTCAGGCAGTTCCTTTGACCTCATGATTCTCATTTGCTCTGACATGCACTGTGAGCTGTAAGGTCTTATATAGACAAGTGTGTGGCATTCCTAATCAAGTCCAATCAGTATAATCAAACACAGCTGGACTCAAATGAAGGTGTAGAACCATCTGAAGGATGATCAGAAGAAATGGACAGCACCTGAGTTAAATATATGAGTGTCACAGCAAAGGGTCTGAATAATTAGGACCATGTGATATTTGAGATTTTCTTTTTTAATAAATCTGCAAAAATGTCAACAATTCTGTGTTTTCCTGTCAAATTGAGTGCTGTGTGTACATTAATGAGGAAAAAAAATTAACTTAAATGATTTTAGCAAATGACTGAAATATAACAAAGTTAAAAATTTAAGGGGGTCTGAATACTTTCCGTCCCCACTGTAAAAAAAAAAAAAAAAAAATATATATATATATATATATATGTGTGTGTGTGTGTGTGTGTGTAAATAAGTAAATATTTTAACCACTGTATTATCAAAGCAACTATATTAAAAATAATATAAAAAATAATAATAATAATAAATGGTATATGAGAGTTAGTGACTGGGAACAAGAAGGCAAATTTACCAAATATGTGCTCATGTCTATAATGGGGATGATATTGTCAAAGCCTCAGATAAACCATTATGGCTCAAAAGAAAAATCAGTTTGTAAAGGGTAGGGATGCACCGATTCCATTTATTTTTTACAACGAGTACCGATACTTTTTTTTAAGTATTAATTATTTATTTATTTATTTAAGGTACTTATATAGCGCCGTGAATTTGCGAATCGCTTTACATATACGTTGTACACTCACATCGGTCCCTACCCTCAAGGAGCTTACAATCTAAGGTCCCCAACTCACATTCATATACTAGGGCCAATTTAGACAGAAGCCAATTAACCTACTAGCATGTCTTTGGAGTCGCCGATACCAATTACCGATACCTACCGCAACTGTTTTGTTTACACTTCAGCTGTCAGCAATGGTACAAATAATTGAAAAGTCATTTACAAATGAAATAAATTGATTTTGTTTTTTAATTTTGTGCTTTTTTTAATGTAAAATGTGTAAATATATGTTAATATATAAATGTATAAGTGATGGTGTTGGTATACAAATGTTTATCAACTCAATATCTAAAATACCATGTGATGGGAAAAAAAAAAAAAAAATGAAATCTATATAAAACAAAATGTGATATCGAACGAATAAGTGAACAAACAAATAAACATTGTGATACAGTCCAACATGCACCACTGAGTGTGCAATAAAGCTGGATAAAACCCAATATAGTCCGGTAGTGAGAGTGATAAAACAAGAAACAAATTCCACTGTAACAGTCAGAGGATCATGTGATGTGACGATACGTCATGTCATGTGATGTGACGATACGTGTCAGGATTGGAGCAATAGGTTTACCAGGAACTGGCTGTACATACGAGCTTGGTGCTTGTGGATTGCTGCTGTTTTACTGCTTTTAAATGTGAGTGTTTGCTTTTACTCTGCTTGTTATACGGGATTACACTATGGGCATTTCCTTTCTTTGTGCCTAAAACTCCCCCTGCATACTGAGGATATTATCAGAGGGACTTGAACATCTAACTACAAAATCTGGGCAGAAGGATACGAGCTCGGCGCTCGTGGATTGATGCGAGCTATTAAATATAATAAGTGAGTTCATTTATTATGCGTGTCACCACAAACTACCTCATATGGGATTACGCTATGGACTGTCTTTTTTTTTTTTATCTAAACCCCACATACTGAGACCACCATCGTTTAAGTTCACTGGAGCTGGTCAAAAGGACATTCGAAGATCACCTATAATTCCTTCTATGCCGTATACCTTCCGGGAGTAAGGTGAGAGGCTTGTGCACACAGAGGTGCCACCATTAGAAGATTAGCTGGGTGGGCACCGATCCATTGATTGCTCACGGTGGAGGGATTCACCATTTGTGTGGAACATTATTTCAGACTGTTACAGTGGAATTTGTTTCTTGTTTTATGACTCTCACTACCGGACTATATTGGTTTTATCCAACTTTATTGCACACTCAGTGGTGCATGTTGGACTGTATCACACTGTTTATTTGTTCATTTATTCGTTCAATGTCACATTTTGTTTTATAGATTTATTATATTCGGTTCTAGATTTTTTTTTCCATCACATGGTATTTTATATATTCTGTATATTGAGTTGATACACATTTGTATACCACACACATCGCAATGCCATCACGTATACATTTATATATATTTTTTCTGCTTAGGATCAGTTAATCAGGTGCTTGCTGCAGTGTATTTAGCCCCCATCTTCACCTTCATCTTGACAGTGCAGGAGTTACCTACCTTTATATGCTAATATGTATGCATGAAAATATTCACTAACAAAGCAAACAAAAGAAAGTTTTAATTGTTTATCGTTTATAAAATAGACGTGAACAAAAAAAAAAAAAAGCAGGAAAATAATAATTAAATGGAGGAGAATAGGAAGTTAATTAAGGCTGATTAGAGTAAGTTAAGGGTTACTAAGGGGTTAAACCTAGGAACATTTGTCCATCCCCACTGACAGCTCAAAGAACCGAGCCTGAAAGTATCGGTTTCAGGTATCATGCATTTGCACAAGTACCGATACTTGTGCAAATACTCGGTATCGGCACCGATACCAGTGTCGGTGCAACCCTAGTAAAGGGATAGAAAACTGGCTAAAAGACCAAATTCAGAGAACAGTGGTTAATGATTCTTACTCTGAATGGTCTAAGGTTATTAGTGGTGTACCCCAAGGTTCGGTGCTGGGACCCTTACTTTTTAATATATTTATAAATGATATAAGGTCTGGAATTAAAAGTACCATTTCAGTCTTTGCAGATGACAACAAACTAGTGGAATAACTTCTCCAACTTACAAGCCCTCCTCAATGCACGGTTTAATTGGGCAACTATGTGGTAAATGATTTAAAGAGGAAGTAAACCCTAATGGGTTTACTTCCTCTTTGTTTCCCTGCAATGGTAAGGCATAATGGGCTACTAAGCATCACATAGTAGCCCATTATGTGTTACTTACCTGACACAGGAGCCTGCGATGTCACGGCTGTCACCTCTTCCATGTAGGTTTAGGAGATATTTCTTGCACCTGCAGGTAAGCCTTAACTGCTTGCTGACTGCCGACTGTCAATTGACGGCCAGGCCGCGCAGCTCTTGTTGGGGGCGGGCGTCATATGACGGCCTCGCTTTCCCGGCCCACCAGGGGGCACGCGTGCCTGCCGTATCACTGGGCACCCGGTGCGTGTGCCCAGCGGCCGCGATGTCCGCCAGGCACCTGCGATTGCCGGTAACACAGCAGGACCGTGGATCTGTGTGTGTAAACACACAGATCCACGGTCCTGTCAGAGGAGAGGAGACCGATGGTATGTTCCCAGTACAGAGGAACACCGATCAGTCACCTCCCCTAGTGAGTCCCTCCCCCTACAGTTAGAAACACTCCCTAGCAAACACAGTTAACCCCTCGATCACCACCTGGTGTTAACCCCTTCCCTGCCAGTCACATTTATACAGTAATCAGTGCATTTTTATAGCTTGGATCGCTGTATAAATGTGAATGGTCCCAAAAATGTGTCAAAAGTGTCCGATGTGTCCGCCGCAATATCGCAGTCACGATAAAAAACGCGGATCGCCGCCATTACTAGTAACAAAAAAAATTAATAAAAATATTATAAATCTATCCCCTAATTTGTAGACGCTATAACTTTTGCGCAAACCAATCAATATACGCTTATTGCGATTTTTTTTACAAAAAATATGTGGAAGAATACATATTGGCCTAAACTGAGGAAAAAATGTGTTTTAAAGAAATGGATATTATCGCAAAAAGTAAAAAAGTGTTTTTTTTTCAAACTTGTCACTGTTCTTTGGTTTATAGCGCAAAAAATAAAAACCGCAGAGGTGATCAAATACCACCAAAAGAAAGCTCTATTTGTGGGGGAAAAATGATAACAATTTCATCTGGGTACAGTGTTGTATGACCGCGCAATTGAAAAATGAAAGCTGAAAAATGGCTTGGGCAGGAAGGGGGTGAAAATGCCCTGTATGGAAGTGGTTAATCTAGGCTTACCTGTAGGTAAAAGTGGTCTGTAAGGGTTTAAAACCACTTTAATGTTGATAAATGTAAAGTTATGCACTTGGGGGCTAAGAACATGCATGCATCATACATACTAGGCATGTAACTTTTTAATCTTCTCCAAAGCATCAAAAAAAGTCTCTAAACCTCAACAAACAAAATATAAACTTGAGGTCCAAGGCAGATATCTTGGACTCTCTGAATTCCCCAATCCAATGCACAAGCCACTCTATAGCTCTTTAGGATACTGTATATGCATTACTTTACAGGATGCTGGGAGGCCAACCAAAGCTCCGACTTGAAACCAAAGTTGTTATTTGCATACCAAGCATGTCCAAACTTTAACTTTCTTTCAGAACAAGGGACGCAGTACAAATACAAGTGGGCAGCAAGAAAATTGGGTCCCCTTCTGCTTTTGGGTTTTTGCTGTAAACCCAACTCAACTTTAAGGTTCCAGTCACACTTTTGCTGCATAAAAATGGAATTCAAGCACAAATCCCATTCTTTACTATTGATCTGGTTCACTTAAATGGACTGCAGTTTTGTGTGAAAAGCAAAGGGAAACTATATGGGTCCAATCACATCTACACGTGTGCATTACCATGAACGCTGTGTGCACAATTGAACTGTGTGAATCCAACCTTAATCTTTCAATTTAGTATGCAATTTCTTCTTTAAAGAAAAAGGCCAGCCATTTTTACCTTTGAGCAGTACAATTCCCATCTAAGAGCAAGCACCACATGAAGCCCGTTATTAGCACTCTTAGATAAAATTTTTTAGCTCCTGAAATATATTGATCTTGCCTCACGTGTGACAAATTCACTTTCAACAAAAACATTGGTTATAGGACACTTTTATATTTTCCTAAAAGCTGAATTGCAGAAAGACATTTAAATACACAGCTGAAACACATATATGCCATATGTCTTACTTGCCAAGGGCTTTGTAATTGTGTTCAGCCAGACTTATAATCTATGCACCCCTGCCATTTTTATTTGTAGTAGATCATTAAACCACCTGACATTTGCATTTATTGTTTCAGACTCTTATATGTTCTTGAATTCCTTGATCAACACACCTGCTGTGGCAATGGTGAATGGTTCCCCCAATGCCTGTTAGTTTTGTAACTGGTATTACAGACAATTAACCAAATATTGCAGCAAGAAAACGGGGTCTACCTATAACTGAAATCCCACTTAAAGTGCAACTTTAGTCAGAAAATTAAGTCCTGCTAGATCATTTCATGCTGGCCCCTTTTGCTGGTGTAGTTATCTAAAACATTAAAAATAAGTGTCTAGACTGTTTAAAGTCCAGTAATACACTGTCTGGCCCTACTCTGCACATGTAGAGTTGCTCTCCATTTTTTGGAACTGCTGAATTTGTAGAGGTCGATCTTCTGACAGCCTTAAAACAGAATTTAACCCTCCTATCCTTTACAGACAAGGAAGCTGCTTCAGTTTGATCTGCAACAGCCGTGGTGCTGCACATGTGATCAGTTAGGACACCAGCCATTTGATGGTTTGATAGTTTTGTTGAGCACACAAACAAATGTGACAGTTAGCAATCCCGGCATTCCAGGAATGTTTTTTGAAACTGTTGAATCGATCGATGGGTTTAGTTCTGCTTTATGAGACTTCAGCAAAATGAAACCAGCAATGCTGGAGGCATTTTACAGTACACACTAATTTTGGTAGCATAATCATTAATGTGGAATGGATGTTCCTCGCTAAAGAACATTATTTTTTTTTCCAAGTTGTTATGGGTAAAGCTCTGCTTTACCTTTTCAGGATTAAAGTGTATCTAAACCCCCGACCAAAAAAAAAAATTCTATTTCACAGATGACTGGGAGAAAGAAGGACAGCACTCTTGGTTAGTACATAACGGTCAGTCTGAGTGCTGGTGTACAGAGTAATACATCAATATAATATCAATTCAGTCTTACTGCTTAGCCCATTTATTTCACAAATTTGTCTGAAAAAAAAAAATGCGATCTGGCTCTTCCAAGTAGGGCGCACGCATGCGAACCACTGGAGCCCAGCGACATGTACCGCAGACTCAATGTCTGCCGTAATCCACCGATGATAGAGGAGAGAGGCAGATTGTCCTTTTGTCAGTAGGGAAGGCATGGATCCTGTGTTCCTGCAAAGCAGGGACACAGATCCATGCCTTCCCCTTGTAAAAGCACCTCCCACACAGTACACAAACACAGGCTAGGAACACATTTAACCCTTTGATCACCCCTGATGTTAACTTCTTCCCAGCCAGTGTCATTAGTACAGTGACAGTGCATATTTTTTTAGCACTGATCACGGTTATAATGACACTGGTCCCCAAAAAGTGTCAAAAGTGTAAGTTAATGTCCAATATCTGCAATGTCGCTGATCGCTACCATTACTAGTAATAAAATTTATATATATATATATATATATATATATATATATATATATATATATATATATATATATATATATATATATATATATTACACACACACACACACACACACGCGAGCGGGCCCTCTGATCCCTCCTGTATTGATTTGTGTTGTAAGTGTACTGTCTGCCCCATGTTGTAAAGTGCTGCGCAAACTGTTGGCACTATATAAATCCTGTATAATAATAATAATATACCATATTTGTAGATGTTATAACTTTTGCAGACAGCAATCAATATTCACAATATACAGGGATTGTTTTACCAAAAATATGTAGCAGAATACATACTGGCCTAAACTTATAAAAGAAATCTGATTTAAAAAAAAAAAAAATTACATTTTTTTTTTTTTTAAATTGTCCGTATTTTTTGTTTAAGTGCAAAAAATTAAAAAACGCAGAGGTCATCAAATACCACCAAAAGAAAGCTCTACTTGTGGGAAAATAAGGACAATTCATTTTATTTGGATAGTGTTGCTCGACCGCGCGCCATTGTGAGTTAAAATAATGCAGTGCCATATTGCAAAAAATGGCCTGGTCATGAAGAGGGGTAAATCTTCTGGAGGTCAAGTGGTTAAACTTTTCTAGCTTTTTAGTATTCTTAAAAGGCAAAAAACATTAAGCGCTATACTTAAAGTGATACTAAACACACTGTTTAACCACTTCCAGACCGCCCACCGTCGTTATACATCGGTACTTTGAAGAGGAATAGCGTTGTTATGGCAGCAGTTAGCTGCCATACCCTGGTTATCCCCTTCTTCAGCAGGCGATCCGCTTCAAGATAAAAGTGGTCTCTGCAGTGGATTCACCGGGAGATCGCTTTTATCGTAGGCGGGCGAGGGCCCCCCCGCCACTTACCGGAGCTGTCGGCAGCTGCGGAGACAATCGGATCCTTCTCCTGGCCTGACATGGAGACGAGTGAGGGGAAGATGGCCCCCACCCGTCTCCATATCATTGCAGGGCGGAAGCGACGTCAAAACTTCACTCCTGCCCATAGCTATTAACCACTTCCCACCCAAGGACGTCATATGACGTCTTAGGCTTTCAGTGGGAATATCTGAATGATGCCTGCAGCTACAGGCATCCTTCAGATATCCTTGTTTTCAACCGGCGATTCTGTGCACCATAGGAATGATCAGAGTGGCAATTCCATTGCTTGATCGTTCTTACAGGAGACAGATATCCCCCCCCTCCCACGGCCACCCGGTGCTTCCTGATGGCACCGGAGAGCCCGGAAAAAGAAGAAAGAATCGGCCGGTGCCGGATGACGACCATAGAGATTTTCGGTGACCAGATGGTCACCAGTCATCTCTATGACCGTCGGAGGGCCGGTCGTGACATTATGACATCACGTCCATGCCGCAGAAGTAAACAAAGCCGCGATTACGGCTGGTAAGCATGAGATCATGGATTTTTTTTTCCGATCTCATGCTTTCCAACCTGGAGGAGAGATGTGGTGTATTATTGACACCCCATCTCTCCATAAAGAGGACCTGTCACAAACGATTCCTATTACAAGGGATATTTACAATCCTTGTAATAGGAATAAAAGTGATTAAAAAAATGTAAAAGAAAGTGTAAAAAATAAATAAATTAAATAAAAATAATGACAGTAATTTAAAACGCCCCTGTCCCCGGTAGCTCGCGCTCAGAAGCGAACGCACACGCAAGTCCCGCCAACATATGTAAACGCTATTCAAACTACACATGTGAGGTATCGCCGCGTGCGTTAGAGTGCGAGCAACAATTCTAGCAAACCAGACCTCCTCTGTAACTCTAAACAAGTAACCTGTAAAAAAAATTTCAAGCGATGCCTATGGAGATTTTTGAGTACCGAAGTACCACTCATTCCATGAGTGTGCGCAATTTTAAAGTGTGCCATGTTGGGTATCTATTTACTCAGCATAACATTATCTTTCACATTATACAAAAAATTAGGCTAAATTTACTGTTTTGGTATTTTTTAAATCATGAAACTGTTTTTTTTTTCCCAAAAAAAAACGCGTTTGAAAAATTGTTGCAACGACCGCCATTTTATTCCCTAGGGTGTATGCTAAAAAAATATATATATATATATATATATATATATATATATATATATATATATATATATATATATATATATATATATATATAATGTTTGGGGGTTCTGGGTAATTTTCTAGCAAAAAAAATTATGATTTTTACATGTAGGAGAGAAGTGCCAGAATGACAGAAATGACATTTTTTTTTTTTACATTTTTAGTCTAAATATGAGATCTGGGGTCTTTTTGACCCCAGATCTCATATTTAAGAGGTCCTGTCATGCTTTTTTTCTATTACAAGGGATGTTTACATTCCTTGTAATAGGAATAAAAGTGATACAATTTTTTTTTTTTTTTTAAAGAACAGTGAAAAAATAAAAGGTAAAATAAATAAGGAGAAAAAAAATTTTATTAAACGCGCCCCGTTCCACTGTGCTTGCGTTCAGAAGCAAACGCATACGTGAGTAGCGCCCGCATATGAAAACGGTGTTCAAACCACACGTGAGGTATCGCCGCGATCGTTAGAGCGAGAGCAATAATTCTAGCCCTAGACCTCCTCTGTAAGTCAGAACATGCAACCTGTAGAATTTTTTAAACGTCGCCTATGGAGATTTTTATGTGTAAAAGTTTGTCGCCATTCCACGAGTGGGTGCAATTTTGAAGCGTGACATGTTGGGTATCAATTTACTCGGCGTAACGCTATCTTTCACAATATAAAAAAAATTGGGCTAACTTTACTGTTGTCTTATTCAAAAAAAGTGTATTTTTTTTTTAAAAGTGTGCTTGTAAGACCGCTGTGCAAATACGGTGTGACAGAAAATATTGCAACGACCACCATTTTATTCTCTAGGATGTTAGAAAAAAATATGTATAATATTTGGGAGTTCTAAGTAATTTTCTAGCAAAAAAAAAAACTGTTTTTAACTTGTAAACAACAAATCTCAGAAAGAGGCTCTGTCCTATAGTGGTTAATTTACATTAACTTTTCTATTTCTGTATGTAAATGAGGACACTAATAAATGAAAAAAAAAAAAAGTACTTTTTCCTAATCGCTATACAGCTGTCAAGTGACCCAGAATTTTCGTTTGGAGTACAGTGCAAGTTCACACCACAAAAACGTTCAGATCAGTTCCGAATGAGTTTCTGCATGCACGTTTTTAATGCGTTTTTTTAATGTTTTCCGTTGCATTTTTGATGCGTTCCAAATTATTTTTTTTCTTCTTCTTACCGCTTTCCAGTACAGTTTTGTGCAGGAAACATGCAGTATTTTTTTTTCCTGGAACAGGAATGCGCTGAAAATGCAAGCACTGGTGTGAACTATGTCATTGAAAACCATGTAAGCTACTTTCTAAGCGTTTTGGATGCAAAGCACTGGAACGCATGTGGTGTAAACTAGCTCTAAAACAATATCAATAAACCCTTTTAAAAATTGGCAAACAAACATACATTTGAAATCAAATCTTTATTATTTTGTGTAAATAACATGGTTACAGGCTGTGTCACGTCCCTCCAGCCCAGGTCTTAGAATAAGCCTAATCTACATGCAATATCCCTCCTCCATTGTTTTTAGCTTGTTATTTGGCATGGAGGAGGAGGGAGGGAGTGTGCTGTCATTTACTACTGTGTATACACCCACATGTGACTCTATAGTCACATGGGCTGCTCAGATATGATGGGGAGGAAATGCTCACCATAGACACTCACTGAAAACTGAGCATGTGCAGAGCTGCCACCACAGCTGAAAAATCCCTAGTTGAATTGGGGACATGAACAGAAGGTGTAGCTATAGAGCATAAGGATCAACCAGGATTTTTGCAGAATACGGGAAACAAATCTCATATTGACAGAGTATGAACAGCATGCAATATAGCGTTTATTGATCTTTTTCTTTCACACTACCGTGACTTTAGCCGCGAGTTTGACACAATTTCAGGGAGACTTGAGGTCTATGGACCTCAACTCGCATCAAAGTCGGACCAAAGTAGTGCAGGGACTACTTTGAAGTCAGCACGACTTGAAGTCATACTAAAATATAATATGGCTGTCATTGGAAATCATGGGGAACGACTTGTCACACAACTTTGCAGTCTCAAGTCGCGCAAATGTGAAAGGCGCCTTAAGTGGGGATCAGGGGCCAGGCGGGAAGAGGTTTAGAAATCATGTGGAGTTGGAGAGTAGAACTAGTCAAATATCTTTTAAAAAGTTTTTACACATTTTGCTTTAGAAAGATTACCAAGGCCTTAACCGTTGCATTTACTTTCAATTTTTTTAAAACCTACAAATTTTGCCTGGAAAACTGTAAAGCGCTATCAATCAATGGAGTACATTGAATGCAAGAACCTCTCGCTGTGAAAGCCAACTGTAAAGGTCAGTATACTGTATATAAGAGTGCACTAATCAATAAAAGCACACAATATTGCTGAAGTAGCTAAAATAGCAATTGCTCATTTATCTCACATACGTTCAGCTGTGAACAAAAGTCTGTGAAGCAGCAGAATTTTTATGAATTTCTATGTGGTTTTCCTCTAAAATTTAACCTGATCTACAGCTAAAAAGATGCCTACTAACAGATTCATACACTGATCAGTCATAATGTTATGACCACTGACAGGTTATGTGATTAACATTGATTATCTTATTATAATGGCATCTGAAAGTCTGTGGGATATATTAAACAGCAAGTAAACATGTTGTCCTCGAAGTTGACGCGTTGAAAGCAGAAAAAATGGGCATCATAGTTTGTTGTGTATGGGTCTGCAGACTTGTCAGGGTGCCCATGCTGTCCAAGATCAAAAGTGCCTACAATGGCACATGAGCATCAGAACTGGACCAAAGAGCTATTGAAGAAGGAAGGTGGCTTGGTCTGATTATTATAGTTTTTCCTTTTTTTAAATCATGTGGATGGGCAGGCGAGTGTGCATTCCTTAGCTGAGGAAACGGTTACACCATAAGAAAAAGGCAAGCTAGCAGAGGCAGTATGATACTTTGGAAAATGTTCTGCTGGAAACCTTGGTCCTGACGTTCATATAGATGTTACTTTAACACGTACCACCTACCTAAGCATTGTTGCTGACCAAGTATACTGCTTCATGGAAAATGTTTAAGTAATGGTTTGAGGAACACAACAACAGGTTCTAGGTATTTGCCTTGGTGTTCAAAGTTTTCAGATTTCAATCCAATTGAGCATCCGAGGGATGTGCTGCAAAAACAAGTCCTATCCATGGAGGTCCTACCTCACAACTTACAGAGGTTACAGGATCTGCTACTGACAGCTTTGTGTCAGTTACCACAACATACCTTCAAAAGGTCTAGTGGTGTCCATGCCTCAATGGGTCAGGGTTGCTTTAGCTGCAGAAGAGAATGGTTTGGTGGCACAAGGGGGCCTTCTCAATATTAGGTGGGTGGTCATAAACTTATAGGTGGTTGGTGAATATCCCAACGTTCTCTGGGCAAGCAAACTTGGATTAGAAATCCATTGGCCATGACAATTCTCTGCTTTAGTCCAAAATTAAGCCAGAACTTGAGCATATAATACCCGTCCTTGATCCCCACACACCTATTATTTTACTTGTAATTATTTGTTCTTTTATGTTTTTAAATTTAGGCTTAATATCACCTGCCTTAGTGTGGGAAAAATGATCTTTATACAAAAACAGAAATGTGCCATAACACATATATCAAACATCCAAACATGCACAACACTTGGGCCCCCTCATGCACAATAGGCATCAAAAATGCTGCTTTTAATGGCATTTGACTTTTTTTCTACCTCTAAACACCCCCCATATTAGCTTACATGTCCATGCACACATAGGCATTTAGAGGCAGAAAAAAAATCCCATCACTTGTGCATTCAGGAGAGGAACATTTTGGCGTGTTTAGTGCTTGAGCGCTCATTCATTTCAGTGGCCAGAATAAACTAGGAATGAATGCTTAAAGCTTGACATGTTATGTCTCTTCTGTAATAAAACAAACATACCTGCCTGTTTGCAATCCTCTGCAGAATGTACATGCATATGACATGAGCAGACATACACCGCTCCATTTACATTTCCAGTACAGTGACAGTATTCTAGGAGGAATGCTCCCTGCTGATACGTGGGAGTTACATCACCCCACATTACTAATAAAAACAACCGACTGGCAATGTGGAAGAGGCCAGAGACTGCCTGTCACTAGTGAGGGACCTCACGCACGTTGTACCATTGCAGGATAGGTAAGCATTTGTGCCTTTAGTTCTGCTTCAATAAATGTAGCATTTTACATTGTTTTGCAAACCTCTTCAGCCAACAGCATGTGGAGGACCCTCATCTCAGAGGAGCTGCCCAGTCTTTGTCATCTGTGCCCTAAAGAATACGTTCAGAAATTCAATATGAATGCAATTTGATGTTTTAATAAATATACCACACCAATAACGTTATAAAAAAAAAAAAAAATATCATAAATATTCTCTAAACGAAGATGTAATCAAAACCAGAAACTACAGATAAGTAAAGCAATACAACTAAAAAAAAAAAAAAACATAAATTCTAACTTGTGACACTTGCAGAAATATATTCAATGATCAGTTTTAATCTTTTTTCATGAAGAATGAAATTTTAATCTAGACCTTTCTTGGCATTTGACTGTAGGGACAGGATATAAAGCACCAGAGTGTTTCTTGCATTAAACCCCTACTGTCTCTATCACATCAATTAGCTAAAAGCAAGTTACAAATTGTGTTTAGCCACTTAGAATGTCAGAGACTTGCAGGCAACTGCCAGGTTTACTCAGATGTCCCGCAGTGTCCTCGGTCCCACAAACTAAAACAGACGGCACACTATTAATATTTAGGACCAAGAGAAAATGTCTGTGGCTATCCATTAGGGCAGTATCTTCTTGTTAGATTTAAAACATTAACCTTTTACTGCTTATGGTCGCTGTATGAAAGCAAATGGCTGAGGCACTAAATGTGCAGCGAATAAAATGGTTTTCGGTTGAGATGTTTACCAAAGCAGACAACCTCGTGAAATTCTCAGTACAACATTATAAATAAGTATTATTCTCAAATGAGAAATTATGTCTTGTTGAGCCCATTAATTAAAAAAGAATAAAATTTCATTTTTTTAATTCTTCATAATCAAACTTTGAAAAAGTAACACAGTTTTCCATTAATTTAAAGTGAATCTCATTTTTTTTTCTTTGGATAGAAAAGTGAGGCATTCAAACCCTCGTCAGAAGATTTACTCTCTCTATTTGTCCTGGTAAGCACTGTCCTCAAGAAGTAAAATGAGGGGGTGGGGGAACAATTCTGAGTTTTAACTAGAAGAGGAATAGAAGGAAACCCTAGTGGGATTTCTTATTCCAGTAACAACTGTCTTAAAAAGCTTTTGATTTTCCATACAAGTCTATGGGAATGCAACACCTGTTTGAAGTGGGTCCAATGAACCAGGCAGTGAATACTTTGCGATATCAGACGCACCTCAAATCGATTCCATCAACAAAAGCCCAAAGTCTGTTGACACCTGTTGTGTTCCATCACATAGAAAAAAAAAAAAACACATACATACGCACCTCCGCGCTGCAGTAGTGGTGTGATGCTGCAGCTCTACCGCCAGCTCTAACCCCGAAAACTGAGTGATCACATGACCGCCAATTGCTCAGTTCTCAGTCAACCCCCTTCAGCACTTACTGTTGTGGCAGGCTGGTAATGAGGCAGGCGTAAGCTGGCTTTGGCTCACAGTGGTGTGCTCAAAGCCGGAGCCAGCTGTCAGTATGGCAGCTGGGTGGATCCCAACAATATGGTCAGGATCCTTCCAGAGCCTGCAGTGGCTCTGTGACATTAGCTGACAGCGGACTTTAGTGCACTTTTGTAACCCAGAAGAGAAGTATGGTGAAAAAAAGCCTGTGGCCATACTTAACATTAATGATTTCTGGAAAACTAAAAGTTCTTATTTATATTTTTATGATATTCTACTTAAAGTGGTAGTAAAAGTATTTTCTTAAACTTGTACCTACAGGTAAGCCTTGCACTGTTTAGGAGATATTCACACGGGATGCAGCCAGTGACGTGACTGAAGCTCCGTGCTGTAGCCGCGACTCCCGCACTCATGCCCGGGAGTGACGTCATCATGGCTCGGCCAATCAGACGGCGGGATCACTCGGAAGATGGACCGGGTGAAGATGGAAGTCCTGTCAGCAGTGACAGCTCGCCACTGGAGGGCTTCATTTTAAGGTAAGCATATCATAACGTGTTAGTATGCCATGCATACTAACATTATGCCATTGTCCTGCAGGGTTTTTGTTTTTTTTGGCTGCAGTTTACTACCGCTTTAACATAAATCACTTTTCTGACATATACATTTTGCACTGGACTGTCAGCAACCAGCAGTAGAACTGTACACATAAAAAATCAACAGCTAATACTAAAAACGAAAACACTCCTTTGTACAAACCCATTCTAGGAAATCATGGTTGTGTTCAGGGAATAGGACAGGTATTTATTTTTAATTTATTGCATGCAAATTTAAGTTGTCAAACAAAGCCTGGTGGTCATTAAAATGATTAATAATGTTTTTGCTGCCCTTGACATGGAATGGTTTAAGAAATGCCAATTTACACAGGTAAACTTAATGAATACTGATTACATAATGGCTGAAGGAGAGGGGCTACCCTTATGCAAATTAGCTATGTGAAAACAAGAATTATGACAAAGAACCAGTACTTCTGCTAAAAAAGGAAGTAGGACAAGTCAATTTTCTTATTAAAGTGCAAAATCTATGAATTTCATTTTGTTGTTCCCACATTTCACAAGGCCTAGGACTGCAACCAAAATCATCCCCCCTTTCACCAACACCATGATACGTATGCTGCTTCTGTCAGAAAAACCATCCAAGTTTTTTCTGATGGAATTTCTGATCGAGTGTACGTATCATTAGGAGTATAGTGCAGCTGGTGTATAATTTTAAATTGTATAAATTGATCGTTAGAACCAATAAGATCCTGGAAACAGACCTCTGAGGCCTCCTCCCACCCCACCTCGGACAGCCCAGGAATCATTATCTCCCACTTCTTCTGAGCACGTTGAAAGGGGTTGCACCCAGCCAAAGTAAAACATGAGTAAACAGTTTAGTGATATCGGGATATGACAGTAGCACCTCTAGTGGCAATTCTAATGCCGTGTACACACGGGCGGACTTTTCGTCATCAAAGGTCCGACGGACTTTTGACGGACTTCCGACAGACTTTCGAATGAACGGACTTGCCTACACACAATCACACCAAAGTCCGACGGATTCGTACGTGATGACGTACGACCGGACTAAAATAAGGAAGTTGATAGCCAGTAGCCAATAGCTGCCCTAGCGTCGGTTTTCGTCCGTCGGACTAGCATACAGACGAACGGATTTTTCGACAAGACTCGAATCCGTCGGAAAGGTTTGAAACATGTTTCAAATCTAAAGTCCGTCTGATTTTCGACCGAAAAGGTTCGTTGGAAGTCCGATGAAGCCCACACACGGTCGGATTGTCCGACGGATTCGTTCTGGCGGACGAGTTCGGTCGAAAAGTCCACCCGTGTGTACACGGCATAAGAGCTCTTGGGTCAAACCTCCAAACTGTGCCCGAACGGCATGATGCAACAATAGATATTTGAAAAAGAATTTGTTAGTCATTTCAGTCCAAGCCTTCAAATCCTCAAAGGAAACAAAAATGTTAGTAACAAAAATGTGAGAGGCATAGGTGACCCCAAGTCGAGTCCACCGCAAAGATTCTGGGTGACCCAAGTGGGCGTTAGGAGACACCCTCATTGTTTGTGTTAACACTTTACCCCCTCGTGCCAAGCCAGTCAGCTGATATCTATTGGAAAGCTGCATGAGCAGCGTGCAATTGTAGACCTGCATCCACAACAGAGGCTTTAGAACCATAAAATGCAGATAGTAAATTGGTGGAGGAATTCGAGGACTCACGGAACCAAATCATAGACAAAAGTACGTTGTGATGCCAAAAAAAAAATAGTTACAAAGGTTTGGGCAGGCCAACCAACCGTCGCATTTTGAAGCTTGGAGAGATTTTTTTTTCAATACATGGGTGTGCCCCCTGCCAGAGAAAGGTGGTCAGAATAGAGATTTTTGAAAAGTTTCTTTGGCAAGAAAGCTGGGGATGCTCGAAAAACATATAAAAATTTTGGTAAATATATAATTTTTAAAATATTCACACAGTCCATCAGATTGAGAGTAAGGATGAGCTCAGGCGTGTTCACAACCCACGCATGCAGAGCCTGCCAGGAAGTTGGCACTGCACAGCGCTAATCACAGGCAGTGAGACATTTCTCGATCTCTGCAGCCGCGGATCAGGTAAATGTCTCACTGCCTGCGATTAGCGACGTGAAGTGCCGACTTCCTGGCGGGCTCTGCACATGCGGGTTGCGAACACGCCTGAGCTCATCCTTAATTGAGAGGCAAGGAAGTCCAGGTACGTAGCCTAGTTTCTGAGAGGCAAGGAAGTCCAGTTTTCCTTTAGCAAGTTTTTAATGGGTAAAGTTCCACTTTAATGTGTCATGTCAGCAACTGCTTATTTTACATAGCAGGCCCATCTAGGTTTATTGCTATTGTTTCTAAGCAAGTACTTTTTAAAACAGCAATAAAGGTCACAATGCTTATCATTTTTGTATATATTTTCTTGGTTTAAAGTGGTTGTAAACCCTTACACACCACTTACCTACAGGTAAGCTTATAAAAAAAAGGCTTACCTGTAGGTACCGTGAATATTTACTAAACTTGCACCGTTTAGGAGATATTCATTGTATCAGTATGTGCCAACAACATTGGCACATGCGCACTGAAAAAAACGGCTTGCTCGTGCCGTTTCTTCAGCTGCTGTGCTGTTACCAGCAGCTTCCATGTGTATGCGCGGAAGTGATGTCATTGCGGCTCAAGCCAATCACAGAGCTGGAGCCCCGATACCTGGAAATAACTCCGGGAGATATTTCGCCGGCCACAGCAGTGTGGCGGACCACTGCGGGGGCTTCAATCTAAGGGAAGTAATTCATAATGAGCTAGTATGCAATGCATACTAGCTCATTATGCCTTTGTCTTGCAGGATTTTTTTTTTTCGTGGGTTTACAGCCATTTTAAAACACATAAGAACTTCTATTATACCTATTTCACATATCCCTAAAGTTAATGAAGCTGGCATTAATTAAATGGAGGTCTCACTTCATTGTTACCTCTTAGATTGTAAGATACAGGCAATGACAGACTAAATAAAAATCTAAAAAAAAAAAAAAAAGTCGAAAAGCATACTTCTTTATTGTAAACTGCTGCATATCTAAACACTTTATTCTAGGTAAGAGTGTCTCTTTTCAAATACACTGCAGAGGAAAAGAAAAAAGTTCTTCTAAAGGGGAGTGCCTAAAATGCATGCTAAACACCCATCAAATGCCCCCAACCACTGGGTATGACAGGGTGTACTGAGCCGAACAGTTATGCCCTGTACACACAATAGGATATTCCAACAACAAAATCCATGTTTTTTTTTCTGACGGATGTTGGCTCAAACTTGTCTTGCATACACACGGTCACACAAATCTTGTCGGAAATTCCGATTGTCAAGAACGCGATGACATACAACACGAATGAAGTTCAATAGCCAGTGCTGCTCTTCTGCTTGATTCCAAAGGAAAAATACCCCCTCAAATGGGACTTTAACAGACCATCCACTCAATAATATATAAAAAAAAAATCTTTAATAGTATAGAATAAAATATATGTGAAATCAACACATGAGAAGAGTGCACAACAAGTCTCACATGAAAAACAGAACAAACAACTGTGTACATGAACGTCATACAATGTGAATGCCCTAATGCCCGACGCGTTTCCGGTATGAAGTGTTCAGATACCTTCATCAGGGGCTGAGGGTTCGAAAAGTTTTTTTACATGTATATTGGTTCTAAAACCAAAACCTGCTGATGAGGTCTAGGAACGAGCGCTCTATATTCACTTGGAGGAGCCGTACTACTGTGGCCCCTCCCTTCTCTCTCAGCTGATCTGTGCACTCCATGAACACTGCGTTCCACCACTGACGTCAGTGGGAGTGACGCATGCACGCGCCGGCCTCTTTCCCCATACCAATCATTGCATGCACCGGCGTCACACACCAGCATATAAATACAGGGAGCGAATCACTCTATCCCAGGCACGGACCAAGCTACAGCACGCTACACGCCAGACAGCGACACTTGCAAGTAGGTTTTTGCTACCCTGGGGATTTGAATTCATATTTAAACCTGTTTACCTTTCATGATACTTACCTTATGCATTGGTATATGTAGGACACACTGCTCCAGGGACATCTGGATACTTATCCCTTGGTCACTCAGCTAATATTCCAGGCTCCAGTGACTAGTTGTCCCCCATATTTCTATGGGTACTACATTGACATAGACTAAAGGGTTGGTACGTTTTCTCCCCTTTCTTTCTTTTTGGGTTATTTTGAATACATCCACTCTGCTGCTGCCTATTTTAGATACATCCTGTTTGTTCCTTCTCTGAGTTCCTCTTTGGCCCCCGCTTATTCCATCAGGTCATTTTCTTCCCCCCTTTATGAGCGCAAGGATACCTACTGTGGGCCATGTCCTGTTTACCATATTCTTTTTATCACCAGCAGACTCATTTATATTTAAATACATATATCTTTATTTATTTTTCTCCAGTAAATGATTCTTTCACTTTTTTGTTTTTTTCTTTTTCTACCCATCCCTGAGAATGCCTTGGGGCATCTTTTTCGTCACTCAATTCATTCTTCTTTTCCACCACGCAGATATTGCAGACACTACACACCTAAGAGTTGGCCCTTCTTTTCAGTCTGACAGCCACACAAAATACTATTACAGACTCTTTATCTTCAGTGCCTGCTTATACATGGAACCATCAAACTGGGGATGTGTATACTCACTGTCTAATTATGTACTCCTCTCCCCTATGTTTATTCGTCCATATTATATTACATCTTTTGTATATGGCTAATTGTCTCGCTCTTAATACTATTTACACTCCCATTGTATGTACTGTCTGACATATCTCTTTGTATTTTAGAACCAATATACATGTAAAAAAACTTTTCAAACCCTCAGCCCCTGATGAAGGTATCTGAACACTTCATACCGGAAACGCGTTGGGCATTAGGGCATTCACATTGTATGACGTTCATGTACACAGTTGTTTGTTTTTGTTCTGTTTTTCATGTGAGACTTGTTGTGATTATTTTTTTATATATTATTGAGTGGATGGTCTGTTAAAGTCCCATTTGAGGGGGTGTTTTTCCTTTGTTCCTACGCACAAGGATGGGACCACCGCACTCTATGTGACATCATGGGAGCCTCTTTCTTTTCTGCTTGATTCCGAGCATGCGTGGAACTTTGTGCGTCGGAATTGTGTACACACAAACGGAATTTACGAGAACGGATTTTGTTGTCGGAAAATTTGAGATCCAGATCTCAAATTTTGCGCGACAGATATTCCAAGGAAAATGGAACCTACACACGGAATTTCCGTCACAGAGCTCCCATCTAACATTTTCTGTTGGAGAATCTGACCGTGTGTACGGGGCATTAGAGTTAGTGTCATCCAGCACCTTCCTGAAAGCTGCATGCTGTGTTTGGGACACACCATTTCATTCACTGATTTCAGTTGCTTCTTCTGTCAGCCACCTACTGGGAGAGCACTAATGGCCTCTTTACATTTAAGTGTGTGCATTGGAGCTAGCACTAATCTGCATTATTAAGCACATTAACATGCACTATAACAATGTGCTCTGTAGCATGTATTACAGTGAATTGCCATTCATTCAGACACTTAGCATCCAGACAAGCTTACATGGCCAAAAAAACTCAACTGACTCTCTAAGTGCTGCAACATATGTAGTAAAGAAAACATGCACTGCCTTGTGGTGTGAATAAAAAAAGAAGTGAGGCAGGTAAACATTTTGGCCTGTTGATATTCACTGCAGGCCCATTGATCATTAACACGCCCCCAAACAAATGGATGAAAAAACAAGCATAGGGGTTACTTAGGCCCGAATATTGAAGGATGAACTCAGCCTTCACAGGATATGCATCAGAATATCCTCTGCATCCAGCTTTCTCAATAAATTATCTCGAAAGTGAGTAAAAGCAGCCGCTAGCGATAATCGCAAGATAATCCGGCAGGCTGGTTGTACCCAAGTTGATCGATCAATTCAGCCTGCCCATTAATAGTTCAAATCTCTGCCAGTTCCTGCTGAACCGGCTGAGATTCAAACCATGTATGGCCGGCCTAAGTGCTTTGCCCATGCAGGACAAAGTATTGAATTTACTTCCATACATGCCCCTGCAACTGCTCCCTTGTTTCCCTTTTGCCAAACAACAATGTCACTTCAGAACACAAGAGAATCCCCAACTCTGTGTAAGCTCCAGTCAAAAGCAGTGTAAGCAACTGGGCAAAAAAGTATATGCAGTAAAGCATGCTTGTTTTACTCCTAAGGAGTTATTCGTTCGCATTGTGTAAAACGGCTGTTTGATCCTATCTTCTCTGATCCTCCCCTTCTGTCACAGTCCCCAATCCATCTGCTGATAGAATAGATCTTGGAGGCACTCAGTTTGAGGTGTATTGCTAGAGAGTTTTTTTGTTTTTGTTTTTGCATGTGATCAACACAGGGCCAATCAGCACTGTCAAGACAGAAAGACAGGGGTCATGCAGCCTTACAGGACAGCCATAAGAGAATGAAAACTCCTCCTACAAGCTTTAAGCAGTGCTCAGCCAAACGCAGATAGAAGTCACAAGACTGCTGTATACTTGTGATGAGAAAAGGTAACTAGTAGTTTATATTTACTAAAATAATTGCATTTCCATGTACTGTGTTCTGTGGAAAACCAGATATAGTGTGCAGGGTCCTGGGTTTAGTAACACTTTAAAGTTAAAAAATGCTCCACTACCTTTTCCACCCCCCCTCCCCAACCGCAAACACTTACTTGGCTCCATTTCACTGTCACCAGCTCCAGCGTCACTCCCCTCACTTCCAGCTTTCACAGGAATTCAAACTCCAGTGAGGAGGAAGAGGAGGCATGGCTTTCTAATGCTGTGTATTAGGGGGTCGACTGATATCGTTTTTTTCAGGGCCCATAGCGATACTGATTTTTTGACTGTCTTTAAGGCCAATAGCCAATATCAGGTGCCGATATTCTGTAGATTTAAAGTTTTTATTTTTACACTGTCATTTTAATTTTTTTTTTTATCACTTTTATTGCTGTCACAGGGAATGTAAACATCCCTTGTGACAGTAATAGGCAGTAACAGGTACATACATACATATATATATATATATATATATATATATATATATATATATATATATATTTATTGAGCTTTTACAAACAAAAGTATACAGTAAGTAAATGAGAGAGTAATGAGCCGGAAAACAGTAGTACAAGTAATGTAGAATAATGAGCAGAATAAAGTTGCGAGATTTGAGGCCTGTAAACAATAAGAATGAATCTGATAAAGAGGTATCTGGTCTAACAAATTAAGTTGTCTGAAAGCACTGCCTAAGGAGTGGAAGCATGTTAACATTTACTCGTAGAGTGGGTAAAGAGATCACTACCATTACTAAGATGTATCATGTCAAATCAAGAAGAACCTAAGTAGATAAATTAAACAGAATAGGTGGAATGTCCGGGGGGGGGGCTATATGGGGTTAGGATATTGGGGGAGGGCTGGATCCGGAGTTTGCCTAGTGTGTTAGCAAGATCTGCTCGCAGGTACCAATCCATGTAACGGAAGGGGGCCATAAGGGAAGAAATTTCTTCTGGAGAAAAGGAGTGTTCCATGAAGCGACGCCATCTTGCAATAAAGCGTTTCAGGGATATGGAGTGTTGAGTGATGATATCCAATTTTTCAATGTGGAATAGCTTTAAGAGTGCTTGTTTAACCAAGGCAATTTGAGGCGGAGAAGGTTTGACCTAGGAAACATTATTGCCCTGCGGGCTGCCAGTAGGCAGATATGGACCCACTGAGGAAGAGAAGTATGGGTAGGCATTGGTGAAGAGGCTTTCGGAGTGTCGCAACTGAAGAGACATAATAGTGGGTCCTTGGGTAGACGTATATGTTGGGATCTGGCAATATAGTCCATTACCTGGTCCCAGAAGGTGGAGATTGCAGGACAAGTCCATAATCTGTGGAACAAGGATGGTCTTGGGATAGAGCACCAAGGGCATGCGGAGTCAGTTTTGCTGTGGCGAAACGGGAAATATGCCCGATGGGCAATTTTAAACTGGGTTTCTCACCATGTTTCACACATTACTAGAGAGCGTACCCTTTGATAACCTGCGAGAATCTTCTCTGGAGCCTCTTGGTCATCCAGAATAGAGATCCAAGGTTTGAAAGGTACAGTGTGGTATTTTTTAGCCTGATGAGTGATGAGGTTGGAGTATATGTCTGAAATGGAGTATTGATCCCGATCTATCAGGGCATCAATGAAGGAGTGTTGGCAAGGGTTTTGACGAGTGCTACAGCAGGATCTGAACTAGCTGGTTAACTGGTGGTAGTGAAACTCCTGTGATGGCTTGAGGGAGAATTGTTTGGTGAGTTCCGAAAAGAGTCTGAAGGTACCTTGGACAGGATCAATGACTTCGGAAATAGTTGTTATGCCTGAAGATGACCATTGGGTAAAAGCCTTATGATCCATAGAGGGGGGGAACATTGGGTTACCAATTATAGGGAAGGTGTTTTGAGATGGTAGAGGGTAGGCCCAGGATTTTTCGTATTTCTCTCCAGGCGATTACAGTGTCTTTAATCAGGAGGTTGGATCTCAAAGGCTGAGGAAGGGCACGCAGCCTAGAATGCAGGACCGCATGGAGATTAAACGGAAACACGAGGGCACCCTCCAGCATGAAGTTGGAATAACGAGATTTTTTTGATAACCAGACAATACCTTGTCTCAGTAGGCATGAAAGATTGTAGAATCTGATATTGGGCAGGCCCGCCCCACCCTCACACTTCGGGAGACAAAGTTTTTGAAGTGCAATGCAAGGTTTTCTGCGCTGCCAGATGAATGCGAGTAACGCAGTGTGTATCTTTTGAACATCGGTATGCTTCATTAGCAAAGGTAGGGTCTGTAATGGATACAATAGTCTCGCGAACGAGACCATCTTGAAGAGGTGGCATCTCCCGAAAAGTGAAAGGGGTAGGGCCGCCCAGCTTCCAACTCCTGTACAATCTTGGCTATTAAAGGGGGGTAGTTCAGGTTATATAGGGAGGAGGGTTCCCTACCAATGTAGATGCCCAGGTAGGTGATATGATGTTTTGCTACTATGAATGGGAATGAAACCATCCAAGATCAAGCCAGCTGTGGGTTGAGAGGTAAGATTTCGCGTAACAGGTACTCTTTATGGAGGAATCTGGGGTCTATAAGACCCCAAACCCCTCCACTGCACTTAAAAGTATTCAAAATGCCAATATCTGTGTTTTTGAATACTTTCTATTTTTTAAAACTGGCGCCTTTAGGATGAGATTAATCCGGAAGCGATGTCATGACACCCCTTCCGGGTTACTAGATCCGAGACTCCAAGAAAGCAATGAGCTTCGTTAGGGTCTCTGGCCAGCCGGTACATTTGCTGGCTGGTCGCTCGGGCCTACCGGTGGGACAGAAGACCTGGGCTAAGCGCCGGAAAGCACCTAGGGAACGTCCCCTCCACTACTTGTTATAACGGCTGAGCAGCTGCTTAGTCACATCGATTGGTAATACAAGAAAGCCGACCGTCCGTTCTACAGAATGGTACCAAGGCGATGCCTGCAACTGCATGAATTGCCCCGGTACAACCACTTGAAGCAATATCGGTAATATTGGTAAGCTTGTTACAGATACAGATCCTTCAAAAAAAGTGATTATCGTTCGACCCCTACTGTGTAAGTCTATGGACTTGGGTCGCAACGAAAGTGTGCATGCACAAGTGCCTCCTTAGTACTCAATTTGCCACAGGCACTACCCAAAACTGGGGGAAAGCCTATAGCACAAGTGGGAACTATAGGAAGAGGGAAAAAGTGGCATTCCTATGCAATATTGTTACAAAGAGCAGGTAAGAGCCCCCTCTTTTTCCTTATATTTTTAAAGTTATGTAATGATTATTACTAAAATTTTTACAGGCATTCACTCCAAAGATTAGAAGCTTTAGCTGCATTTATCTCTTTAAATAAATAAAACACCAATAATTAACAAACACATGCTCATATATCGATCATAGCCATATTTCTTAAAATCATAATATAAATGTCAAAAATCAACAGTCTCGCTTTAAATTCGCAAACTTGTTGAGATCAATAGCAGTGATTTATCTTCAGAGTTAGTAAATCCCCACACTTAGTGAAAATCTGAACTGTATAAGCAAACCGTGTCATCTCAGTGCCCACAGAACTCTCACCTTTAGCCCTGGTACACATTGGTGCGTTTTGAAATGTCAAATCGGTGGCAATTGCAACGTCCTAGTTTCTGTATTACTTTTTGCGATTTCAGGGTGCGATTTCTATTGACATCTGTGCAGAAACCGGCACAGACGTCTGTACTCACCGCTGAAATCGGGACGGACATGCGGGAATGAAATCGTGCAGGTTCAGCTGAACTCGCACAGATTCATTCCTGCAGCTCAGTGTGAACCTGGGCCCAAACTGATAGTAAATATCATGTATATACACCACCGAGGTATTCCAACTTCTCAGATTGGACACATCTAGGCTTCCTGTCCACTAGGGTCTCCCTTAGTGGAATAATGGCTCCAGGGAATAAAGGATGCATCCCTTTAAAACATGAACCTATTAATGCAGCCCACTGCCTTTCCCACGTTATTAGAAAGCGTTAGTGGCAGCTGCAGATCAGCAATATTTGTTTTTTCAGTGGTCTTATTAATTAAAATCACATTCACTGGTAGCACAGGAGTTACGGTTTTATTATGTATCTTTTTTCTTTTTTTTTTTTTTTTTTTTTTTTTAAACAGTATCAAAAACATACAAGAATGCATATAAATCTTTGCTGCAACTTCAAAAAGGTAACTTCTTTTTTTTTTTTCTCCTGAAGGCTAACATAGGTAGAGTTATCCTTTAAAACTGAATTACAGTTAAGCCAGAATCCCTGTTTTCAGTGATACAAGAACATCAGGCACTCTTCTCAGAGGTTATTTCCGTACCATGAAGCATAGCAGCATACCTAAATATAACTTCTTTTAAATCATTGTTCTGCAGTTACAATGGTCTCCCGAGAAGCCTCTTGCTGCTCCACACATTGGGACCAATTTGTGGAGTGCATCTATACACCTGTATACACAGAAAGTCAAGTTCAAACCTAACAACTTCACCTACTTTAATGCACTGCATTATTCTGATAAATTATTCAGATTTAGAGGAACATGCATTATATTACACTCTGCTTAGAATAAAGCCAATCAGGGATTTCAAAAAAAGAACCTTCAAGCTTCTTAAAGTGATAAAGCCCCAAACCTCCTCTTCTCAAGTCCTCTGCCTGTGCTCCTGGCTCCTTCTCTTCTCAATGTGCCACCATAGGAAGATGCTTCATATTGTGGCACACCTACAGGCGCAATCCCAAGCCACGCTGTCTACATCCATTGACAAAGACAGTGCGGCTCAACCCAACCTCCCCATCAAAAGATTTGATTGACAGCAGCGGGAGCCCATGGCTCCCACTGCTATCAATCATCCCTGTGAAGAGGGAGAGAGCATGGACAGAGGTACTGCCCCTGAGCACAGATGGACGTATAAGGCTTCAAGCACACCGGGTTTAAAAAAACGCCAGTTCCCTTGGCAGAAAAATGCCCATATAAAGCATTTTTGTACACGTTTTGGCGTGCATACTGTTTTTTTTGCAAAAATGCAAACAAGAAGGGGTTTTTTTTCCCCCCGCTTCCAACCGCTGAGCCTAAAGAAAAACTACATTTTTACACACACTTTACAGTTTGTTTGGGCCAGGTGGCCCAAGGGAACTAATGTCCCTCACTAACATTTGAGGTCGCTGGATGTGTGTTATGAACTGTATGCAGCTGAGGCCACATATAGCGTACTGCTTTGTGTTCTGGGTGTGAGCCGAGACCTTCCTGTCTCATAACTGGAACACAGAAGAGTCTACCACAGGGGCACACAGCTGCCCAGAGCAAGCAATGTATCCTAGTAATAAATATAAAGTTTCTTTTGATTGGCTGAGTCAGAAGGTTGTGACATTATCAGGCAACCTCTCCGACTCAGCCTCAGAAGAAGCTTTGTATTCATTGCTAGAATACATTGCTTGCTCTGAGGACATTGTAAAGACTTAATGCAGCAGCTCTATAGGCATATAGGGAGTCTGGAGGTTCATGGGTAAGCACAATACGGGTACCGACTTGTGCTACCAAGGTTTCCCAGATCTCACCTCGCCTAAACACATGTAAGCATTATATATTAAGTCACACTTAATGACTTGAAATGATTGACACGTGTGGATGACTGGGATATGGCTGAGCTCGTGGGCATGCGTATGCTTATACGTCCATATATCAGGTTAAACCGCAGTTTGTTCCTTTTCCTTCACTGAAGGTAAGGACACCTTGGGTCCTATTCCCACTCCCCTTTTATTTTGACTACTTCTCCTGTTCTGACAAGGAACACCACCCTATTAGGTGAGCCGGTAAACTGTTACCTGAATTGACCAATGATACTGGTCATCAGGACCCCGCCCATTGCGTTTTTTACTACGATTTGCTCTGAGGAGCTGAGCAGCGCTGCGGTAGACTCTTCCGTGTTCCGCGTATAAAACAGGAAGGTCTCGGCTCACACCCAGAACATAGCGGCCTAGGATAGTGAGGTTCATAGTTTGTTTGGGCCAGCTTGGCCCAAACAAACTATGAAAAAGTGTGTGGAAAAACTGATTTCTTCTTTAAAATATGCATCTAAAATGTCATCATGTGCATGGACACATAGGATAACAGTGAGCTGCTTCTACGTGGAAAATGCAAAAGTCCTGTAGAATCAGCATTTTTTAAGCCAATGTGCATGGACTCTAAGGGGGGACTTGGGAAGGGGAAAGGGGCACATCAAAGGGTTTTTACTTTAATGCAATAGTAAAAAACCTTCTACCTTTACAACCACCAGAGGCTCGGTTCAGACCTATGAATGTGGCTGCAGGTGTGAGAACTGCAACAATTCCCACACCCGCAGCCACCTGCAGTGAAAACGCACTGCTTTGGGAAAACTTGTGGGGCTGCCAGTCATTCTGAATGGCACCCCTACACATGAAAAAAATCACAGTTCGTGTGCAGGAACCACAGGGGGATTGCATGGTCAAAATGACTGTGATTTCCCTGCGGGGAGCGATCTGCAGGAAATGTAGACACGGCAGCCTATTGAAATGAATGGACTGCCATGCCCGCGCAAACACTATAGTGTGAACCTAGGGTTACAGGGAACAGTCATTAGATCAGACAGTTAAAAATTATTATATATATATATATATATATATATATATATATATATATATATATATATATATATATATATATATATATATAAATAAATAAAATAAAATAAAATAAAATAAAATAAAAATCACCAGGCTTTTTATTTTCTAATGACCCTGAACACCAATTCTGGACGCAGTTTTACTCCCACTGACCAGACATGTACAGAACATTATGTTACATACTCCTGCCTCCTGCACTATATACGCCTTGTCGTATAGTACATGCTCCTTACAACCACACTCCAGGGGGAATTTACTAAAACTGAAGCAGAAGGAGCTGCTGTGCAGTGATCAACCAGCTTTTAAACTTCGGCTTGTTCAGTTAAGCTTTGAAAATAAAATCTAAAAGCCGATTGGTTACTATGCACAGATGCTCCAGAATCTGGCTGCTCCAGTTTTCGTAAATTCCTTTCTCTATATGCTATGTTGTATGTTACTTACCTCTAACAACTACATTCTACGCGCTGTTGTAAAAACTCCATTATCCCAATAGGTGCTAGTTTCCAATTTTACAACTAATTTAGTGAAGTTATTTCTTTTAGGTAGGCTCAAAGTGTTAGTTCTCGGTGTGTTCACTTTGCAAAGCAAAGCATGAGATGAATAAGTTTATGGCTTTAAACATAATAAATAAATCGGCTCATGTTCTGATAACCGCTAAAGGCCACATTCACTTTTCAGTATGATATTGAACCATTCATCTTTTCTTTCCTTTGCGTCCTCCAGAGTGCCAAAGATTGTTCTCAATCCTAACACCCCTGACACCACACCAAGGTGCAACTGCTGATCTAGGGAAGAGAATTGGACATCATCTGTTTAGAATTGAGAGACTAAAAAGGCTATGGCTATTTGAACACATGCCACAAAACTGTACTTCCATTTCAGCACAGCCATAGTGTACGCTACATGCACTTTAGGCCCCAAATTTTATATTAGTATTAGGCCCAGCATTCTCTCATGCCACCCATACTTAACAAAACCCTCCCCTTATGGACAGAGGTAATCCATTCTAATGGTGTCCCAACTGAATCTCTATATAAGCAAACATGGGTTTGCTAGACAGGCAACCACCTACTGTACGTTTAGGAAATGGCTTAACGTGGTACTAAAGGCAAAATCCAAAATTGACATATGTGATGTAGTCTTTCACGAGCATTAACATGGTTTTTCTGAGCCCCCCATAACTTAATTTTCTACCTGTTGCGCCTACGGTTATTTTTCAACTTCCTTTAACAGACCAAGCTGTACAGCAAAGGTAAAGCTGGATGCTAAAATTTTGGGACAAACCATTTACCACTGACAGAGGTGCTTACAATAGTCATCTTTTATTCATTTCTGCAAAACCTTTATCTCAAAAAAGGGAACAAATGTTTATGTAACTGCTTAAAAAATGATAGCTGGAATTAGGCTTTATTTATTAGTCACTTTTGTAAAGTCCCTACTCTCTACAAACAGTGCTGCTGTCCCTGTTGCTCCTTCATAGCAAACTAAAAACAGAAAACGAATGCGGTTTTTGGGTTTAGACGTGCTTTATAACATTGGTTAATACAGATTATTGCTTTAAAATAGCTTTTTCTTTCAGCGAAAAGGATGGAATAGCAAAACAACCATCACACCTTTATTACAAGTGACCTCATAAAGACTTGTGTGCCTTGTTCCAACAGGAAAGCGGAGGCAGGACTATGACTAGAGAAATCGTAAGTATGATTATCTGACTGCATATCATTTTCAGTGACCTAGATTGAGCTTTACCAAGCTTTTAGAAGCGCCTGGAACTTTTACAAATACGTGATATTACTTTTCTTCCCTGTTAGGTAAAGCATTGTTTAAATTGCCTTTCATACAGAGCAGTAAATGGATTATGGCCAGTGTTTCTAGTTGACAATATTTATTTACACAGAACATTGCTTAAGTGTTAGCAGTGAAGAGGATAGACAAAAGATAACCAACTACATACTATTCCCATTATACAGTATCTATTTAGACTGCAATATATTAAATGTACTTCTAGATACTTCCGCTTTGTACATTTAACTTTAAGGGTCGGTTCACACATGGGCAACACGACTTTAGCGCGACTTTGCACGGCGGCTTCGACGCGACCTCGACGCGACTTCGACGCAACTCCGACGCGACTTCGGCAAATTACGAGGCGACTTGAAGTCGCCTCCATGACAGGCGACTTCGCCTGTGGCCAATCAGCTCTCTGGGAGGGAGGGGGGGAGGGAGGGGTTTTCCCTGCAAAGTCGCTCGACTTTACAGAGAGATCCGACTTGGAGGCGACTTCCATTGATTTCTATGGTACAGGTCGCCTACCAAGTCGGATCAAAGTAATACAGGGAGTACGCTCTGAAGTCGGAGCGACTTCAGTAGTGTCTATTAAGACACTAGCGTTAACTCCCATCAAAACTATTTCTGGGGCGACTTGGGGCGACTTGAGGGCGTACAAGTCGGATCCCAAGTCGCCCCAGTGTGAACCGAGCCTAAGAGTATAACTACAGCAGCAGTCTATTTGCTCATTAAACACAGAGTGAAACATAAGGGCACCACAGGATAAGTATTATGAAAGTTCTCTTATGCCTAATACACATTATCAGTTTTTTTCATTCAACCCAGCAAAAAAAAAAACAGGAGATTGCTATACTAACTATCCAATGTTAGTATAGCGATCTCCCTGCTGAGCTATTGTGTTGTGACAGGGGCACGGCACTGCCCCCCCCCCCGCCCTGGCAGAACACACCAGTCTGCACTAGCAGCCATTGGCTTGCAGCGATGAGCAGATATTGATCGGATGCTGGTTTTCCAGTATGCCCGTTCGGCTGGCTACTGTTGGACAGGCTGGTGTACACATTGCCAAATGTCGGTCAGTTTCCGTTGAACCGGTCGATATTCGGCCCTTGTGTACCAGGCATTACACAGCAAAAATGTAATTATGTTCAGTACAACCTAGTATTTACAGACATCAAGAGAAGTACACATAAGCAGAATCAAAGACCCTATTCACACCTGAGATTTTGTAGATTAAAGCTCCAAAACGTTCATCGAAAATCTTAAAGCTGAATTCCACCTTTCTTTTCACTAGAAATGAATGGAATGATCAGTCCCAGCATAGATCATACCTCTGTACCATGTTGCTCTGTTGTCTGCAGATCCCCTGATATTCTGGGTTTTGTTGTGGCTTTGTATTATGTGACACTCTGTATATCCTGCTGATAGACTCTGTCCCTTCCACAGCCACTTCCTGCAGCAGCTAGTCTATAACACTCCCCTCTGTAGTCTTTCAGACTCTGTAAATGATGTAACTTCCTTCACAGCTCCAAATTACCCAAGTCCCATCTCACAGATCACAGCATTATTTAAAGTGGACCTTCAGTCATTTTTCCATCTATAAAATCCTCTGCCTTTTAACTTTGGGTAGTAAAATATTTGTTTTTTATGCCAGTAAATACCTTATACAGCCCACTTTCTATTCCTTGTCTGGTCATTAGCCTAGGCTTATGATGACATGCACAGCTCTCTCACTCTCATGAGAGTTTGCCAGGAAGGGAGGGGGGATGAGTCATAAAAGGGCCAAAGAGAGTTGCAGAGCTGGAGGTGTGCCTCTGCAAAATCCAAGAAGTGAACAGACAACAGCTACAGCTCCCCACAGTTAAAAAGGTTGCAACCGGACTCAGTGGAGGGAGATTTCTGCAGCATATTTGGCAAGTAAAGAATCACAGTATATATAAAAGAATATGCAAAGTGGTTGGAGGGAAGCTTCAGAATGGCAAAAATGTTTTTATTACAAATTATGTGAGCAGACTGCAGTTCCTCTTTAAGAAGAAAACCCCTTTATACACAGCCTGTTCTGAAAGCTAGCTGTGCTGCTGCTGGGCAGGATTGAATGGATCACAATTAGGATTTAACCCTGCCCAGTTAAATATGCAGACCAGTGTAAAAAGGGTAAGTCCCACCTCTCAGATTCCCCCCCCCCCCCCCCCAACCCTGCTCTCTGTGAAGTGATCAATTTACATATGAAGGAAACACTTTCATAATAACCTTCCATAGTTTTTCCTCTGTAATCTTGCAGTAAGCCATTATTCTTTGCCATGCTGCAAGACAGAAAAGACACAGGAGGAGGTATGACACATGTACACCTTTCACCACCCACATGAAGGCCCAGAAAAACCCACAGTAACCCTGGGACTCACCCACATCAACACCCAGGACTGGTACAAGTGACTCCCATAGCCTGCCCTGATGCTACAAAAGTTCAAAGGATCATGGGAGATGACTGGAGAAGGAAGGAAACAGAAAGTCAAAGAACTTTGAAATTTAACCAGGAGAAGGAGTGACATCACAGACACAGAAACCTGCTGTATACAGCTAAAGGAGGAAAGTTACACACAAACTGACACTGAGGTTGTGATTTATTTACATGCACAATGCATCTGTTGTTTTGGGGAGGAAAAGCTGGAGTTCTTCTTTAAGGTTTTCAGCTGTGCCTGTTCAGACCTGAGCGTCATGACGCTTTTAGCTCAGAAAAAAAAAAAAAATACATGAGCTTCTTTTGAGCTACAAGCTTCAAGCTTTTTTGGCCCATGTGGCCAAATTTCAATGCCCCACAAAAAGAAAAAATGAAGAAAAAGAAGTGTATTTCTATCAACAATTTTCCAAGATAAGAAAGATGATGGCAACTTTAGTTCTGCCTCCTCAAATATAGCAACACAAGGAGCATGTGTCTTACTAATATCCAGGAAGAAGCTTGCAGTAAGCGACAGCAAGATAAAGTCAGATATCTCAATCTGCATGCTTATTGCAGCTCCACAAAGTGTTAAAAGAAGAAGTTTGGCCATACTTCTCTTCTGGATCCCAGGAGTGCAATTACTTTTGCTATCCTGTGATCCAGAATCATAGCCGTTTTAGGCTCTGGAGAGAACCTGAAAATGTCAGGATGCACCCACATGTCTGATTGGCAGCTTGCTCAGCCTCTCAGTATGCAGCTGAAAGCCCGAGACAGCCTCTCCTGCCCCCTCCCCGGTTTGGCTCTCCAGTGAGCGCCCGAGGGGCAGAGCAGAGAACAGAAAACTCAAGCTCTCTCAGTGGCTGAATACAGTCCTGCAGCTTAAAAGGAGTAGAGTGCAGGGCAGTAGCAGCAATAGTAGCCCATTCCCTGCTGCCAGACACAGCAGCCTTGTAGACCAGGGCGCTACACATGAATGCACGCCTGCCTCCGCAATCCATTGCTTGGATTTTTGCTCTCTTGCAGTTTTGAGTGTTAGAGGGAGGCTGGGGTACAGATGCAGTTTACGGTTTGATTTCTGGGCATCACAACTCTCTATGACTCAGCTCATTGATCCGTCTGTCGATCTGTGCTGCTGTGCTGTGGTTGATCACTCTCTACCTTGGTGCTGCTCTTCCTTTTCCCAAATGTAAATCTGGAACATTTGTATTTAATAAACTTTGGCACTTTTTTACTGATCCAGCGCCTTGGCACCTTTGTTTTCCTGTAAGCCTCTGGATCTCCCCTGGATCTAAATTCACCAGGAGCTGCGGATCTTCATCTCCCCTGTGTAACTTCCCCCTTTTAGGATTCATCCTATACCTAGCTCTCCTCTCTGGCTGGTCGTTTGATGTTGTCAGCTGTGGATCTTAACCACCACCACTTTGCTTTTCTTTATGCTTTTTCTTTTGCTTTTGAAAATTTATTGTGAGGATTTAGTTTGTGCTTCTGGCACAACATTTTTACAGACCTGAGAATGGGTGGTGCTGTGAGACAGATGAGCATTAACCACTTTATGACCAAAAGAAAGCTACTGTGCGGTCATCCAGTTCTGGGAAGGTGTCTATTGATGTCCTCCCAGAACCCCACCCCCTGCGTGCCCTGAGGGCACTCTGTGATCGCTGTGTCAGTTGGACACAGCTGATCACAGTTCGACGTAAAGGGCCAATCACAGCAGCCCTTTACCATGTGATCAGGGGGTATTTTTTTCAAAATGTTCAGTCTTTTTTTTGTTTAGCAAACAATAAAAAAACAAGTTGTGATTAAATACCACCGAAAGAAAGCTCTGTCTCAAAAAAATATAAATATGTCATATGGGTATAGTGTTATATGTCAGCAGAGTGCAACAGCACTAAAAGCTGAATATTGGCCTGGGCAGGAAGGGGTTGAAAGTGCCTGGTATTGAAGTCAATTAAAGTCACCATGTTAACATAGCAACATTGGTATGCAAACACATAACTGTAAAACAACTTTTTTAGCTTCCATATTATCAAACTCAGCTCTGATCCTGAAATATCTTACTCTAGGTCTACAGGCAAACCAACACTTCTGGAAGTGTTGATCCCATAGGTCTCCCACATCATCCTGCTGACCTCCATGCCACTACTGTAACGTGAAAGTCGTCAGAAGTAACCAGTAAGAGCTAAGAACTGAGGAGATGAATATTCATGAAAATGTGGATTTTCTATTAGACTACATTTCTCAGGATCAGGGCAACATTTGACGCAGGCAAAAGTATTTAAACTGTTCTTTTTTAAGTAAACCTTGCAGTAGTAACATTTCTCTCTCATTTCTTTAAGTGCACAATCACTCTAGAATGCTGTGCAGAAAATGATGCATTCAAATCACACTGCCCTTGAAATCTGCAGCAGGTGTCAGCGCAAAGTTAACAGCACCCCAAACACAGGTTGCAAACACAGTGCGTTTGCCCACACTGAATCGCATGATACAAATGTACAATGAGATCTGGTTGCAATGCATTTCCAAAAGTAGTTCATGGACTACTTTTAGTGCAGTGCGCTGTGATTTCAACTTATTTAAAATGAACGGGGGATAATAAAGATAATTGCACTGCACAGAACTGCATGTGAATCACACAGGGCCGTGCTGCATGTTCCCGTGCGATTCACATGCAGTTCCTAGTGTGAGTGGGCCCTTAGGGTTTCTCTCCCCCCTCATTTTCAAAACAGAGACTGGTCCATTTTAAGGATACATTTAATGTAATGACTACAGTATCTTTTTATATCATTTTTGGCCACTTGTAAGTTGAAAGGCAATGCAAACAAATTTTAGCACGTAATTTGGACAGCCAGGAAGCAGCATCCAAATATCATATGTCTGAATATTGGTTGTGCTAACACATCACGTAATTTCTGTGCTTATCTAAACTCCTGCCATGGCCCCCCAAGTAATGCAAAGTTATTATTTGCATAGTCACCACAGCTTTAACCTGTGGGAAAGAAGCCTAAACAGGAGCCCAGCTGGTGTCAGTGCTACTAATACTAAAAAGTCTCATTCAAACTCCACACCTCACCCTCCATCTCTACCCCTAAGGTAACACTAAAGCAACATATGGAGAAAAAAAAAAAAAAACTTGCTTGCTGAGATGGAAAATGTCTTCCTGATAAAACTTATTACAACCCATTAAAAACCCATCTCAGGGTGAGCATCAGTCAAGAAGAAAATGCCAGAAGCAACGTAAAGTCCAATATCATTTACTGCATAAAATGAAATTAAGATATTGTTAGGAGGTTTTAAAAATCTCCAGCGGCACCAGAAAATAAATATATATTGGCAGCCATTACATCTCAAAAAATACCCTACAAAAAAACCATCCATTGTTTTAAGCTCCCTAAATATCCCAGAAGCTTCATCCTTGTATGGAATAATTGAAGTTTTTAAATATTTAATTAAACAGCTCTGTTTTCACCTAAACTAAAAAATACTATTCACCTCTCTCACCTAGGACATGTTCTCACCCATGTTCTACATGAAATTACGCTTCCCTTCACCTGATCAAATAAACTGCACAGCAAACTTGTATGTATAAACCTTTATGCATAAAGAAAAAGAATCTGAAAACACGAAATATTAGGTCAGAAAATGTTATGCATAAAAAGCTTGTAGAGTACTAAGCATAAAGTAAAGAATAACAAATGTGCTAAAAAAAATATGACAAATACAAACACAGAAAGTTATAACCTTTCATGCATCAAGTCCGCCGTGTCTCTCATTATCTCCTCCTACCCCTTACTCACCAAGTAGAAATCATAGATAATCAAGCGTTTCCTTCTTTCTTTGAAGGGCAGAGCCGGTTCTAATGGAAATCTGCTACCCAACCAGCAGCTCACAGATTTTAGAAGCTGTAATTCAGAGATCAGAAGCCGTAATTTAATGTTTTACCTTCAGACAAATCATATGGGGAAATCTAATATTGCATCTTTTGTAGTCTGAAATAATGTTCTGTGTGTTCAGCAAGGTAAACAGCAGGACACAATTCTGATGCTTTCATGAGGGGTTAGTGGGAGTCAGGTATTGGACATTTTGTTACATGGAGGAGAAAGTCTAAAGCATCTGGGGAATGCCCATTAAAGGGCCCCAAATACCCTCCTGCTGGAAATCTAGAAAAGCATATACTTGCCTACACGGCTCATCGGAGACTCATTGAGTGTCCTTGACTAGCAGCCACCATCTTCTTCTAAAAAACAGTCGGTAAGGTCAGGCCCTGCTCCTCACACACATTGAAGAGCAAGGTAAATGAATGCAGCAGGGCCCCAATGAGGGGAAGCACATTTATCCATTAAAAGCACAGCTTAGCAAAATCTTTTTTTGTTTTGTTTTAGAACCTGCTGTCAGGTTTTTGCTGCTGTTCCTATAGCCAATAAGGTATATGTAAACCCTAAATCTATTTATCAGTATGCATGACATCATGCATCACTATATAAAAGCTTTTTCAGGCAAAAGATTTTTTTAATGAAAATATTGCAACATTTCTCACCCAGAGACGCTGCCAGTAATAACAATTACTGTTTCAGGCTAAGAACGCCAAGTCGCTGCCTTGCTACTTTGAAGCTTTAATGAACCTTGGAAAATCCCATGTGTGTGTGTTGAATTTCTATTTGTTTTAAAGGGACCTACTTAGTGATACCCCCAATTAGCAGATCCCCAACTAATTAATACCCTCATTCAGCAGATCCCTAGCTTATTAGTACCCTCATTCAGCAGATCCCCAGCTTATTAGTACCCTCGTTCAGCAGACCCCTAGCTTATTAGTACCCTCATTCAGCAGATCCCTAGCTTATTAGTACCCTCATTCAGCAGATCCCCAGCTTATTAGTACCCTCGTTCAGCAGATCCCTAGCTTATTAGTACCCTCGTTCAGCAGATCCCCAGCTTATTAGTACCCTCGTTCAACAGATCCCTAGCTTATTAGTACCCTCATTCAGCAGATCCCTAGCTTATTAGTACCCTCGTTCAGCAGATCCCCAGCTTATTAGTACCCTTGTTCAGCAGATCCCTAGCTTATTAGTACCCTCATTCAGCAGATCCCCAGCTTATTAGTACCCTCGTTCAGCAGATCCCCAGCTTATTAGTACCCTCGTTCAGCAGATCCCCAGCTTATTAGTACCCTTGTTCAGCAGATCCCTAGCTTATTAGTACCCTCATTCAGCAGATCCCCAGCTTATTAGTACCCTCGTTCAGCAGATCCCCAGCTTATTAGTACCCTCGTTCAGCAGATCCCTAGCTTATTAGTACCCTCATTCAGCAGATCCCCAGCTTATTAGTACCCTCGTTCAGCAGATCCCTAGCTTATTAGTACCCTCGTTCAGCAGATCCCCAGCTTATTAGTACCCTCGTTCAACAGATCCCTAGCTTATTAGTACCCTCATTCAGCAGATCCCCAGCTTATTAGTACCCTCGTTCAGCAGATCCCTAGCTTATTAGTACCCTCATTCAGCAGATCCCCAGCTTATTAGTACCCTCGTTCAGCAGATCCCTAGCTTATTAGTACCCTCGTTCAGCAGATCCCCAGCTTATTAGTACCCCTGTGTGTTATCTTGCGATAGACTTCTGCGTTACTCAAGTGATATAAAAACGTTATGTGTAATGCTTCAAAATCTAATAGTGAACACCGCTCCACTACCTACTAATCTATAAATACCACAACAATGAGATGTGTCTGTGATTCTGCGCAAAAAACTATTCACTGGTACAAAGTGAATAATAAGTAATGTAAATAAGTGCATCTATAAGAGATATGCTCTATAAAAAACAAACAAACATCTAAAGTGACTTCAGTGCTAATATATACAGTGAAGTGACTAATGCATCAATATAAAGTGACTAAACAAAGTGCACGTGCGTTGATAGGAGATCTGGTGACTTTCGTGGTGTTTGGTCCCCACTCAGGGCTCCCAGAACTCTCACCTTGATGACACAATAAAAGTGCCTATTAGAATCCCTTGGATGTAGAACTCCTGATCCAAGTGGAAGGAGTTCTACATCCAAGGGATTCTAATAGGCACTTTTATTGTGTCATCAAGGTGAGAGTTCTGGGAGCCCTGAGTGGGGACCAAACATCACGAAAGTCACCAGATCTCCTATCAACGCACGTGCACTTTGTTTAGTCACTTTATATTGATGCATTAGTCACTTCACTGTATATATTAGCACTGAAGTCACTTTAGATAGATGTTTGTTTTTTATAGAGCATATCTCTTATAGATGCACTTATTTACATTACTTATTGTTCACTTTGTACCAGTGAATAGTTTTTTGCGCAGAATCACAGACACATCTCATTATTAGTACCCTTGTTCAGCAGATCCCTAGCTTATTAGTACCCTCATTCAGCAGATCCCCAGCTTATTAGTACCCTCGTTCAGCAGATCCCCAGCTTATTAGTACCCTTGTTCAGCAGATCCCTAGCTTATTAGTACCCTCATTCAGCAGATCCCTAGCTTATTGGTACCCTCGTTCAGCAGATCCCCAGCTTATTAGTACCCTCATTCAGCAGATCCCCAGCTTATTAGTACCCTCGTTCAGCAGATCCCTAGCTTATTAGTACCCTCATTCAGCAGATCCCTAGCTTATTAGTACCCTGGTTCAGCAGATCTCCAGCTTATTAGTTCCCCAATTCAGCAGATCCCCAGCTCATTAGTAGTACCCTCGTTCAGCAGATTTCTTGCTCAGTAGTAACCCCCAGCTCTGCTGATCCCCCATACAGTAGTAACCCCCAGCTCTGCTGATCCCCCCACGCAGTAGTAACCCCCAGCTCTGCTGATCCCCTCCACGCAGTAGTAACCCCCAGCTCTGCTGATCCCCCACACAGTAGTAACTCCCAGCTCTGCTGATCCCCCACACAGTAGTAACTCCCAGCTCTGCTGATCCCCCACGCAGTGGTAACTCCCAGCTCTGCTGATCCCCCACGCAGTGGTAACTCCCAGCTCTGCTGATCCCCCACGCAGTAGTAACTCCCAGCTCTGCTGATCCCCCACGCAGTAGTAACTCCCAGCTCTGCTGATCCCCCACGCAATAGTAACTCCCAGCTCTGCTGATCCCCCACGCAGTAGTAACTCCCAGCTCTGCTGATCCCCCACGCAGTAGTAACTCCCAGCTCTGTTGATCCCCCACGCAGTGATAACTCCCAGCTCTGTTGATCCCCCATATAGTAGTAACCCCCAGCTCTGCTGATTTCCCCCCCACGCAGTAGTACCCCCCAGCTCTGCTGATCCCCCACGCAGTGGTAACTCCCAGCTCTGCTGATCTCCCACACAGTAGTAACGCCCAGCTCTGCTGATCCCCCACACAGTAGGAACTCCCAGCTCTGCTGATCCCCCACACAGTAGGAACTCCCAGCTCTGCTGATCCCCCACACAGTAGGAACTCCCAGCTCTGCTGATCCCCCACACAGTAGGAACTCCCAGCTCTGCTGATCCCCCACACAGTAGGAACTCCCAGCTCTGCTGATCCCCCACGCAGTAGGAACTCCCAGCTCTGCTGATCCCCCACGCAGTAGGAACTCCCAGCTCTGCTGATCCCCCACGCAGTAGGAACTCCCAGCTCTGTTGATCCCCCACGCAGTAGTAACTCCCAGCTCTGCTGATCCCCCACGCAGTGGTAACTCCCAGCTCTGCTGATCCCCCATACAGTAGTAACCCCCAGCTCTGCTGATTTCCCCCCCACGCAGTAGTACCCCCCAGCTCTGCTGATCCCCCATGCAGTAGTAACCACCAGCTCTGCTGATCCTCTAGTTTGCTGATCCTCCTCTCTCTCCAGTCACCTCCCACTAAAATACTGATCCAATGCTGCGCACCACATGTGACATCTGCTAGATTTTCCTGCTGCAGTACCACAGCTATACTAATCCTCTGCCACTCAGTCCTCTCTCCCTGCTCACCATGTGTGCCATCTGCTAGTTGCTCCGCTCCAGTTTGGACCCCGCTAATTTTCCTCCTGCTCTACGCTGCACACAAGATGTGATGTCTGCACCAGACACATCCAGACTATATAAATATGAACGGAAAGGGAAAGGGACTGCTGATCACATCTTTCCGGTTCACATGTTGGTTTCCCCAGTGCATCCTGGGATCTCCCATACCTGCAATACCTTCAAAACAACGCAAACACTGAATAAAAGCCTCTCAAATGCTCCAGGTGCTGTAAGCGAGCAATGTCATAGACGTCTATGGAGGCTTTGGAGACACTTTGAAATACTAAGAAAGTAACAAGGGGTGTATTTTTGAAGCACAGTGAACACAGCATGTGAACAGGACTGTAAGGTAACTATTTTATTTAAATGACAGATGCTTTGGTTAGCATTCAGAGTGCTTTAAAATGTGTTCAATTCCACATTTTGAAGTGTAAACGAACCCTTATGCCATGTACACACGATCGAAAATGCCGCCAGCAAAACTCAGATGAGAGCTCTTTGTCGGAAAATGTCGTGTGTATACTCCATCGGTCTTTTGCTGGGGGAATTCCATCCAGCAAAAGATTGAGCTTTTTTTGCGGTCGGAAAAAGTTCCTATCCGAAAATGTGTTCGTCTGTATGCAATTCGGACGCGCAAAAAATCACGCATGCTCGGAAACAATTTGATGCATGCTCGGAAGCATTGAACTTCCTTTTCTCGGCTCATCGTAGTGCTGTACGTCACCGCGTTCTTGATGGTCGAAAGTTCAGAGAACTTTTGTGTGAACGTTTGTATGCAAGGCAAGCTTGAGCGGAATTCAGTCGGAAAAACCACCCAAGATTTTTCTAACGGAAATTCCGCTCGTGCACGCGGCATAGGTCTCCCGTTAATGCTTCTTAACGGATGACTTTCAGGCCTATGCATGCCTCCTGCAGACCTGATAAGCAGGCTGACAGACAACTAAAGAAGAACATACAGGAGGCTGACAACTGCTAAGTGTTGTCAGCCTGCAACAAAAAATGTTAGTACTGGCAAGATCTCCAGGCAAGACATCTTTCAACATACTGTATTCACCTAAAAAGTATTTGCTTAAAGTGGTTGTAAACCCTTTTTTTTTTGTTTTTTTTAAATTACAAACATGTCATACTTACCTCCACTGTGCAGTTCGTTTTGCACAGAGTGGCCCTGATCTACCACTTCTGGGGTCCCCCAACGGCGCTGGTAGCTCTTCCCCGCATCGGATGTCCACATTTTAGAAGCGCTCTCCTTGGTGGACACCCGTGCATGTGCGCTCCCAAGTCCTGCTTTTGCGTGTATTCATATAGAAAGCAGGACTCGGCCACGCCCTTCGTGTCATTGGATTTGATTGACAGCAGCGGGAGCCAATGGCTGCGCTGCTATCAATCTATCCAATCAGGACATGAGATACCAGCTAGAGCTGGTGTGCTTGTTCCCGGCCAGGGGGGCTGCAGCACTACAGAAGGTTTTTCACCTTAATGCATAGAATGCATTAAGGTGAAAAACCATGAGGGTTTACAAAAAAAAAAAAAAAAAAAAAAAAAAAAAAAAAGAAAAAAGCGGTATACAGTGAGACATGATGCTAAACAAACTGAAACAGATTTGGATTTTCACATATTTTAGTCGATTTTTCCTTATTTCTCTAGGGGTCTCCCAAGACAGAAAGGGAGCTGAATCACCCCAATGGTGGCACATGCAGTAATAGTAGTAGGAAATGGGGAGACCCTTAGTCAGGCTCCTCTTTCTAAGGAATGAGAATACCCAATAAGAGAGGGAAACGTACTCTAGTTCAATAGTGGTCTCTATGGAACTACATTAAATGTCCTTTTCTTAGTCTCTGGAGCACAAGCTATTGTCTTTCCTTGCATTTGCATGGCACCATCCATCACATGTTTGATGCAATAGGACAATAGGAGTCAGCGTGGAACTGACCGCTGACAGATTGGAGATTTTTATTGCCGTTTGTGTCCTTATTAGTAAAGAAGGTGATTGTCAATGATATTACGTCCTCCCCATTCTCAGGCCTCATGCACACTGGACAATAAAACAACGTTATAAAAACGGCAGTAGCCTTGCATTGAGTTTTTCAATGTTTAACATTTTTGCAATAACGTTTTTTAGCGTTTTTTCCGTGCTAGCATTTTTTTTTTTTCATGGATCAAAACTGTTAAAAAATATTGGTGAGCCATTTTTACAGCTGAAAACAGCTGAAAAACTCCTCTAAGAACCCACTAGGTTTTGGGGTTTTTGTAAAGCCTAAAAATGCCCAGCCAAAAACTGCTAATAGCAGCCTACGTGTGCATCAACACATAGGATAACATGATGGGGAGTTTATTGACTGTGTAAAAAAAAAAAAAAAAGTACGTCTGAAGCCAAAAACAGCTGCTGTAAAAACTCCCAAAAACTTCCAGTGTGCGTGAGGCCTCAAATGAACATGCACACTTATATCATGCTTGTACCCTGTACATAAGTGGCAGCAAGCTATGCAATATCAGTTAAAATGTCCCCTCCCTTCTAAAACATGCGCAGATCACTCCCATACTTAAAAAGCCCTCACTGGACCCCACCAACCTGAACAACTTAAGACCCATCTCATTGCTCCCATTCACCTTTAAGCTTCTAGAACGCTTAGTCTACAACTGTCTTGGCTCCTACCTCAGTGAAAATAACCTTCTTGACCCCTTACAGTCTGGCTTTCACTCACAGCACTCCACTGAAACTGCCTTACTAAAACTCACCAACAATTTACTAACAGCTAAAACCAACGGCCACTACTCCATACTCCTACTACTCTGCCTCTCCGCAGCCTTTGACACGGTTGACCACCCGCTCCTTCTCAATAAACTCCATTCTCTTGGCCTCTAAGGTTCTGCTCTATCCTGGTTCTCTGCCTACCTATCACAGCGCTCCTTCGGTGTTACCTACAACTCTGTCTCCTCCTCTCCATTGCCCCTTTCTGTGGGGGTCCCCCAAGGCTCTGTTCTTGGACCCCTTCTCTATCTACACCTCCTCCCTTGGTCACTTGATAACCGCCCACGGCTTCCAATACCACCTATACACCAATGACACCCAAATCTATCCTTCTACTCCTCACCTCACTCCTTCAGTCTCCTCTCACATTACTAACTGACATATCAGCATGGATGTCGCACCACTTCCTTAAACTAAATCTCTCTAAAACTGAGCTATTAATATTCCCCCCGCCTGTGCCCCCCTCCGTGACTTTTCCATCAAAATAAACAATGCAACTATCAGTCCCTCCCCTCACACCAGGGTACTAGGTGTAATCCTAGACTCTGACTTGTCATTTCAGCCTCAAGTCCAATCGTTGTCAAAAGTTTGTAGAATTAACCTCCGTAACATCTCTAAAATTCACCCCTTTTTAACAAATAAAACCACCAAACTCCTCATTCAATCCCTTGTTATCTCTCGCCTTGACTATTGCAACTCCCTTCTCATTGGCCTGCCTCTCCATAGGCTACCCCCTCTTCAGTTTATCATGAATGCTGCTGCCAGACTTGTACACCTTACTAACCACTCAGTGTCTGCCAACCCTCTCCTCCAATCCCTACACTGGCTCCCAAACACCCAGCGAATTAAATTCAAAATACTAACCACAACATACAAAGCCATTCACAACTCTGCCCCGAGCTACATCACCAACCTTGTCTCCAAATATCACCCAAATCATCCTCTCCATTCTTCTAAAGACCTCCTACTCTCAAGCTCTGTCGTCTCCTCCTCCCATGCTCGTCTCCAGGATTTCTCCAGAACCTCTCCCATCCTCTGGAACTCGCTACCTCCACCTGTCCATCTATCCCCTACTCTTGCTACCTTCAGGCAATCCCTGAAAACTCTTCCCTTCAGCAAAGCCTATCATGTCTACAACTAATCTTTTACCACTTCCATCAGCTCATTCCCCACAGTTACAACCTTTTGTACAACCCTGCCCCATCCTATTAGATTGTAAGCTCTTCTGAGCTGGGCCCACTTAATCCTCTTGTATTTTATTGTATTATAACTGTCTCCCTTTTATATTGTCTCCCTTTTATATTGTAAAGTGCTGCCTAAATTGTTGGCGCTATATAAATCCTGTATAATAATAATAATAATAATAATAATAATAAATGTCCAAAGCAAAAGTTGCTCTTTTCTCCAACAGAGGTATCTAAGGCAGTCTGTCTGTCTTGGTACTCCATAAATATCAGATCAATTAACAAGAGAAGTATAAGACTGCCAAAGAAATATGACAGTAAGCAGTGGCAAGCTTTTTAATCATTTTCGAAAGAAACCAAATTATTCTAGCACTTCAGATAAGTCCATGGAATTTGCCCACCTCCGTTATATATCAAAATATTTTCCTCCCTATTTCCACATTAAAAGCATGTAGAAAAAGCTGGGAGTACAGAAATCTTGAGTGCAATATAGTGGATACTGAATAAAAGCTTTATGGAAGTCATTCTTTTCATTCGCATCTTTTTAAATAAAATTGTGGGCAGACACACTGTGGAAGAAAATTAAGCAGAGGGTGGTAATTCTGAATAGAAAATAGGACTGGCCTCCTGCTTTCACATAAGAGCTGTCACATTTAGAAAGCTGATCCAAGCTGTGATTTTTATTCTTACATTCTATGACCACAGTTTTCACAATACATCTAGTTTAAAGTAGAACTCCACCTCCCTGTCACAATTTATAATAAGAATAGTGTTTTGCACATTTCTAGGAGGATAGAACCGTATGAGATGGGAAAAAAAAACAAAAAACAAAAAACACGTTTTACTCACTGCTATGGGGGATGCATGTATTGGTCTACAGAATGCTGGCATACAGTATATACAGGACTGATCCTGTGACATCAGCAGACAGTAAACTTCAGCCCGCTTCTCTGCTGAAAACGGGTCACAGGAGTCCAAAGTGAACTGCACTCCTGTGACCCATAGGAGAAGCCCAGCAAAATAAGCTCAGGCTGGACTTCTCCTTTAAAAAAGCTTTTTTTGGAAAAAATAAAAATAAATGGTTGGAAGATGTGAAGCAGGTGAAGTCATTTTTGTTGGGCACACATTATGAGAGCGGATAACAGCTTTGTTCTGTGAATAAAGATTGTCAGTTCTCTAGGAACCAGTGACATCATAAGTCAGCGGACATAATACATACTCATGAACAATCTATCATGAGAAAGCAGCATGATATGGCCCACACAATGGTTATATGAAGGTGACCCATGAACTTTGTGACATAAAAATTTATTTATGATTAGAAGCCTCCATAACAAAAAAGCATATGATTTATGAGAGATATGCTTCAAAAATACCAATTCACCGCTTGTTTTATAATCTCACCTGGACCCATTGCTATTTGCAGAGATGGGGCTCCTTCTCTTAGCAAGTAATCAGTAAATAAAACGAATTGTCAGCTCTCAAGTGGCAGCCTGCAACATACATTCCTACAGAACAAGACACTACACCCCATTTCCAACATGCAGCAATTCATTAAAGTGGTATTAAAGCCAAAACCAAAAATATAATATTACATATTGCAGCTTAACAATCATTAGATGTGGTGGCTGCATTAGTTTTCTGTTTTTAGGCTTTTATCCCTTCTGTTTTTACCTGGTGATCTGGCCAGTAACACATCTCCTGTATTAGTGAGATACAACTCTGGAGGAACTACCACAGAAGGCTTAGCAGACAGCAGCATTGTCAGTAACAAACTGAATCCAAACTCCATCTGAGACTTTGTAATTAGTAATAGCAAAACATTTTTTTTCTCCTTTTCTGTATAAAAGACTTAACACAAATACATAAAAGCTGATCATTTTAATGACCCCTACCAGTGTTAAATGACTTGTCTCATTCATGTAAACCAGTGGTCTCCAAACTGCAGCCTGTAGGCTGGATGTGGCCCTTTCCTTGCCTTCACCCGGCACTTTGGTCACTATGCCTTCCACTGATAAGAGGCATTATCCCTCCCACCATCAACAAGGTTGAGGCATCATTCCTTCCACTGACAATAACGATAGGGCACTATTCCTTCCACTGAAGCCAATAATTGCACGCAATTCCTCCCACCAATAGCAACGATGGGCCATTATCCCTCCTCCTATGATCCACACGTGCTTTGTAATTTTTTACTCCTACTGACCACCAAGCCTAAGGAACTGTTTACTCCCACTAACACTGGGGGATTTCTTTTTCCACCGACATAGTTCAGCCACCCTAAAGTCTGAAGGACAGTAAACTGGCCCTTTGCTTTAGAAAGTTTGGAGATCCCTGATGAAAAAAAAAAACTGATATATTCTGCTGGAGAGCTTGGGAAAAAAAAAAAAAAGAAAACTTGGTGGCTGGATCACCTGATAAAAACCGTAGAAGGCAAGCTAAGTGAAACAAATGCAGCCATCACATCCTAGAAATGGTAAGCTGCAATATAATAAAAGGTTTGCTTTTGGGTTTAATACTGCTTTAATTTATTAACCATTGACATTACAATGGAACTACCGTATACTACCACTTTACACATACTTTACTAATTTTGGTTGATTCCTGATGAACCAGCTGTAATTTGCTATGTGGGTGTTCCCTACAGCCACCTAACGCCTGGCATTCTTTAATTGGAAAAAGTAGCCAGGTGGAAAATTATTGGCCAAACAGCAGCTGCAGCCACTGTTCAGGTATTCTGACAAGTGCTGACTGCGGCGGCTCTACTGTAGACAATAGCCACAGTAAGACTGCTTCATCCATATGCTGCATAGCATGGATGGAGGAATCTGTTAGATTATCATTCAGGCTGCTGTTTTAACAAAAGTAATTTTTTGGTGTATAGCAGGCTTTGCACTCTCCAGCTACTACAGATGCCCCTGCCCTTTGAAATGAATGGGCGCCGCTTTCAAAGCGCGGTAAAAGCACTTTGAAAGCAGCACTAAGCAAGCGCTTTCAACTCCTTTTTAACCCCTTCTGGGGGGGGGGTTAAAAGCGCACCGCTATAACATCGGTAAAGACCTGCTAAAACTAGCGGCGCTTTACCGCCAACCCCCGTAATGCCCCAGTGTGAAAGGGGTCTAACATTTGCAAACTCAATCTAAAAAGGGATCAGACAAACTAAATGAGGTTAGATCAGTTCCATTAAAGGGTAACTCCACTTTTGTTGGGAAAAAACATTACCCTCTGGGTGAATTTACATTGCAAGGACTTTAACAAATTTTGTTGCAGATTCCTATCTGTTTCTTCTCTGAAGAAAAATTGGTTTGACCATGGGCTTGTTTACACTGTGGGCCCATGGGCTTGTTTACACTGTGGGACCACTTTGGGAGGGGGGTGGCATTTGACGGCGACAGTTTGGCATTGAAGAGGCATTGTGTAATCTCTACCCATATTAAACCCTTAATAAGTATTTAACCCTTGGGGTGCATCGCAACATAGCTGAAATTTCTATTGCAGGGAATGTCTAAAATTTGATTTGTATCTTAGTGCAGACTTCTGGGAAAATAAGTTCGAAAAATCACACAAGCAGGAATTGGCTTTTCTAGGGATGTACAGAGGCCTCCAGGTACCTTTTTGCATGTTAGAGAAAATTACGGCAGCTAAAGACTGAAATGAAAAAGTAATTTTAAGGACATCAAATTACAGTATGGCTTAATAACAAAATTATATACAAACATTTTTTATTCTGTGTATTTTTTTTCCACCATGAAGGTGGAGTTCTCTTTTAAGCATTCTTTCAAGGGTGCAGGAAAGGCAGAGCTTTTGTATTAAAAAGCCTATCACATTCTGCAAACTGTCAGGAAGGCACAATGTATTAAATCTGTACTTGTATATAAGTAATCCAAGACAATTAAAACACTGGGCTAAAGGCTTAAAAGAAAAAAAAAAAAACAAAAACCACACAACTTTGACCTATTAGATAAAAGGTTCACAAACTTTCTCATGATCACGTCTGGCCTAGTTTGTCATTGATCTGGCAATTCAGTTATAAAAAAAAAAGGATCATTAAAAGTGAAGAAGCAGAAAGATGCACACAGTTAATTATGAGCAGGGATCATTGGCATGCGCATCTCGGAAAGCAGTGCGCACAGTAATGAATGATAATAAGTAAACCCAATCATCAGGTTCAGTTATAAAATGAAATCACATTATTATTAGCCACCAGGCTCTGTGCACAACTACATTTCTAGAACAAGATATGCTGTCCTTAACTGCTTTGCTAAGAGCCAGCTAGGTGCATAATGTTAACAAATCAGCTGTATGATTGATGCAGGTAATAAACAAAATTGAATAAATAGGATCAAGCAGTTTTTAATTATTCTGCAGGACTTCCTGTCAGTGTTGTCTGAACCACTAATTAAAAATTAGGGTTTACTTCTTTATTATCTAGTTTAAAAAAAAAAACAAAAACAAACAAACAAACACTGTGGGCCTACTAATAACTGTAAAACCATACACTGGCTCTTATGTATTAAAGTATTTTCTATATCCTCTCCAGAAAAACAGTAGGAAGGTGGGGCATGCCTTAACCACTTCAATCCCGGACACTTTCACCCCCTTTCCTGCCCAGGCCAATTTTCAGCGCTGTCAAACTTTGAATGATAATTACCCAGTCATGTAGCACTGTACCCATATGAAATTTTTATCTTTTTCACACAAAAAGAGCTTTCTTTTGGTGATATTTAAATTGCCACTGAATTTTCTTTATTTTTTGCTAACTACAAAGACCAAAAATTTTGAAAAAGAAATTGCGCTCTCTTTGTTTCAGGAAAGAAAAGGATCCTGGACGGCCGCACACCATAGAAGGCATCTTTATTGATATGAAAAAGTAAAATCCAAATGCAGTCACTTCATGTGCAGGGAAAAACAGGAAAAATAGCTATTGAAAATAGCTTGGTGAAAATTAAAACCAAATCGGTGTATATTTAGTCCACAAACTTTGGTGTATATCTGAAAATTGATCAATCCTGATGTACCGACTGATGAATGATCTAATTTCTTGAGGCCTGAAAATGCCAGGACAATACAAATACCTCCCAAATTACCCCTTTTAGGAAAATAAACAGGGTATTTATTAACAGGCATGGCGAGTTTTTTGAAGTTGTAAATTTTTGTCACAATTTTTTGGAGCATGAAAAAAGTTTAACCACTTGGCATCCGCGCTATGGCCGAATGACGGCCACAGCGTGGACCTGAATTCCTGGGAGGCCGTCATATGACGGCCTCCCCTGTGCACGCGCCCGAGCGTGCTGTGATCACCGAGTCACTGAGACTCGGGTGATCACTGATCCAAGTAAGGGGCCTGTCCCGGCCCCTTACCACGTGATCAGCTGTCAGCCAATGACAGCTGATCACATGATGTAAACAAAAGATCGGAAATCATTTTTTTTTTCTACTCACGCTTATAGCGCGAGTAGAAAAAAAAGCCGATCACCGACTCAGATGCGAGGGACATCGGTCCCGAAGTGGAAGAGGCACATCTGCCTCATCTGTGCCCACAGTGCCACCTAACAGTGCCCACAAGTGTCACCTATCAATGCCCACCAGTAGTGCCAATCAGTGCCACCTAGCAGTGCTGCCTATCAGTGTAACTGATCAGTGCCCATTATTGCAAAAAAGGAAAAGATTCCCCAAATGGGGTTTTTAGGCAGCAAACAGAGGATATTAGGCCAAAGTATGTAAAAAAATGATTTAATTTTATTGTACAAAAATAGCTTCAACACACCAGTTAAAAAATTAGCTCCAATACAGAGTGTTTACAAATCTCATGACACTTAGCGCATATAATGTAAGCACGTTTTCATAGCAACATTGTATATGTATTGACAGTATCAGAAATGTAGACCTGACGCGTTTCGACCTATATGTTCCAGGTCTTCTTCAAAGGTCAGTCTGCTAAAAATATACAATAGAGGTACATATGTCAAAATTTTATTGCGTAAATTTCAAAACAGGTATACCATATATTGACATGACATAATTACCCAATGATGAGTGTCCTAGAGCGAGAGGCTTTCTGTAGAGAGGTCCCCTTAAAATCAAAGAATTGCCTGTTCACTTTCCCCCAGAGATCCTATGGCATCACTGCTGCAGCCTCCAATCCCAGGGGAAGATCCCAAAAATGTGGCTTACGAGGGGTCACACTATGGAGCGCCCCCTATCTATAGGCACGGACTCCACGGCCAGTCAGGCCTACTGAGCCCAGTTCAAGGCTGTGACCAATCCCGGGTCAGGTCACAATTGAGTGCAAGCACATAGGGCAACACAGTGCGGTCCTACATTTATCTTCACCCTGTTTATTAGGTAATATACCCTGTTCACTTGATTTTCCCCATATGTGGGCACTCTCTCACTATTTTTTTTTTTTCCATCTTCACTCACCCATCACTTATTTTGGTTTTGCATGACACTTCTTGTGTGTTCACTTTTTACACACTTTTGCTGCCCACATTAGGAACTCACTGTTTTTTGCTCTTTCACACTCTTTTCAATATTTCACTCCCAAGTGTCACTCCTCACCAGCAGTATAAATCAGTCTGCTCACACCCTTTGGCTACACGGTTGAGTTTTCTTACTAACTTAATTCTTTTTATCATTATTTTTATACCTTATGCATGCACCCAAATATATTTTCTATATTAAAATATGAATTCTATATATATATATATATATATATATATATATATATATATATATATATATATATATATATATATATATATATATATATATATGTATATACATATGTATGTGGGTTCTTATACACACACATATACACCCAGTACAATAAGGCTACAGCCTGTCGATTGGGTGTACACATGGATTTATGGTATCTTCCAACCAAGCAAATATATTTTTTAGACTCAATGTTGGAGTGCATATAATGCAAATGATTCCAAATTGTGTTTTCCTTCCTGGGTTGTTGCTGCAGGTGTCCTCCCCGCCTGACTGGCCGTGGAGTCCGTGCCTATAGATAGGGGGCGCTCCATAGTGTGACCCCCTCGTAAGCCACATTTTTGGGATCTTCCCCTGGGATTGGAGGCTGCAGCAGTGATGCCATAGGATCTCTGGGGGAAAGTGAACAGGCAATTCTTTGATTTTAAGGGGACCTCTCTACAGAAAGCCTCTCGCTCTAGGACACTCATCATTGGGTAATTATGTCATGTCAATATATGGTATACCTGTTTTGAAATTTACGCAATAAAATTTTGACATATGTACCTCTATTGTATATTTTTAGCAGACTGACCTTTGAAGAAGACCTGGAACATATAGGTCGAAACGCGTCAGGTCTACATTTCTGATACTGTCAATACATATACAATGTTGCTATGAAAACGTGCTTACATTATATGCGCTAAGTGTCATGAGATTTGTAAACACTCTGTATTGGAGCTCATTTTTTAACCGGTGTGTTGAAGCTATTTTTGTACAATAAAATTAAATCATTTTTTTACATACTTTGGCCTAATATCCTCTTTTTGCTGCCTAAAAACCCCATTTGGGGAATCTTTTCCTTTTTTGTCTTGATCATTAGGGGTGAGCAGCACTCCCTTCCCTTCCCTGTGTCCTCCCCTTCTTTTTAGTGCCCATTATTGCAACCCATCAGTGCCGCCTATCGGTGCCCATCACTGCCGCCTTATCAGCGTACATCAATGAAGGAGAAAAATTACCCGTTTTAAATTTTTTATAACAAAATACTAAAAAAAAACATTTTTATTTTTTTTAAATTCAGTCTTTTTACATTTTTTTTAACAAAAAATAAAAACCGCAGAGGTGATCAAATACCACCTAAAGAAAGCTCTATTTGTGCGGAAAAAACCCTAGTTAGACTTACCGGTAACGGTATTTCTACGAGTCTTTCAGGACAGCACCTGGAGAGAGAGCGCAGCTCCACCCACTTTTCCCAGGAAACACTGCAGTCAGTTTTTTTCTTTAAAGACCGGACACTTCCACCATGGCCTCAGTTGTTCATAGAGTACCTCCAGCCATGCTGAAATTAGATAAGCAGAACATAGCAATAACACCACATCTTTATAAACCAATTAGGGCGGGTCATCGGTGCTGTCCTGAAAGACTCGTAGAAATACCGTTACCGGTAAGTCTAACTAGGGTTTTTCTCCCCTCGTCTTTCAGGACAGCACCTAGAGATGATAAAAGAGTACTTACTCTAGGGTGGGACCACCGCCTGCAGGACCTTCCTGCCAAACGATTGATCCGCTGCTGATAGCAAGTCCAACCTGTAGTGGCGGGTGAAGGTGGAGAAGCTTGTCCACGTGGCTGCTTTACAGATCCGACCTGGAGAAGCCCCTGCTCTTTCCGCCCAGGACGTTACTACTGCCCTTGTTGAATGGGCCATTAGCCCTGTGGGAGGATCAGCCCCTGCAGCCCTGTAGGCTTCACTGACCGCCATTCTTAGCTATCTGCCTATAGTGCTTTTAGAAGCACAATGACCCTTGCGTGATCCAGAAAAAAGAATAAAAAGAGAATTTGTCTTCCTAAACTCTCTCGTAATCTCTAAATAATGGAGTAAACATCTTCTCACATCCAGGGTATGAAAAGCCTCCTCCCTAGAGTTGGATGGTGTAGGACAAAAAGTAGGTAAAACTCTCTCTTGTGCCCTATGAAAAAAGGTTGCGACCTTTGGCAAGAAACCCGGGTCAGTTTTCAGCACTACCCGGTCTGGAAATATCAAACAAAAGGGCTCTATTATAGATAGAGCTTGCAACTCACTTATTCTTCTGGCTGAGGTAATTGCTACCAAAAGAACCAGCTTAAGCGTCCATACTTTTAAAGTCGCTTCCTGTGGGGGCTCAAAAGGTGTTCTGATCAACCCCTGTAGCACCAGAGATAAATCCCACTTAGGGAAAGATCTGAAAGGTACCGGCCTAAGCCTGGCCAATGCTTTGAAGAATCTAACTATAAATGGTTCTTGAGATAATTTTCTCTCAAGAAACACCGACAAGGCAGCTACCTGAACCTTCAGGGTACTGGCTGCCAGTCCCATCTCCATACCCTCATTGAGAAAATCTAATATTGAGGGCAATTCCTGTGGTGAACATTTTTTAGTCATGCACCAGGAATTAAACAGTTTCCATGTCTAAAAATAAATACCCCTGGTAACTTTCTTTCGGCTACTTAACAGGGTTGACACCAGCTTATCTGAGAAGCCCCTTCTTTTTAGCAGCTGCTCCTCAGTAACCAACCTGTCAGCCTGAGCTGGTTGATATCTGGATGTTGAAGGGCTCGCTGTGATAGTAGATCCTTTCGAAGTGGGAGAACCCAATGTGGTTCCACTGCCATCCTCTGTATGGTTGCAAACCAGGGCCTCTTGGGCCAAAAGGGAGCCACTAGGATCATACTTGTGGTCTCTCATTGTAGTTTTTTCAACACCAAAGGGATCATTTGAAAGGGGGGAAAGGCGTAGCACAAGTGGAAGTTCCATGGTTGCGCCAGCGCATCCAATCCTTTCGCCTGATCTTGCCTGTTTAGAGAGTAATAGGCCTTCACCTTTGAATTCTTGTGGGATGCGAACAGGTCTATCTGCGGAGTTCCCCATTTCTCTGTTAATTCCTGGAATAACTCTTTGTTCAGACTCCACTCTGCCTCTAGTATCCTTTCTCTGCTTAGAAAGTCGGCCACTAGATTCAGCTCTCCTTTTAGGTGTACCGCTGTTAGGGACTTTACGTTGCCTTCCGCCCAGGATAGCATCTGAACTGACAAGGCTAGCAAGACTCTGCTTCTCGTGCCCCCCTGTCTTGTAACATATGCCACTGCTGTGGCATTGTCTGATAGCACCTGAACATGGTGACCCCGGACTATCTTCTCGAAAGCCCATAGTCCTAGGAGAATAGCTCTTAGCTCCCTCCAATTGGAGGATCTCCTGGCCTCTCTTTTTGTCCAATTCCCCTGAGCCATCTGTCCTTCCAGGTGGGCGCCCCAACCCCAGGAACTCGCATCTGTTGTTAATCTCCTCTCCTGGGGAAAACACCAGAGCAGGCCCTTGTCCAGATTGGAGTGACTCCTCCACCACCAGAGCTTCCTCTGAACTCGGGGGGATATTGTTATCATTTTTCCTAGGGACTCTCCATAAGACCAATTTTTCAAAATTGTCTGTTGAAGTTCCCTTGCGTGCAAACGTGCCCACTGTACTGCAGGTATTGGTGCAGTAAAGAGCCCCAAAACAGACATCACTGCCCTGATAGAAATTGGCAGGTTTGTCTGAGCCTTTTTTACAGCGTTCTGAAGCTTTACTATCTTTTCCTCTGGGAGGTAGGTTTTTCCCTCTATGGAATAGATAGTGTAACCTAGAAAGGTTATTGCCTGTGACGGGATCATGTTCGATTTTTCCTCGTTTATTAACCACCCTAGGCTCTCCAGATGACTCCTTGTCCTTTGCAGATCTCTCTCTAATATGTGCCTTGTTTTGGCAAATATTAGCAGATCGTCTAGATATGGGACAATCGAGATTCCTTCTATTCTGAGAGGGGCTAAGGCCTCTGCCAGAATCTTTGTGAATATCCTCGGAGAGGATGACAGCCCGAAAGGGAGAGCTCTGAATTGCAGATGTATGACAGACCCCTCTATCCTGGTCGCAAATCTGAGGTGTTTTTGTGATGCTGGGGCTATAGGCACATGGAGATATGCATCTCTCAGGTCTATGATACCATAAAGCAGTTTAGGGTCAGGAGACCCTTTACCAAAATGATCGTATCCATGTTGAACTTCTTGTACCTGACCGCTCTGTTGAGAATCTTCAGGTTCAGGATTAATCTGAACTTGCCTGAAGGTTTCTTCACCAGAAAGATGTGTGAATAACACCCCTGTTCTACCTCGCTGGGGGAAACATTTACTACCACCTTCTGTTGAATTAACTCCTGAAGAATTGCCGACATCGCTGTAAGCTTTTCTGGGTCTCTGGGAGCCCGAGTTATATAAAACCGAACCGGAGGGGATTGGGCAAACTCCAGTCCGTAACCCTCCCTTATAGTTTTTAGGATAAATGGACTGTCTGTTATCCTCTGCCACTGTGGGAAGAAGGTCTGTAACCTTGCTCCCACAGACGGGGGACCGTCACTGGCTCTTTGTATTTGGGGTAGGGGGGCGAAAGAGTACCCCTGACTTGCCCCTGCCTCTCTGAGACCTCCAAGGTCTTTTATATCCTGTCTCCTTTGAGTCTGAGGTTTTCCGAAAAGGACGAAAATTTTGTTGCCCTGAGGAACCACCTTTTTCTTAATGGGGAAGGCCTTCTTCTTGTCGGCCGTTCTCTCAAGAATGGCTTCAAGACCTGGGCCAAAAACCAAATCCCCCTCAAAGGGTAAACCACATAACTTGGTCTTAGAGGCTGTATCCCCCGTCCAAGTCTTGACCCATAGAGCTCTGCGCGTTGAATTGATTAGAGCAGATGATCTGGCCGACATCCTAACTGATTCCGCCGAAACATCTGCTAAATATCCAACAGCTTTCATAAGCACTGGTAAGGTCTCCAAAAGATCCTTACGAGGTATACCTGCCTCGATATGCACCTTCAGCTGTTCCAACCAGTGCTCCAGGTTTCTGGCTACCACTGTTGATGCCATCGCTGGTTTTAGATTTGCTAGGGTGGAATCCCAAGCTTTCTTTAGCAGGGGGTCAGCCCTCTTGTCCATGGGATCCTTGAGGATACCCATGTCCTCAAACGCAAGGTCAGTGTTTCTCGACACTTGAGAGAAGGCTGCATCCAGTCTAGGCTTTTTGTTCCAGACTTGTGTGCTGTCTTCCTCAAAGGGAAACCTGCGTTTGAGGGATCTAGAAAAGAAGGGGACCCTCTCTGGGCTTTGTCCTCTGTAATATTAAGAGTAGTGTGGATAGTTTTTAGCAGATCATCCACCTCCTCTAGAGACAATTTATATCGAGAAGAAGAAGATTCCTTCTCTTCCTCTGCTTCTTCCTCCAATTCCGTAGCCACGCTACGATTTTCCTCCTCCGAGTCACTGTCACCCCTATATGCAGAAACAGAAAACTGGGACGTTTGTCAAGGTAGGATTTAAATGACTCAAAAGTATCCGCCAAATCCTTCCTAAACGAGCTCAGTAAATCCTGCTGAACCACAGGTGCACTAGGAGTGGTTTCCTCCTTCACTAAGTCTGCAATACATTCTTTGCATAACACTTTTGCCCACGACTCTTTAAGCACATTTTTACAAGATGGGCATTTTCTTTTAACAGAAAAAGACGAATGTTTGGTCTTTTCTTTTGCCTTCTGAAATACACAAACAGAAAAACACCCATAAACAGCATGCTGAAAAGGACTGGAAGAGCTAACACTTTAACCCCCTCCTTCACTCAGCCAGTAAATCCCCCCACAGATTTACTTCACAATCTTAAAACACATTTACTTCCTGTTTCAATATACAGGAACAATGCTGCAGGCTCTTTAAAATTTTTACCAAAGAGGGAACTAAAACATGCCCATTAGAGTAAGTTACAGAGATACACTGTCCCCGCTTACCTGGGCCTGGCTGACTTGTGTGGCTCCTGCTCCTGCCACCACCGATTGTTCCTCCTCCATACTGTCAGGATTTCAATGGCGTTTGGTGCTTGTTTTTTAAACTTTCCCGGTCCGCTCGCCGCTGCGAGGGCCGGAAATGACGTCAGCCAGAAGAGACCTGCCCTCCCCTCCTGCGTTCCAGCGGCCGGAAGCGGAAGCCACGTCGCGCGAGGTCCCGCCCCCGGCCGTAGTGACGCGCTCGCCACCGGAACCCGGAAGGCTGAGCTATGGGGATGAAGAGGAGACGCCGCTCCTCCCAAGCTAGCCGCCGGTCTAAAGGAGCGGGGACCCCCAGCAGCCTGACCCTCGCCGGGTATGAAGAGGGGAGGACGCCGGAGCAACCTCCGCACGTGAAGGGAGGAAGCTGGGCTGGCCTGACCATCAAAAAGACACAAATACCGGTATGCCCCAAACTCTCTCCACCTGGAGACAGCGCAGCACACCCCCGGTTCCCTGCAGCGCTTCCACCATGGCGGAGGAAACACTACAACTGAGGCCATGGTGGAAGTGTCCGGTCTTTAAAGAAAAAAACTGACTGCAGCGTTTCCTGGGAAAAGTGGGTGGAGCTGCGCTCTCTCTCCAGGTGCTGTCCTGAAAGACGAGGGGAGAAAAAAAATGATAAAAATTTCATTTTGGTACAGTGTTGTATGACCGCGCAATTGTCATTCAAAGTGCGTCAGCGCTGAAAGCTGAAAATTGGTCTGGATAGGAGGGGGGTTTAAGTGTCCAGTAAGCAAGTGGTTAAGGGTGGGTTCACATTAGAACACGCAACGGCTCACAGCAGAAGTCCGGTGCATATCCCTTTGGCTGAATTCGGACCTGAAATGGACCAAAAGACGCACAGGTCTCCTGTGCAATTTGCACTGGAGCTGCTGCGGAGATGTGTGAACTGGCTCCATAGAGAGTCGGTCACAATCTCCTGCTATGCGAATTGGATGCGGAGAAACCCGCATCAAATATGCATAAGTGTGAACCCAGCCTCCAACATATTTTTTTTTTCCACAATTTTTTTTCCTACATACTGTCACCAGTGCAGTACAGCATTATTGTATACCTGGTGTGGCAGTGATAAGGGACAATAACTAGTGACACTATTAAAAAAAAAAATAATAATAATACATTTGTTAAAAAAAAAAAAAAAAAAAAATGTAAACAAAATCTCAGAAGTTGAATTATTTTTCTGATCGGATTATCACATGGTACAGATGAACTTTTATTGGCCCTGTCTGTACCATGTAATCACTGTGTCCAATCACAGAGATCAACCCAATAGGATACAACGAATGGAATGAATGGAAACTATTCGTTAAGTTTAACTGCCATGTAATCTGCCGTGAGTGGTCACATGGTACCGGCAGTGGCCTGGTACAAGGATTTGTCACGCGTAGTGTCTGGCGGACACAGAAGGTGATAGATCATGGCAAAGAGCAGCCCGAGGGGGATAGGGAGAGGATGCAATTTTATTATAGGCCAGGTGGGAAGTGGTAAACCCACTTGCCGACCAGACAACGCGGCAGAATGGCACAGCTGGGCGAATCGACGTTATGCAACATCGCTTCACCCTGTGGCCACTAGGGACGCGTGCGTGCCCGCTGCTTGCCCCCCAGAGCCGATGCGAGTGCACGGTGGTCACAATCACCGCCGGGCTCCCGCAATCGCTGGGGCACACGGAGAACTGGGATTTGTGTGTGTAAACACAAAGTTTCCGGTTCTCTGAGGGGAGAAGAGACAGATCGTCTGTTTATACAGAGTATGAACAACGATCTGTCATCTCCCCTACACAGTCCCCTCCCCTTTTCAGTTAGAACACACTAGGGAACACAAGTAACCCCTTCCCTGCCAGTGACATTTTTACTGTAATCAATGCATTTTTATAGCACTGATCGCTGTATAAATGCCAATGGTCCCAAAAATGTGTCAAAATTGTCCGATGTGTCCGCCATAATGTCGCAGTCCCAAAAAAAAAAAAATAATAATAATAATAATCACAGATCGCCACCATTATTAATTAAAAAAAAAAAAAATTAATAATAAAAATGCCATAAAACTATCCCCTATTTTGTAGACGCTATAACTTTTGCGCAAACCAATCAATATACGCTTATTGTGATTTTTTTTAACAAAAATATGTAGAAGAAGAATACATATCGGCCCAAACTAAGGAAAAAAAAAAGGTTTATTTATATATTTTTGGGGGATATTTATTATAGCAAAAAAGTAAGAAAAATTGTGTTTTTTTCAAAATTGACACTCTTATTTTGTCTATAGCGCAAAAAATAAAAAAAAACTGCAGAGGTGATCAAATACCACCAAAAGAAAGCTCTATTTGTGGGGAAAAAAGGATGTCAATTTTGTTTGGGTGCAACGTCACACGACCGCGCAATTGTCAGTTAAAGTGACGCAGTGCCGAATTGCAAAAAGTGCTCTGGTCAGGAAGGGGATAAAATCTTCCGGGGCTGAAGTGGTTAATGAACAACTTGAGCCAAAGCCATAACTATCCTTTAAATTTTGGACAGGGTAGGAAAAAGGTCTAAACCTTTGTCAGGATTTACGGCTTCTGTAATTATTGGAGACATTTTTCAGTGACTTTTTCAAATATATAGAAATATATAGAAATACATGAACTCAAGAGATGTCTTTGTTGTCCTGTGTCTCATCTAAATGATAAAGACGCATGGTTATTTCCAATCCTGCAATCTAATATTTTGAGAATGGTTCACTTGGGCTAGCTTCACATTGCTGCGATCTGATTTTTACTGTGATTATGTGCACTAATATCACACCAAAGTAGTACAGGAACCTTTTGCAAAATCGCGCTGTGCCGAGTTGCATTGATGTGAACAAGCACCATTGAAAACGATGCGATTTCCATTGTCATGCAATTCCGTGCAAATCAAGTCGCATTTGAAATGGCACAAGTGTGAATGGAGCTTTAGTCAATAAATAGTAGAAATAGAAATCTCTTGGTCTCCCCGTTGAGGAGATTTCTGTCAAATTTTAGAATCTGTTTTTTGCAAGGGAACTTCACTTCCTGTCCTGACACTCATCACAAGATTTTAGGGGAAATCTCCCTTATGTTCACACAAATGGCAAGAAGCCAGAGAGAGGGCTTAAACCTTGTTCATTCTACTTGAAATAATCTTTTCTTTTGCTGCTCATGTTCCCATTGAAGGGATTTCTCCCAACCTTATGTTGGACACCCAACAGATGGGCAGAAGGAAGATTTACCCACAACGTCAATCAGGCAGGAACAAAATCAAAATTTTGTTTAAATGTAGAAACAGGCAGCAATAAAAATTCTAAAAAAAAAAGTTCTAACCCCTCCACTCTCTATCCAAAAATTAAAAGCTAGAATAGGGCTTTTAAGCCATGTGTAAAAACAGTGAAAATGCTGAAAAAAAATATTGACTTTACAAAAGGGGAGCTAGTAAAATCTATAGCTGAACTATACAAATAAACATATTCTATTATTGAAGAACGGTAGTAACGTCACAGGTGTCAAAGAGGCTCAGTTAAATAAAGGTTATATAAAAGCAAACATATTAAATAACAAGGACAAGTACTGAAAACAGTTTGCTAAATAAGTTGCTAAACATCTCACTTTTCTGGGAAGTTATTTGTGTGGAAAGACACTCTAGCTAATGGATCAACCCAATGTTCAGATTTCCAATATGTATTGTTTATTCTCAAGGGTAAAAATATTTAACTGACAATGATCAAATGGATGTAAAATACTGTTACCATATTTGCTGGAGCTGGTAGGGTTTTGTTATGTTGTATCTTCCGTTAAATGTATTTATTCGCTATTGCAGTAACATCCCTTTTGCCCCTTTCTCACTCACAAGGACGAGATGTTTCTTCCCCACAGACTGGCCGCCACAAACTGCTCTCTGTATTGCTTCTGTACTGTAATGCCTGGCACACGCTATCGGTTTTGTTCGTTCAACCCTGCAGGCTGAAAGAAAAAAAACGTAGGCGCTTGGGAAAAGCTTACTGTACTAACTTATCCAATGTTAGTACAGCGATCTCCCCGCTGAGCGATGGTGTTCTGACAGGGAGACTGCCCCCCTCCAGAACACATCAGTCAGCATTTGCAGCCATTGGCTGCCAGCACTGATTGGATGCTGGTTATCCAGCATGCCCATTTGGCTGGCTTCTGTGGGAAAGGCAGGTGTACACACGGGCTGAATGTAGGCAGGTTTCTGTTGAACTGGCCAATATTCGGCCAGAGTATACGGGGCTTAAGTCACATTGGTGTATCTTCAAGATCATAGGGGAAGCCTGCACAACAAAAGTTGTAAAGATAATGCTCTATTAAAAATAAATAAATAAATAAATAAATAAATCAAGAGCCACAAAAGGACCTCTTTTTTAAAAAGGTAATTCAAGATGTGTTCTAGGGCATGACTTTAAAAGGGAAGTGCTCAGCAGCATAAGGTCTAAATGGTTCTGGCACAAAATATGTGCCACATAAAATGCATTATTAACTACAGTCATGGTTAACATGGTTTCCTATGGTACACGTTCACATCTATGCATTTATCAGCTGGTGCGTTTTGGAAAGGATCGGTGACATTTTTCCCGCATTTTGTGTGTAATAGACTTTAATGGAATCGCACCAGAAACGCAAGTGTTGTGTTTGTGATGCGATTTTTGCATTTTGCAGTTTTTATTTTTCTGTTTAAACGCGGGTGTTCCCCGCTGACAGCTGATTGTAAAAAAAAAAAAAAAAAAAACGGCATGGGGTCCCCCCAGGTCCATACCAGGCCCTTCAGGTCTAGTATGGATTCGGAGGGGACTGCCCCCACCCTGAATTTTTTTTTTTTTTTTAAATGGCGCTAGGGCCCCCCAAAATCCATGCCAGACCCTTATCCAAGCATGCAGCCCGGCAGGTCAGGAAAGGGAGGGAACGAGTGAGCAGCCCCCCATACCAGGCCACATGCCCTCAACATGTGGGGATGGGTGCTTTGGGCCATGTTGATAGGGACTAGGGTTTCTTCTCCACAACCCTGGCCATTGGTTGTGGGAGTCTGCGGGCAGGGGGCTTATTGGAATCTGGAAGGCAAGTGCCACTTCCCCACAACCCTGGCTGGTGGTTGGGGGGGGGGTCTGCGGGCAGGTGGCTTATCAGAATCTGGAAGCCCCTGGATCCCGCCCCCCCCACCCCATGTGAATGCGTATGGGGTACATTGTAGATCTACCCATTCACCCAAAAATGCAGTGTAGTTAAAATAAATAAATGTTAAAATAAACCAAGGAGACAATTTTTGACAAGTCCTTTATTAAAAATTAAAAATGTCCCCCATCGTAGTTCCAACGTGCCTTCTCCCCACAAAAAAGCTGATCTTCTTCTAACGTGGTCTTCCTCCGTTGTGTCGTCCCCCGCTGTCTGCCTTTTCTTATACAGCCATGGTGCGTGGCCTTTCGATGAAATCACCAAGAGTACCCTCCCCTTGTGACAACACATGACATCACAAGGGGCGTTTGTTTGGGCAACGTCATCGGATGGCCACGCCACATGGCTAAATAAGAAAAAGAAGACAGCGGGAGACAACACAATGGAGGAAGACAGTGTTAGAAGAAGACCTTTTTTTTTTTTTTTTAAGCAGGTAAGCGCGCGGTGAGGAAGAAGACAGCACAAAAGGAGAAGACGGCACCAGAGGGACAAGAAGAAGAAGAAAAAGAAGACATCAGTACTGGAGAAAGAAGACACGTTGGAGCTACAACAGGGGACATTTTTCATTTTTAATAAAGAACCAAGAAACCATGCCCCAAAGCACCCATTCCCACATGTTACAGGCATGTGGCCTGGTTTGGTTCAGGGGGGGTGGGCGCGCTCGCTCATCCCCTCCCTTTCCTGACCTGTCGGGCTGCGTGCTTGGATAAGGGTCTGGTATGGATTTTAGGGGGGACCCCACGCCATTTTTTTTTAACCACTTGACAACTGGGCACTTAAACCCCCTTCCTAACCAGACCAATTTTCAGCTTTTGGTGCTCTCACATTTTGAATGACAATTACTCAGTCATGCAACACTGTATCTATATGAAATTTTTGTCCTTTTTTTCACACAAATAGAGCTTTCTTTTGATGGTATTTAATCACCGCTGGGTTCTTTATTTTTGCGCTATAAAAGAAAAAAGACCGAAAAATCTGTAAAAAAATACATTTTTCTTAATTTCTGTTATAAAATTTTGCAAATTAGTAATTTTTCTTCATATGTTTTGGCCAAAATTTATACCGCTACATATCTTTGGTAAAAATAACCCAAATCGGTGGATATTATTTGGTCTTTGTGAAAGTTATAGAGTCCAAAAGCTATGGTGCGAATATCTGAAAATTGATCACACCTGAAGTACTGACGGCCTATCTAATTTCTTGAGACTTTAACATGCCAGAAAAGTACAAATACCCCCCAAATGACCCCTTTTTGGAAAGAAGACATTCCAAGGTATTTAGAAAGATGCATGATGAGTTTTTTGAAGTTGTCATTTTTTCCCACAATTCTTTGCAAAATCAAGTTTTTTTTTTTACTTTTTTTTTTTTTTTCACAAAATTGTCATATTAGCAGGTTATTTCTCACACACCGCATATGCATACCACAAATTACACCCCAAAACACATTCTGCTATTACTCCCGAATACGGCGATACCACATGTGAGACTTTTACACAGCGTGGCCACATACAGAGGCCCAACATGCAGGGGAGTACCTTCAGGCGTTCTGGAGCACCCAGGCCAATTCTGACATTTCTCTCCTACATGTAAAAATCATCATTTATTTGCTAGAAAATTACATAGAACCCCAAAACATTATATATGTTTTTTTAGTAAAGACCCTAGAGAATACAATGGCGGTCGTTGCAACTTTTTATCTCGCACGGTATTTGCGCAGCAATTTTTTTAACGCTTTTTTTTGGAAAAAAAACTGTTTTGTGCTTTACAAAAACCAAAACAGTAAAGTTAGCCCAATGTTTTTGCATAATGTGAAAGATGAAGTTATGCCGAGTAAATAGATACCCAACATGTCACCTTTCAAAATTGCACACGCTTTTGGAATGGCGCCAAACTTTGCTACTCAAAAATCCCCATAGGCGACGATTTAAAATTTTTTACTGGTTACATGTTTTGAGTTACAGAGGAGGTCTAGGGCCAAAATTATTGCTCTCGCTCTACCGATCACAGCGATATCTCACATGTGTGGTTTGAACACCGTTTTCATATGTGGGCGGGACTTACGTATACGTTCGCTTTTGCATGTGAGCACACAGGGACAGGGGCGCTTTAAAAAACTTTTTTATTGTTCATTTTACTTTATTTATTTTAGTTTGATGCTTTTTTCCCAAAAAAAAATTTTTTGACCACTTTTATTCCTATTACAAGGAATGTAAACATCTCTTATAACAGGAATATGGCATGACAGGTCCTCTTTACAGTGAGATATGGGGTCAATAAGGCCCCACATCTCACCTCTAGGCTGGGAAGCCTGAAATTAAAAAAAAATCCTGGCTTCGATCGTAGCGGTGCGTCGGTAGAAGCACCGGAGGGCGGCGGGAGGGGGGGGACATCCCCTCTCACCTCCCCTAAGAACGATCAAGCAGTGGAACAGCCGCTATGATCATTCTTATGGTGTAGGGAATCGCCGGCTAAAAAAGCTGATATCTGAATTATGCCTGTAGCTGCAGGCATCATTCAGATATCCCCGCACAAATCAAGGACATTGTATGACGGCCGGCGGGTGGGAAGTGGTTAAAACGCATTATTTTTTTTTAACACAAAGTTGTCCATTTATACAATATTTCTACCACATAACATGTACATACCAAAAATGACACCCCAAAATAGGATTCTCCTACTCCTCCTGAGTACGGCAATACCACATGTGTGAGACTTCCACAGCCTGGCCACATAGAGAGGCCGAGTACAGCCGAGCATGGCTCAGCATGGCAGGGTATGGCTGGGTATGGCGGGGTATGGCAGAGTATGGCAGGGTATGGCAGAGTACTGCGGGGTATGGCACAGTACTGCGGGGTATGGCACAGTACTGCGGGGTATGGCACAGTACTGCGGGGTATGGCACAGTACTGCGGGGTATGGCACAGTACTGCGGGGTATGGCACAGTACTGCGGGGTATGGCACAGTACTGCGGGGTATGGCAGAGTACTGCGGGGTATTGCAGGGTACTGCGGGGTATTGCAGGGTATTGCAGAGTACTGCGGGGTATTGCAGAGTATTGTGGGGTATTGCAGAGTACTGCGGGGTATTGCAGAGTACTGCGGGGTATTGCAGAGTACTGTGGGGTATTGCAGAGTACTGTGGGGGTATTGCAGAGTACTGTGGGGGTATTGCAGAGTAATGTGGGGCATTGCAGAGTATTGTGGGGGTATTGCAGAGTAATTTGAGGCATTGCAGAGTATTGCACAGCATTGCAGAGTAGTGGGGATGGCTGAGCATGGATGGATGGCTGGATGTCTCTGTGCAGCGCTGTGGGCACTACACATCCAGCCCACAGCGCTGCAGCCATCCATCCCTCCCCCTCTCCGCGTACCGATCGGTACACAGGAGGGGAGGAGAGGAACCGGCGTCATCAGATGACGCCGGTCTGTTTACATGTGATCGCGCCGTCATTTGACGGCGCGATCATATGGTAAACGGCCGCGATCAGCGGCCATTTACCGGGATCCGTGATGCGCTGGGTGCCCTGGACCCGGCGGTCACGGATGTGTTCGGGTGCGCGCCCCAGTGGGAGCGCGAGAGGGGAATTCTGGGAGGACGTCATAGTACGCCCTCCCAGAGTTATCCAACCGCCCTGCAGCCGTCATTTGGCTATGGGCCGGTTGGTAAGTGGTTACATTTCAGCCTGGGGGGGTCCCATCTGAATCCATACTAGACCCGAAGGGCCTGGGATGGACCTGAAGGGGGGACTCCACGCTATTTTTTTCACGTTTTTATTTTTTTCTGGCAATATTTTTTATTACAAACAGTTGTCAGCGGGAAACGCCGCTGACAGCTAATGATTCATCGGTTGTTAAGGATGCAGCAGCCGGCTTCCGGGCCCACTCCTTAGCAACCAGCATTGTACAGCGCATTTACAGTGGGTCTAAAGAGAGATTAAAAAAAAAAAAAACTGTAAAAACGCAAAATGCATGAAGACTGTATGCAAAAACGCATAAACAAAAAATTCAAAACACACGGCAAACCGTGCCTGAAAAACACATTAAACGCAGGCATGATCTGTGTGTAGTCAATCCTTTCCAAATTGTGCCTCTGATGCCGTGTCTGCGTCTTCAGTCTCACTGTATACATACGAGAGTACATCCACGTTCAGTAATATTATTAAATGCGCATGCGTGAAGATTCTTACAGGAAGGGAGGAAGTAAGCTACAGTATAGATGTGGAAGACAGCAGCTTATATGGACCAGCTTCAGATGGGAAGCATGGAGCAGAAATGATGCTGCTAAACGGTACCTGGCATGATACAAGATGCTTTTGTGTACTGGCTACATGGAATTTAAAAATATGTATGGCTACATTTACTACCGCTTTCAGGTTTCTTCAGGGGTGCCTTGGCAAAATGGCTAAATTGCCCAAAAATGTATTACAAGCCAGTGGGTAGATCAAGCCTGCCTTTTAGTTACACAACGCCACAGGTCTTCATTGTGCACCATTAAAACCTTCTAGCGGCTGGTGTCCTAACAACTAATGGTGTCAAAGGTTGAAGAGGAGGATGTCTTGTGCCTGCACAACATCCTTGTTTAGCCCTACCCTGCCCCTCTCCATCAGCACTGGGGTCACATTAGTGGTATGAGACTAACTGAGGGAGAAGAGATGGTAAATTAGTCAGTACAAGTGTGCAAAAGTGTATTACCATTAGAAGAATAAATCACCTTGAACGTTGATTGCCCTACGTGTGTGGATGTTGCTGCGTTATGTAAAACCATTTAAGTTTTCTTACATTTTAGAATGGGGTGCCTCAAGAATGTGCAGAGCTTTAAAGGGTGCCTTGATCGACAAAAGGTTGAGAAACATTGATCTAGCATCTATGCCCCCAAGACAGGAGGGTCTAAATGTCAGTTGCATTCTGTAGACTAATTACTAAATTTGCAGTAAGATTTTTCAAATATCAAGCATATTGTTAATCTGATAAGAGTAATAAAACAATATGTTAAATTTAGAGCACTACATTTGATTCTAGTAGACCACAGAATAGAAAGATCTTACAACTTTTGACGGCAAATGACCTCTTCAAGTCTTATCCTTATATCTTAAGCTTTAATTCCCAGTCATCATACTTTACACAAGAGATAAAGGTGTGGGGTGAACATCATGTAAAACCACAAATTACTTAAAAATTTGACAGTTAAGGGCTCATTTGCAATTTTTTTTAAGTTTCAATATGCATAATTCAATGATACTTTGCCATTAAAATTTGACCTGATGGTTAAGCTGCTTGGACTACAGCACCATTACGATATATGCTGTTAAAGTCTTGTGACAGTCTTCATGCACAAATGCTTCATTATTATAAACTTTCCACAAAACCAGGTTACAGCACTACACTTTTGCTCAATACCTATAAAGCTCATTGGAAATGAAGCCTTCCCCAAGAGATCTGAGTGTGTGATACAATCCATCAGCAAGAGACCTGTCAGAAAAATAATATGGCCATTTTTAAATCTTAGGCTCAGGACGGCAACTAAATGAAAAACCAGCGTTCAACATTTTTATCCAGGATAAAACAGGAAGAACACGAATTGGCCTCACAGATAGGAAAGCTTCACAAACAGGTGCCACATTTAGGTAAACAACGAATTGTGCTAATTTATTTTACAATATGTAGTTACTTATTGTCAGTTCGACCTTGATCACTCACAGAGATGATGTGTGAATTGTACAAGCCTATGAAAAGACTATATATCATTATTACCGATTATATTTCTACTTTAAGATTTAATCTGCCATGCCCTCCTTTTGAAGAGATACCGCATTTATACAGTGGGAATTGTATTTTCTAACTAGAGATAACAAATGTTTTTAACCCTCACTTACAAAAAACAGCCAAGAAAAGTACACTTCATGAAAAGGTGGTAAGACATTCTAAGATTCCAATTATATAGCATATGCTTATCACTGCTGAGGAAGCTTATTGCATTAAACAGCTTTGGGCTACTGTGGGATAGAGAATATAATATTATATTAAAAAAAAAAAAAAAAATTATAATATTATATATATATATATATATATATATATATATATATATATATATATATATATATATATATATATATATATATATATATATATATTATATATATATATATATATATATATATATATATATATATAACGTACTTTTTTCCCCTTAAAATCAGGGGAAAGTCGCAGGTGCGTGTTATACGCCGATCCCCTGCGATCCCGAGCTGTCAAAGTGTCAAAATCGCCGACCGCGATTTGAAAATGGCGCCGCCGGCGCAGAAATACACAGAGCCGGTCCTCGGCTCTTTCCGGCGGCTCTCGTTTACTTTCGGCTCCACTCGTAGTCCCGAGCGGAGCTATCCGAACCTACTCGGATAGCTCCGCTCGGGACTACGAGTGGAACCGAAAGTGAACGAGAGCCGCCGGAAAGAGCCGAGGACCGGCTCTGTGTATTTCGGCGCCGGCGGCGCCATTTTCAAATCGCGGTCGGCGATTTTGAAGCCCACAAAGCAGGGACAGGGGATCGAAGCCTGCACTGGGGCAAGGCTGCACTGGGGCAAGGCTGCACTGAGAAGGCTGCACTGACATGGCTGCACTGACATGGCTGCACTGACATGGCTGCACTGGGGCAAGGCTGCAATGATCGGCATTTAAATGTAAGTTTTTTTCCCTTCAACTTCCCTCCTAAAAGTTTTTTTTCCCTTAAAATTCCCTCCTAAATTGGGGTGCGTGTTATACGCCGATAAATACGGTATATATATATATATATATATATATATATATATATATATATATATATATATATATATATATATATATATATATATAAGGGGGCCCCCAGATGCCAGCCCCCCACCCTATGTAAATGAGTAGGGGGTACATTGTATCCCCTACCCATTTACCTGGGGGGGGGGGGGGAAGTGTCCATAAAAAAAAAAAAAAAAAAAAACACCACACTAGACCGGTTTTTAAAGTAAGTTATTAGACAACTCCGGGGGTCTCTTCCGACTTCTTCGATCTCTTCTGCCGGCTCCTCCGCTATCTTCTGCTCTTTTGCCCACTCTTTTGCTAGCACTGGCCCGGTCTTCTCCGTCATCTTCTGATGTTGACACAATGCTCTCTCCTGCTGTAATGCCGTGTGCGTGGTGCGCAACGATTTATATAGGCATGGGGCATGGTCACCAGGTGATGTAATCCGGTGACCCTGCCCCTTAAGACGTCACCGCCCCATCATGCCCCGGAGAAGACCGGGCCAACGCTAGCAAAAGAGCGGGCAAAAGAGCAGAAGATAGCGGAGGAGCCTGGCAGAAGACATCGGAGAGTGGGAGAAGAACCGGAGACCGGGAGAAGAGGCCGGAGAGAGCGGAGAAGTCGGAAGAGACCCCCGGGAGCTGCCTAATAAAATTACTTTAAAAATCGGTCTAGTGTGTTTTTGTTTGACACTTTTTTTCCCCCAGGTGAATGGGTAGGGGTACGATGTACCCCATACTCATTCACATAGGGTGGGGGGCCGGGATCTGGGGGCCCCCTTATTAAAGGGGGATTCCGATACACCCCCCGCCCGCAGACCCCGAAAACCAACGGCCAGGGTTGTCGGGAAGAGGCACTTGTCCTCATCAACATGGGGACAAGGTGCTTTGGGGTTGGGGGGCGCAGTGCATCCCCTGCCGAGGGCATGCGGCCTGGTACGGTTCAGGAGGGGGCGCTCGCTCGTCCCCACCCCTTTTCCTGACCGGCCGGGCTGCGTGCTTGGATAAGGGTCTGGTATGGATTTTGGGGGGACCCCCATGCCGTTTTTTCGGCTAAGGAGGTTCCCCTTAAAATCCATATCAGACCGAAGGCCCTGGTATGCTCTTGGAGGGGGAACCCATGCCATTTTTTTTATTTAAAATTTGGCGTGGAGCTCCCCCTCAAGATCATCAGAGCACAAGTCGCATGCCAAAGTCGGATCAGGCAAGACGGCAATCCGACTTCAATGATATTCAATGGGCTGAAATAGAATCAAAGTCAGACCAAAGTAGTGCAGGGAGCATTTTCAAAGTCGGACCGACTTGTGTCGGACCAGTGAACACGGCTTCCATAGGGAAACACTGATTTTCACACATCTTTCCACATGAGCTCCCAATGTCGGAGCGCTTGTCGCACCAGTGTGAACCCGGCCTAAATATGTATTTCTTTGGGTGAAAATTCTGAAAACCTTTAGGGACATGCATTGACTATACAATACTCAAAAACATTAAAATGAACACTTTGAAAACACATCAGATCTCAATAGGGAAAAATATCATGCTGGATATCCATACTGATCTGGACTGACACATCTTTGATGGAAATTAAAATTATCAACCTACAGAGGGCTATATTCAAAGACAGTCCGAAAATCAAAGTGAAAAAATGATGGAGCAGGCTAGTCTATTTTGCTGAAATTTCATTGCAGCAACTCAAAATGGCACTCAGTAGTTTGTATGGCCCACGCTTTTGTGTATGCCTGACAACATTAGGCATGCCCCCAATGAGAAGACAGATGGTGTCCTGGGGTATTTCCTCTCAGATCTGGACCAGGGCATCACTGAGCTCCCGAACAGACTGAGGTGCAACCAGTTGGCGTCGGATGAACCGAAACATAATGTTCCAGAGGTGTTCTATTGGATTTAGGTCAGGCAAGCGTGTGGGCCATTCAATGGTATCAATTCTTTCATCCTCCAGAAACTGGTCGCATACTCTCATTACATGAGGCCGGGCATTGTCGTGGACGAGGAAGAACCCAGGGCCCACTGCACCAGCGTAGGGTCTGACAATGGGTCCAAAGATTTCATCCCGATACCTAATGGCAGTCAGGGTGCCATTGTCTAGCCTGTAGAGGACTGTGCGTCCCTCCATGGATATGCCTCCCCCAGACCATCACTGACCTACTACCAAACCGGTTATGCTCAACGATGTTACAGGCAGCATATTGTTCTCCAGACCCTTTCACGTCTGTCACATGTGCTCAGGGTGAACCTGCTCTCATCTGTGAAAAGCACAGGGTGCCAGTGGCGGACCTGCAAATGCTGGTGTCCAATCGAGCTCCACGGTGCCGGGCAGTGAGCACCAGGCCACTAGAGGATGTCAAGCCCTCAGGCCACCCTCAAAAAGTCTGTTTTTGATTGTTTGGTCAGAGACATTCCCACCAGCGGCCTGCTGGAGGTAATTTTGTAGGGTTCTGGCAGTGCTCATTCTTGCACAAAGGAGCAGATACCGGTCCTGCTGATGGGTTAGGGACTTTCTATGGTCCTGTCCAGCTCTCCTAGAGTAACTGGCTGTCTCCTGGAATCTTCTCCAAGCCCTTGAGACTTTGCTGGGAGACACAGTAAACCTTCTGGCAATGACACGTATTGATGAGCCATCCTGGAGTTGGACTGCCTGTGCAACCTCTATAGGGTCCAGGTATCGCCCTATGCTACCAGTAGTGACAATGGCCCTAGCCAAATGCAAAACTGGTGGCCTCCACCTGTAAAACCATTCCTGTTTTGGAGGTCGTCTCATTGTTGCCCATCTAGTGCACCTGTTAATTTCATTAACATCAAAGCAGCTGAAACTGATTAACAACCCCCTCTGCTACTTAAAGCGGAGTTCCACACAAAAATGGAACTTCCGCTTTTCGGAACCCTCCCCCCCTCCGGTGTCACATTTGGCACCTTTCAGGGGGGAGGGGGGTGCAGATACCTGTCTAAGACAGGTATTTGCACCCACTTCCGGCATAGACTCCCATGGGAGTCTATGCCTCTTCCTGTCCCCACCGCGCTGTCTCCTGGGAACACACAGCTCCCAGGAGAGAGCGGGGACCACTAGGGAAGCGCAGCGCGACTCGCGCATGCACAGTAGGGAACCGGGAAGTGAAGCCGCAACGCTTCACTTCCTGATTCCCTCACCTAGGATGGCGGCGGCAGCTGCCGAGAACCGAGCGGGTTCTCGGCGTCCCCTGCCGACATCGCTGGACTCCTGGACAGGTAAGTGGCCATGTATTAAAAGTCAGCAGCTGCAGTATTTGTAGCTGCTGGCTTTTAATATTTTTTTTTTTTGGCGGTGTGGGTGAACTCCCGCTTTAACTGACCAGATTAATATCCCAGGAGTTTAACTGGCTTGAAGCTATACTGATTAAAAAGTGTTCCCTTCATTTTTTTTTGAGTGCTCCGTTAAACTTTTTTGAGCAGTGTATAAAGCAGTCCCCAGGCTACAAACAAGATCCTGTATAGTGATGCACCAAAAGCTAAAATGATTTCACCTTGCTTATGGTGTGTTTTTCATAGGTCAGGTGATTAAAAAAAAAAAAAAAAAAAAAAAACACACACACATTCTTGCATTCTTGTTGCGTTTTCAATGCAATTGATTTGGGAGGTGCGTTTTTGTAAACCACGGATGGCTTCCTTTTATGCCATCCATTGTGTACAATTGTGTTGCTAGCTGTGATTGGTCAGTGTGATCACATGGTACAGACAAAGCCAATCACATCCCATCTGTACCAAGTGATTAGCTCAGGCCAATCACAGCTAATCAAAACAAACTAAATTAATCAGTTTCATTCTGTAAAATGCTTGCGTATAGCAATGAAATACACTGCTATAAGCAATCATAATGTGTAAAAAAAAATAAAAATAATAAATAATAATAATAATAATCATCTTGATCACTCCCCCAGAGTAGTACAATATTACTATGGCAAGATTATTTCACTCTGGTCAGTGTTTAAAAAATAAAAAATAAAAATTGTAAAAAAAAAAAATCATTACATTTTTTTTTCTTGTGTCAGTGTCCCTGATTACCACCACACCAGTTATATGACAACGCTTTACTGCACTGGTGACCGTATGATTTAAAAAATAAAATAATTTCACAATTCAATTTTATTTCTCCAAAAAATGACAAGAAATTACTTCAGAAAACCCGCTAAGCCTATTACTAAATACCTTGGACATTATCCAAAAAGATAGGCAGTCGGTTCATCAGGATTGATAAATTTTCAGCTATATACCGTAGTTTGCGGACTCTATAAAACTTTCACACAAACTAAATAATATACACTAGTTTGGGTTATTTTCACCAAAGAAATGTACCAGAATACAATTTGACCTAAATTTGTGAAGAAGCTTCAATTGCAAAATTTTAGACCAGAAAACAAAACAAAAAAAAAAAAAAAAAAAATGTGTTTTCTTTTCAAATTTTTCAGTATTTTTTAGTTTATTTAGCAAAAAATAAAAAAACAGTGGTGATTAAATACCACAAAAGTAAGCGGTATTTGTGTGAACAAAATGATAAAAATGTAGTTTGGGTACAGAGTTCTATGACCGCACAATTGTCATTCAAAGTGCAACAGCGCTGAAAGCCGAAAAATGGCCTGGGCAGGAAGAGGGTAAAAGTGCCCAGTATTGAAGTGATGGTAAACGATCACCTTGTAAACCAACACTTTCAGTTTAAAACTGAAATAAAAAGACAAAACATTTGTGCATAGGTATATATTAAAAAAAAAATAATAATAAAACACACACACACAAAAAAAAAAAATAAATAAATAAATACCTTTTCCCCCCTTTTTTTATCACATTCCCTCTGTTCTCAGCTGCATAAGGTGGGAATTTGTTTTCTGTAACCTTTGGTTGCAGGGAAAGAAATTTGCATAATTCTCCCCATCAACACAGTACAGTGCTGACAAGGGAATCCCTCCTGACGAGCAATTGTCTTTTCCCGGTGGTTCGGGCCAGAGAAGCCGTCCCTGCTGGGAAAAGACAGTGTTTATCACCAGTGGATATAGCAGCCACTTGCAATAATCGCAAGTGAATCCGGCAGGCTGGTTGTACCCAAGTTGATCGATCAACTTGGTACATTCAGCCTGCCTACTAATGGTTCGAATCTTGGCCGGATCCTGCTGAACTGGCCGAGATTCAAACAGTGTATGGTCGGTCTAAGAGCTGGGGGAGGAGAAGCAACAGTACACTGATCTTCCCAGTGAATGGCTGTGCAGGGGGGGGCGTGTCAGGATAAATCTGATCATTGGAGGAGAGCACACTGAGCTCCCAGCATAGCTAGAGAACTGGTCACGATGTGTTCTGCTTAGGGCCCTTTCACACTGGAGTGGGGTTGGCATTCGGCCGCTAGCAGGGCAGTTTTACCCCCGCTAGCAGCAGAGAAAGGGTTAAAAACCACCGCAAAGCGCCTCTGCAGAGGCACTTAGCCGGCGGTATAGTCGCGCCGTCCCACTGATTTCAATGGGCAGGAGCGGTACACACACCGCTCCTTCACCGCCCTGAAGATGCTGCTAGCAGGACTTTTTTTTACCGTCCTGCTGGCGCACCGCTCCAGTGTGGGGCTTTTACACTGGAGACAAAGTAGCAGCACTTTCGGGACGGTTTGCAGGCGCTATTATTAGTGCAATAGCGCCTGCAAACCGCCCCAGTGTGAAAGGGCCCTTAGTGTAATCAGTTAATAATAGGAAAGCAGAAGGACTGGCAGCATCACCAGGGATTTCACATAAAGGAAGCAACGCAAAGAGAACAGGATACTTTTTCATACAGGTACATGGTACAGCAGGCAGATTTCAGAAATATGAAATGCTGGGGTAACAAACACTTTAATTGGTTGCACTAGAAGAAAAAAAGCAGTTTACAAAAACTAACTTAACTTATACCAACTTACACACATTAATGAGAAGGAAATATGCAGAATCCCTGCTTTGGTCTGAATTAATGTCTCTTTTTCTTACTGATCAAAAGCTAGGAGAATAAAAGGTCTGCTTTAAAGGCTCACTGACAACACCAGGAGAGAAAGCATTCTCCATCCTAGAGTTGCTCTGTGTTCACATTACAGCACTGATGCCTTCTGTGAAAAATCGGCCCCGCTGTTTTATTCATGCTGCATGATGTTCTTATGCTTAACACCAGAGCAGACATTGATGTGAATCTAAAAAGTGGGAATTGATAATTGACCGCTTCCAGAAAGTCTTGCTGTTCAACAGTGTTAACAGTTATGTAAACCAGGTCTCTGTGACACTGACAATTACTTCCATCCCTGCACTTCCAATTGCTCTCCAATGTATTTCATCTCCTCAAAAACACCTAGTTTATGAAAGCTAAAAATGTTTTCCCGAATATCAGCAAACAATGGTTCACAAATGCATTCCGCCGACAGTAAACAACTGACTGGGACAAGCATAGGCTTTTCACGCCAGGTTTTTTTTTTTTTTTAAACCTTTAACAAGATAAAGATTTTTTTTTTCCTTCTAGCAACGCAGTTGTGCTCATCATGTTTAAAATAGGGCCACTTGGGGAATAAATTGAGCGACATGGGACTTTCAGCAGATGGAGAGAACAATATCTTAAAGGCGGAAAGTGTGATAGGAAAATCAAAAGAACGGGAAAAGGCAAAATGAACTGTCAAGCCATTTGAAGTGTAAGAATGTTGGTTTAATAGCAGAGAAAGGATATTGAAAGATGAAGAATGAAAGTTCGAGGTACATGAAGTACAACACAAAGAGGAATACCAAGCCCATTACTGCATGCCTGCAAATGTTAAAAAAAAAAGTGCCAAACTTACATTAGAAAAAGGCCGATAAAAAGAATAGAACCATCATTTCAAATGCCCGGGGCTTTGCATTTTCCTACGAAGAAATATAATTCTCCACTATTTATTAGGGGGAAGCCATCTGTAGTCTCTAGTTGATGAGAACAATGCACATTAGATATCCATAACATTTTTATTGCAATAGCCATAATAATAGTCTGAAAAGTCTTTTTTTCTGACAGACTTAAAAGCAGTTTATCCTGTGCTGCATTTAAATGTTCTATAATTTTGTATTAAATTGTCTTAGCAATACATATCTGGATACTTCAGCTACCCAACAGATAAAGCACAGAAACTGCATAGAAATACTGTATAGGTATATATAAATAAAAATTCATATATTTTCCCTAAGGAAGAAAATAGGAAATAACTGTGGGAAAACAAAAAAATATTTTTTAACTCTCTTTCAGTTACTACCTACAGAACAGTTCAAATCCAAAACAAAAATGCATTACTTTCAGTTTATATGGCTTCAAAGACTCTTTAGGTCCAATGGCAGGGATGACATGGGTCTCTTACATAACAACAATAATGAATATATAAAAAACTTATACAGTATAATTGCTACACAAGCTTTTTTTATTGTTATATTGTTAAAGTGGAAGTAAATCCATTGATTTAAACAGTTTCAAAAAACAGTTCTATTCCTGGCACATGCCAGGTGTAAGAGTCCAGGGCTTACTACGCATGCACCAATGGCACGTTGCAAGAGGAAATCCATGCCAACTGAGCATGCGCCAAAGACGCCTCAGTGCGCCAACCCGCACCTACGCAGAAGACCCGATGGAAAAAGGCAGGAAAATGCCCAGGAGGTGACACAGTTAGTGACCTCAACCTGATGGAAAAAGGCAGGAAAAATGCCCTGGAGGAGCAAAGTAAGTGACCTCAACCTGATGGAAAAAGGTGGGAAAATGCCCAGGAGGCGCACAGGAAGTGACCTCAACCTAATGGAAAAAGGTGGGAAAATGCCCAGGAGGCGCACAGGAAGTGTCCTCAACCTGATGGAAAAAGGCGGGAAAATTGCCCTGGAGGCGCAAAGGAAGTGACCTCAACCCGATGGAAAAAGGTGGGAAAATGCCCAGGAGGCGCACAGGAACTCAAACTTCCCTATATAAGCCCAGCCCAGACACTGCCAAATTGCTGGATTATCTTCAGGCTCCCCTTGTTCCTGTGCTAGTGTGTGATCTGTCTGAACTGAAATCTGTCTGATTACTGCTTGCCATTGACCTCAGATTTATACCTTGACCATTCTACTTCTTTGCCCCTTTTGTACTCAGCTGCCAGATTGGAACCGAAACCGGCTTGGATCTCAACTATTCTTCTTCCGAATAACCCTTTCGATACTTCGTCACCAAACTGGACTTGATCTCGGCTCAGACTAAGGCTTGCGCAGTGCTTCACATCCCTGGCACCCGTGCCACTCAGTGTCCAGCAAGTCTCTGTCTCCATCTCCAGAGGCTTCAAGGACCTGAGGTGCAAGGGAGGCCTCCCCACTACTTCGGTCTCATCTCAGGTACATGGCCCATGTGACAAATACACTGAGCCAGCATCCATAAACAGATAAAGACTTTACTAGTCCCCTCAATGTTATGCATCAGTGACGGTGAAACTTTTTAGTGCACACTTGAGCTCACTTTACAGGCGTTTGATTAATGCCCCTCCAAGATAATCTATGTACCCTTGCACACAGTTACAGGAGTTTAGAAGCAGGAATCCATAAAGGTAAATAAAAAAACAACACATCACTTGCCATTCAAGAGAGGAGCGTTTTGGCACATAAACGTGACAAAATGTGTTCTCAAAAACGCAGCTTAGGCATGTTTTTTTGAAGCTGCTTTTCTCCTGTGAGGAGAAAAGCTTTTAGAAGAGCCTCAGCTTGCATGGTGCCTTAGGGACCCATTAAAAAAACACCCTGCAGTTGTTGTAAGTAATCGAACAATGACTATGCAGGATTTTCCTGAAATACTACAATAATAAAAACAAAAACAAAAAAAAACACATTATGGACACTAGATGGAGCCAAATATCATAGGAGATAATCACAGTACTACAGTGATCACTTGTTGCGCCTGTGCAATAAGACATTCATGCAGCAAATCTTTTATACATATACCCCTTCAAATAGTTGGTCAGCATGAAAGCAATATAAACTAGCATGATCAAAAAAGAAGGTCAGCTTTGTCAGCCCCCAAACTTCTCTCATGGCAGATTTACTTTAAAAGGATAAGTTCACCTTTCTGAACATTTTTCACATATTTAGGGTGTAACATGTAAAAAGTTCAGCATCCCCCCCCCCCCCCCCCCCCCCGATTCCTTCTTCCTTGTGTGAGCGAGTTGAGGGATCTTCTCCCCGTACTCACTGCCAAAATTCAAAGAGAGTGTGGCCATGCTGGACTCTGCCCACACGGTGGCGTCACTGATTCACAGATCCCTGTGAATCAATGAACTACAACTGCCATTATCCTTTGCAGCCGTCGGCTTGTAGTGATCAATGAACAACAATGGCACTGTTGAGTGCTCTGGTATTGTATTGACTTTTCTTGTCAGTGTGCAACTACCTGTACAATGTATGTGGCAGACAGGTTACACTGATATTCTGCAGGAGACCTGCATGGCATTAGTGATCTGCTGATAATGCAATGTGCAATGTTTTCCAGGCTCCTAAAACAAAAAATAATAATTGCACATTTTTTTACCTCTGGTTTAAATCAAGAGTTCATGTGCCACTGTACTCACTTGTAGGTATGTTATGGAACAGTAGAATGGCAATGAAGACATCCACAGTTATAACAAAAAGCTCCATAAGCATTTACGATAAGACTGAGATACTACCTTTCGGAACGGAAAGCTTATAGTCATGTGAAAAAGTACACCACTCAGAAACTGTTGAATTTTTCAATATTATCTCTTATTTTAACAGTGCCTACAAATAAAGGGGATATATATGAACTGACACATAACATTAAGCTAGTGTACTTTTTTATGATCTAAAGTAACAAAAACCCAGATTTGTAGTAAAAGCAAAGGCACCGTTACATTCATTAGCACTTTACATCTATAAAAATTAGAACTGGGTGTGTCCGATTAGGTACTAACCATTAGAACCACCTTAGAGCATATTCAGGTGGAACCTGTCTTACATAAACCTCAGACATCTAGCGTCTTGTGCTCTATTGATGTGTGTGGTTTCATCATCCCAAAATCAACAGAGCTTTCTAAAGCCCTCAGAAAGAAAGATGTGAATGTCTATAAAAGTTTGGCAAGAGATTAAAAAAAAAAAAAAGAAGATCTAAATATTTAAAACCAATCATTCCACTGTTTTAAAAAAAAAAAAAGTCTACACCTAGATTTTAACCAGTTCGACTTCTGAGCAATTTTTTTTATTTTTTGCATACATGTAAAAATCCACATTTTTGACAATAAAATTCCTTAAACCCCCCGAACATTATATATTTTATGAAAGCAGAGGCCCTGTAGAATAAAAAGTTGATAGTTGCAAATTTTTATGTCACATGATATTTGTTATATTTTCATGCAAAAACACACAATATAATACCCAGATGATATTCAATCGAGTAAATAGATACCAAACATTCTATGTCTTAAAACTGGGTGCATCTGCGATATTGCCAAAAACTATGGTGCACAAAAATCTCCATAGGTGATGATTTAAAAGCCTTTACAGTTCATCAGTTTAGAGTTAACTAGGAGCTCTTTTGCTAGAATTATTGTTCTCATGCTGACGTTCGTGGTGATATGTCTCATGTGTGGTACGCTCCCTGCGCGTGCGCACCCTGGGCTTCCATTTGTGCAGGGGTGCGAGGCAATGTTTCTTTTCATTTTAATAAATTTTTTTATTTATTTTTTTTTTTTTACTATCACAAGGGGTAATAAACCTCTATGATACAGCATTAGGCCGGTGAAAGGTACTCTTTATGGAGATATTAGGGGTCGAATAGACTCCAATGTCTGCCCTGCCCTTCACACCATCTAACCAAGCACAGATCAGCTTGGTTAGATGTGTCCCTTGGCTGTACTGGCCAGTAAATGCTACATCCGACACCGGAAGTGACATCCCTTCATATTTTATTGTTTGCCTGCGAGATCATGGCATGGATCTGCCTCGGTCTCACAGGGCTCTCCCTACCCTGGTTGGCGGTTGTGTTCCTGGGCTCCGGTAAGAGCGGCAGAGCTGGGAACCACGGGAGGCACTCTGTGCTGCCTCTCTGTGAAAGTGATCGGCAGTTATGGAGCTGCCGCATCCCTTTCACTTTGAAACCGAGAGTCAGCTAAACAAAACCCGCACAAGCTGATGGCTGCCACTGCAGCCATCAGCTTGTGATTAAAGGTTCACTCGTTGGACATACGTAGTACGTCTAAAGAACTGAGCTGGATAAACAACTGATAATTTGTCCAGGACTGATCGACCAAGAAAAATCAACCCAAGAGCTTCTTGTTTGATTGTAAAATAATTCTCCAAGAACCCCAAAATTTTCTGGCAACAGCCGGTGTCAAAGTGCCAAAAAACGAAGTTACTTACTAGTAACGTTCTTTCCCGGAGTCTTTCAGGACAGCCACCTGAGAGACCTTGGCTCCTCCCCTCTGTAGGAAACACCTACAGCTTTCCTATAAATTTCCTCCTCCCCTGCTGGCTCCTCAGTTCTTTGAAGAGCACCTCCAGTTTGCTGGGGAGACACAAGAACATATGATACACATAATCAACTATATCACATTTCCTGTAAGGAAATCTTTATTTCTCAGTATACATTTGGGTGGGTACCCGGCTGTCCTGAAAGACTCCGGGAAAGAACGTTACCAGGAAGTAACTTAGTTTTTCCCCTAATCGTCTTTCAGGACAGCCACCTGAGAGGATAACCGATCACTTACCCTTAGGGCGGGACCACAGCTTGTAGGACTTTGCGTCCAAAGGTCTGATCCTTGGCTGACCACAGGTCCACTCTATAATGTTTTACAAAAGTGGCGAAGCTGGACCAGGTTGCCGCCTTACAAATCTGTTCTGGCGTTGCTCCAGCTCTCTCTTCCTGTGACGCTGCCATTGACCTTGTGGAGTGTGCCCTGATTCCTTCTGGGATCTGCATGCCCCTTAGTTTGTACGCCTGTTCAATGGCGTTTCTAAGCCACCTGGCTATAGTGCTTCTTGAAGCCTTATGCCCTTGCCTAGCTCCAGAAATTAAAATAAATAAAGAATCCGTCTTTCTAAGTGTTTTTGTTACCTCTAAATAATGTAAGACGCATCTCCTGACGTCTAAATTATGAAACTTTATTTCCTGTTCTTTCGAAGGATTTGAACAAAATGAGGGTAACACTATGTCTTGGTCTCGGTGAAACTTCGAGGCCACTTTGGGCAGAAATCCCAGATCCATTTTAAAGACTATGCGATCCGGGAATATCTGACAAAAAGGAGGTCTAATCGATAGGGCTCCTATCTCGCAGACCCTTTTGGCTGTAGTGATCGCTACCAAAAAGATTGCTTTCAGTGTCAGAATCTTTAGGCTGCAATCTTTCAAAGGCTCAAAGGGTTCTGCTGTCATAGTTTCCAGCACTAATGACAGGTCCCATTTTGGAAAGGCTGAACTCTGTATTGGCCTCTGCCTGCTCACGGATCTAAAAAGTCTGATTATCCATGGATTTGCTGCTAAGCGTTTTTCCTGGTAAACGGACAGTGCGGACACCTGGCTCTTTAGCGTACTGAGACTTAGGCCTTTATCTACACCACTCTGTAGAAATTCTAAGACTGCCATTGAGCTTTGTGTTTTGAAGTTGTTTTCTGCACACCATCTGCTAAAGCATTTCCATATTTTTTGATATATAATCCGCGTCTCAACCTTTCTGCTTTTCAGCAGTGTCTCTATTAAACGGCTTGAGAACCCTTTTGCTTTTAGCAGCTGCTCCTCAGATACCAGGCGGCTAAATTCCACCTTCCTACCTGGGGACAGTACACTGGTCCCTGTGAAAGTAGGTCTTCCTGGACTGGTAACAACCAGGGGGGCTCTATGGCGAGTTCTTTGAGCATAGAGAACCACGGTCTCCTGGGCCAGTGAGGTGCTATGAGGATCAGAGATGTGTTCTCTGTACGCAACTTTCTTATCACCGCTGGTATTAACACCGGTGGGGGAAAAGCATAACATCTCTTGAACGTCCAATTTTGTGCTAATGCATCTACCCCGAGAGCTCCTTCTTCTCTTCTCAGGGAAAAGAATGCTTGAACTTTCCTGCTTTCTCTTGACGCAAATAAGTTCACCTGAGGTGTTCCCCATTTTTCTGTAATCTGCTGGAATACCTCTTGCTTTAGCACCCAATCGCCTTCTCTCACTCTCTTTCTGCTGAGGAAATCTGCCACTTTGTTTAAATCCCCTTTTAAGTGGACTGCTGATAACGAGAGTATGTTTTCCTCTCCCCAGCTCAGGATTTCCTTTGCTGAAGACCACAGGGCTCCACTTCTGGTTCCCCCTTGTCTGTTTATGTAGGCGATTATCAATGAGTTGTCGGACCTGACCTGCACATGATGTCCCTTCAACTCTCTGTGGAAGGATTGAAGCGCAAACCACACTGCCTTCAACTCCTTCCAATTGGACGACCTCCTCCTCTCCTCTTTTCCCCAAGTCCCTTGTGAGATTTGGGAGTTTAAATGTGCTCCCCACCCCACGCCACTTGCGTCTGTGGTTAGAGTTTGGGAAATAGGTAGGATCCATAGCCTTCCTTTGTTTACATTTTCTGCTCTTCTCCACCACCATAGGGTCTTTTTTACCCTTGCTGGTATAAACACTTGTGTGTCCAGTGATTCCTGCTGGTGATCCCATATCTTTAATAGGAACATCTGTAATGGCCGAAAAGTAGGCTTGCCCACTGTACCGCTGGAATTGCTGATGTTAGCAACCCCAACGTTGACATGATTTTTCTTATTGAACATGGTAGATTGGTCTGTATTCTTTTTATTTCTCTCTGGATTTTCTCTATCTTCTCCTTGGGTAGGAATATTCTTTGTTGCACTGAATCTCTTATATACCCCAAATACTTTATTTGTTGAGTGGGTTGTAGATTGGATTTTTCTACACTTATCAACCAACCTAGACTTTCCAGGAATTTCCGTGTGTATTCTAGGTTTTTTAGCAATCTCCCGGGGGAGTCCGCAAAAAGGAGAAGGTCGTCTAAATAGGCAATGATGGATATGCCTTTTAGTCGCAATGGTGCCAGAGCTTCTGCCAGAATTTTTGTAAAAATTCTCGGTGAGGAAGAGAGGCCGAAGGGTAGAGCTCGGAATTGAAGGTGTAGGGTTTCTTTCTCTGTTTCTATTGCTAGTCTTAGAAACTTCTGGCAATTTTGGTGTATGGGTATGTGCAGGTACGCATCTTTTAAATCCAGGGAGACCATATAACAGTTTGGTGGTAACAGGGCCTTCACTGAGTATATGGAATCCATTCTGAATCTTTTGTAAGTTATGGATAGATTTAAGGGTTTGAGGTTGAGGATTGGTCTGACCTTTCCCGAGGGTTTTTGTACTCCGAATATATGGGAGTAAAAACCCTGCCCTTTTTCTTCTCTTGGGACCTGGATTATTACACCTTGCTTTCGGAGATCCGTTATGGCACTCATTAACCCTCTGGCTTTCCCTCTGTTTTTTGGAAGCCTGGTGGTGTAAAATCTGTTTGGGGGTGAACTTGAAAATTCCAGGTAATACCCCTCTTTTATTGTTCTTAAAATAAACTGACTGGAGGATATCTCTTCCCACTGCGGGAGGAAGGCCCCCAGTCTTCCTCCCACTGGGACTACTTTGTCATTGTTTATTTTTGGTTTGTTCAGGAGGACGAAAAATCGCTCCTCCCTTGCCTTTCCCTCTCTGGACCCAAGGTCTTTTCTGGTTTTCTGCCTTGGGTGTAGAGAAACGGGATTTTGTGTCCCCTCTCTGCTTCCTTTTATTCTGGTATGGCTGACTCCAGGTTGCTTTCCGTTTCAGCGGAAACGCCTTCTTTTTATCCGCTGTACGGTCCAGCACTTCTTCTAACCCTGGCCCAAACAGCAGGTCCCCTGAGAAGGGAATCCCGCAAAGTTTGGCTTTAGATGCGCAATCACCCTGCCATGTTTTTAGCCAAAGGGCCCTCCGTGTGGAGTTGGTTAGTGCCGAAGATCTGGCTGCCATGCGTACCAGTTCTGCTGATGCATCTGCGATATACGCGATGCCTCGCAGAAGAGTGGGAAAAGAGGATAAAATATGCTCTTTTGCAGTTCCTTCCTCGATGTGCGCTTGAATCTGGTTCAACCAGAACTCAACATTTCTGGCCACTACCGTGACTGCCATGGCTGGCTTTAGGCTTCCCACTGTGGAGTCCCATGACTTTCATAACAGGGAGTCCATCCTCTTATCCATTGCTTCAGATAAGACCCCCATGTCCTCAAAAGCTAGATCCGTATGTCTCGATACTTGTGAGAACGCCGCATCTAGCTTCGGGGTTTTATTCCATATTGATGATTTGTCATCTGAAAATGGAAACCGTCTCTTTAAGGCTTTCGAAAAGAATGGCTTTCTTTCTGGTTCTTGCCACTCTTTTTTAATTGCCTCCACTAAGACGTCATGAACGGGAACATTTTTCTTTTCCTGTTCCCCTAAACCCACATACATTTGATCATGTAGGGATAAAGGTTTTTTCTCAGTTTGTATACCTAATGTGGTATGAATGGCTCCCAGCAGATGGTCAACTTCTTCTAATGAGAGTTTGTACCGGGAGAGTTTTCTGGAATCCCCTTCCAGGGTCTCTCCCTCTGATTCTTGGTAGCCAGACGCTGCGCTGTCAGGCTCCTCGTCTGCCTCCTCCCTAGGGGCTGATGCAGTGCCTGCACTAGTAGAAGGTAGTGCTTGTACTTTTGGTAGTTTTGTTTATACTGTGGAAGGGGCAGTCTGCAGCTGTGGGATCTGAAACCCTTCAAAGAAGGTTTTAAAGGATTCAAATGTACTTGATAATTCCTTAACAGAAGCTGCTAAATCACTGCCCTGCTCAGTGGAATGTTCCTGCACCAGTTTGCTAATACATTCTTTACACAATGCTTTCCCCCAGGAATCTTTAAGTGTATTTTTACAGGAAGGGCACCTCCTCTTTGAGTTGTGAGAGGGCCTGGCTTTGTCTGTTTTCTGAAATAAAATAAAAGACAAAACCCCACAGGTTAACACTACCATAATCTTTCTCCTGCAAAATTGCAGGTGCACAGCGTTTTTCATGTGGGTTTACCTCACCAGGGGCCCCATGAACCACCCTCTGACACCAGAGGGCACTTTACCCACCCCCCCCTCTATTTTGCTGGATGAATCCCGGTGGGGGGGCATGGTGGGTCAGGCCAGGGAAGTTCCACCCTAGGTCCCCCTTACCTTAACAAGGCTGGAGCTGGTCTCTGCTGGAGCTGCAGTCCGGTCTCTACCTTCTGCGTCCGACATTTTGGTGTCACCACCGGAGCCTTTGCTGTCTCTACAGCATGTGCGACTCCTCTCCAGCCCATGCCTGACTCCTTTTCATGATTCGCGGCCGGAACCGGAAGCCGCGAACCCGGAAGTGCACGCCCCTCCGCCAGACATGACGTCACTCGTCACAGGCGCCGTGCGGTCCCAATACCCGGCGTGATTACACAGCCAGTGCTTACACGCTGCTTGAGGGTATGGGACGGCTGGGCCTGCACCTCCTGCTACCGCTCTCGGCTATTGAAAAGGGAGCCCCTCCGACCTCCACTGCACTCAGTGATGTGGGGGTGACAATCCTCCTCCAGGTTAGTTGGTTGCCTGGACTGCCCAAAGAGCCTCTGCTCCTTTATAGGACAACTGCCTGAGCCTCCTGACTATCCTGGCTTGGTTCCTGTGGTGTCTCCCCTCTGGAGGAAACACATAACTGAGGAGCCAGCAGGGGAGGAGGAAATTTATAAGAAAGCTGGCGCAGGTGTTTCCTACAGAGGGGAGGAGCCAAGGTCTCTCAGGTGGCTGTCCTGAAAGACGATTAGGGGAAAAACCATGCGCACAGTAACCTGGGGGACAGGCAGGCAGTACAAAGCTCCCTGGGATAAGCAGTCTTTCATGCACAGATACCAAATCCAGTGAGGTAGTGACAAACAGTGCGGTCTTTGGTGATATATACAAGTCTATATACAGTGCTGTACAGTGTTTCAGAAAACAAACAAAAACCTAGCTGTGTCTCGGCACTAACTATACAATATATACAGACCCCAACTACCAGGCGGAGCAAGCCTACAGCTTGTCATCTACCACAGATACAGCTTAACAGCTTTTTACCAACCTTTTGCTCTCACAGACCGGTGTTGTCTGTGTTTCCCAGGCAGAGAGCACTGGCTGTCACAGGCGAGTTGAAATTGGCCTGGGGGAGAGGACCAAGATCAGAGATCCCTGAATGTGTATGAGAGGAGCCTGGGAGACGTATAAACCCAACAGGACGTTTCCTCGCGCTCTCGCTGGGACGCTCTGCTACAACACATACAAGTATACAGGCGGTCCCCGGGTTACAAACAAGATAGGGACTGTAGGTTTGTTCTTAAGTTGAATCTGTTTGTAAGTCAGAACAGGTCAAGTGTAATTTCAGCCAAAAAAAAACAGTTTGAAGCTTTTTGGGTAGCATAGGGAAGGGTTAACACCCCTGTAACATTTGTTTTGCTGTCTGTGCTCCTGTTCAGAAGATTTCACCTCACTTTCTGTCCCAATGAGAATTGGATTTTGAAGATTTTGGGTTGTTGCGGAAACAAGGATTGGTGATAAAGCGTCAGTGGGGACACCTTTTTCCCATAATAACTCTTACAGGAGTGAATTTCCCTTCCTAGGGGTAGATTTCATCTCACTTCCTGTTGTTTCCCTCCGTTTGTAAGTAGGAGTCGTTTGTAAGTCGGATGTTTGTAACTAGGGGACCCCCTGTATATAGTATATTAGTGTCCTCAAACCATGAGAAAAAAAAAAAAAAAAAAACACTGAAAACAGTCCTTTGTAAATCCATAAGATACAATAGATTTCTAGAAGTGTTATCCCTAGGACAGATTCCACCTTTGTGTTCTTTAATACACTCTGTGCTCAGAAAACCTCCACCAGGTGTACGCTCACCTCAATGCTTTGACCTCACATGTTACAGCTCGGTATGCGTTTCATCACAAGGCACGAGACTTCATATGCGGAATTGTTTAATCAATGGCTCGAAGTGGGGCTTGGCGGGAGGATGAGGGGGAGCAAAGGAGGCAGCCCCCCGACCTGTGAAATCAGGGGCAGACTGGGCAGGGGAACAGGACAGTGGCCAAGCACAGCATGAGAGGACGCACCTCACTGAGCTCCCCATCTTTCTCCTTTCCACAGCTGCATTACTGTCAGCATCGGCTCCTGCTTCCACCTACCGTGGCCTGTGTTCCAGCAGAGCCCTCCGGCAGCACCCCACAAGATGTTGAGAAATAGGACTATAGTGGCCTTACAGCAGTAAACAGGGAAAGCCCAAAAAGCAGCCAGCTAAGGAGACAGCCAGGGAGGGACATGTTTTATGCACACAAGCTGCCCTCTGTGTCCACTCTGCTCTCTGCTGGGGAAGATACACAGGACATGCAGGAGGACACAAGGGGAGTAAGGGATTGCAATACTGTCCTACACCCTGCACTCTATGTCCTGTACGCTTCTCTTGCACCCCATGTCCTGTGGTCTACACCGCATGTGCTTCGCCCTTCTGCACCCTATGTCCTGCACCCCTCTCCTGTGTCCCATGTTCTGCACCCTACATCACATCTCCTGCGATCTGCACACTGTACCCTTCACCCCATGTCCTGCAATCTGCACCCTTCACCTCACAAAATTACTTGCCTACTCACGCTATGCTAAAAAAAAAAAAAAAAACACTTGCTCCTAACTTTGTTAGCTGGCTCCTAGATTCAAAGCAAATGTGTCAAGCCCTGACATGACTGTATACATTACAGTTAAGATACGGTTAAGATTTGCTTTGCAGCAAGCCTGTAGCTAGCTGAAAAAACATGCAGAAATGGCACATGTATCAAAGCATTTTGTGGCCAAATATATATCATGCGTCATCTCCATGCTTACACAAAGTCCACAAATGTAATCATGTAGCAGTCTCAATAGTTGTGGGAGATAAGCAAGCTTGGCCTCTAAAGCCTCCTACACACTGCAATTTTTTTCTTCATTCAACCCACCGAGTGACAGCTCAGGTCGAAGCCACTGTACTAAGAATCCGATGTTTGTACAGTGATCTCCCCTGCTGTTCTATTGTGTTCTGACAGGGGAATGCGGGGGATGCCCCCACCCCAACACTCCGGTGGGCGCTCTCCGTCATTGACTGGGAGCGCTGATCGGGAGCGGAATGGCAGATATTTTTCAGTCATGCCCCTCCGACAGGAGCCAGCCAAATGTCCGGCTTCTGTCGGACCGACTGCAGTACACACGGCCTAATGTCAGCTGGTTTTTATTGAACTGGCCGATGCTACCAGACATTCAGCCCGTGTGTACTAGGCTTAAGAAACCTATTTTCAGGCCCTGGCATTTTTAAATTCTGATGTAATTTTCAAGATGGATTTATATGTTCAAATGGACATTAAAAAGTGCATTGGACTCCCAGCAAGCTATACCCTACTGCTGGATTGAGAAAAAGGCTGTACAGCCCAGAACATATTCCCCATACAAGAGAACACACTGCAGCCACTGACGTTAATTCCTATCCCCCTATTGGGAGAGCATTCATAGTGTATACAGAGGTTGGCCAATGTAATACACACAGGTAGTAGTTACTCTTTTCAAACAAGCACAGGCTGTCATTTAGCCACTTGAGATCCAAAAGATTTTACCCCCTTTATGACGAGGCCATTGTTTCTATTCAGCACTGTATTACTTTAACTGACAATTGCACAAGTCATGCAACACTGTACGCAAATTCAATTTATATAATGTTTTCACACAAATAGAGCTTTCTTTTGGTGGTATTTGATCACCACTGGGTTATTTTTTTTTTTTTTTTATATAAAAATGGAAAAAAACAAACATTTTGAAAAAAAAAATAAATAAAAAACTATATTTATTTTCTGCTATAAATAAGGTATTCAATAATTTATTTATTTTTTATATCACATTTCTTCATAAATTTTGGCCAAAATGTATTCTGCTACATGTCTTTGGCGAAATAAAAATTCCAATAAGTGTATATTAACTGGTTTGCGTGAAAGTTATAGCATCTACAAACTATGCTGAATATACTTTTATTGATGTATTTTTATATACTAGTAATGCCGGTGATCAGCGAATTATAGTGGGACTGTGATAATGCGGCGGACAATTTGACACTTTGTGGGAACTGACTGACAATGACGCTAATACAGTGATCAGTGCCAATACTGTACACTGTCTGTCTGTCACTGTACCAATCACACTGGCTGGGTTAACATCTAGGGCGATCAAGGGGATAAATGTGTGCCTAACAATGCGTAATGCGTTGGTTCTCAACTCCTGTCCTCAGGACCCAGTAAGAGCCCTTTCACACTGAAAACGCGGGGTGTCAGCGGTAAAGCGCTGCTAGTTTTAGCGGCACTTTACCATAATTTTAGAGGCGTTTTTCGGCCGCTAGCGGGGCGCTTTCAACCCCCACTAGCGGCCGAAGGGTTAAAAGCGCCCGCAAAGCGGCGCTGCCCATTGATTTCAATGGGCAGGGGCGCTTTAGCGCCTCAAAGAAGCTGCTTGCAGGACTTTTTATGACATCCTGCCAGCGCAGCGTCCCAGTGTGAAAGCACTCGGGCTTTCACACTGGGATTGCTGATGAGGCATTTTTCAGGCGCTATTTTTAGCGCTAAAGTGCCTGACAAACGCCTCCAGTGTGAAAGGGGTCTTACAGGTCAGGTTTGTAAGGTAACTGAAATACATCACAGGTGATAGCATTTGCTGCTCAGTGGTTGTAGTATTCTAGTATGCACCTCCCCAAGGTAATACTTAAAATCTGGCCTGTTAGTGGGTCCTGAGGACAGGAGTTGAGAACCACTGGTGTAATATGTGCTGATTGTTCACTAAAAATCTCTTTTTCTTATCCCTGCTTTACAGGAATAAGAAACAGAGAGATTGTTCCCTCTGTACAGAGCGCTCTGTGGATTGTCAACACAGGGCTCTGGGCTGTGATTTGACACAACTGATCAGCAGGTCCCAGCGATGAATTACTGGCTGGGATCGGACGACATACTCCCGCAGTGTTCATGACAGCAGAGCCAGCGGGTGGGAGCGCGCGTGCCCTGAACCCGGAAGAAAGCCACGCTATACAGGTACGTTACGGTGCCTGCACAAGACACCCATCCACAGTATATTTACTGCGGCGGGTTTGCAAGCGGTTAATAAGGGCAGGGGAGGGAGGTGACCTTTTAAATAAGTATACTTGCCTTTTTAAACTCTCCCCACCCCCCAGTCCCTGCTGCACTTACTACCATGGATCATTAGCTTTCACTGCTGATGCAGGGGTCCAGGGATCTTTTTCTGGGACAGAACAGATCGTTCTAAACCATCCACGCATCATTATAGGTTACGTTTACCTGTTAAAATAATAATAAGTGCACGTTTAAAAAAGTGCAGTTATTTATTTATTTTACACCACAGCATGCAAAGTATTGCACCTGTGATCAGGATCACAGGTGCAATGTCAGGCTCCTGCAGACACTTCCTACAGCTCTCTGCCCGTACCCCTGTACAGGATGTCAGTTGCTGAGCTGTCAATGGACTATGAGGATGCTGATCAGAAATACAAGTCCATCTTTAAAGGTGACAGAAGGAATTTGAACGAATTCTGTAAGCGAATGACGCCCCCCACAGCGATGGCAACTTCAAATGTGACAGCAGCTGAGCGGAGAGGGGAACCCCTTGCCCCCTGTCTTAGGGGGGCTGTTGCTTAGCAACATGTAAAATGATGCTAAAGATGAACCTATCCTTTAAGGCAAGAAGAAGAAGACAGCAGCTTTCTGTGCAAGCAATGAAAGTTAATCATCCATGAAGATTGGTGCAGCAGGTACCGGGGGTTGGGGATATGGGTGGGTTAGGGGTGTACAGTGTTGGTTTATCTTTTCATTTTTTTGTGAAAAGGTGAACTTACACTTTACAGTATAACTGAAACTAAAAGGCAAAACTTTGTTTTTAGTTTTGGACAGGGTGTAGAGCGATTAGAACCCCCAGTTGTAATTGCTGTCTGTGCCTCTATTAGGGAGGTTCACCATTATCATTGAAAGTAAGAGGAAAAACACAAAATTTTGGGTTGTCCCCAGAAAAGTAATGAAGGGGAAATCTTCCAACGGGGATACTAGTTCTGGTGACCTGGGGTCCCCAAGGAATTCCCTTAATTTGCAGGAATTTCCTCTCACTTCCTGTTCAGCTATGGGGCAGGAAGTGAAGGGAAATCTTCGCAATGAGACACAGATGGTGGGGGGAGACAGGTGTTCTAACCCACTACTACTCTATCCAAAATGAACATAAATGTTTTGCCTATAGTTCTACTTGAAGGCAAAACTTTTTTTTTTCTTTTTTAGATAAGAGTGCCAAGGAATTAGAACACCTGGCAGGTTTTATTGCTGTCAGTTTTCCCGTATCGCTACTGGAGCACTAGGCATTTAATCCCATGTGCATCCAAGCTGGAGGCAGCATCCAGCCTCACTACCTGCACCCTTAAAAGCAGAACTCCAGGCAAAACATGTTTGCAGCTGGCAGGCGGGGGGGGGTTCATACCTTAATACAATACGCTGCTTGTTTTTTTCCCCACTGTGTATCCCCATGGCCATCGGTCTTGTGTCTGCACCGCTGTAGTTCTTTACGGCGAGTGGTAGCATAACTACGTCACCGCTTGCTATAGTGGGCACACTTAGGAGTCTTCGGATCTCAGCCTGAGCCGTCCGCAATGTGTATGTAACTGCGACTGGATATGTGGGCATGCCTAAGATACAGCCCTCAGGACCAACTCTGCCCTCCACTCCTCTTCCGGTTCAATGCACACGCTGTGTGACTTCCTGCATTTCCCTTTGCATAACTAGAGATTTAGTTTTCTTTCCCCACACAGATATGATGTGCAGCAAGAGATAAAGTGTTCCTCTCGGCACCAGATAGGAGCATTCTTTTCCAAGGATTTCATGATGTCACTGGGAATGAAAATGTTAAATGACAAGCAAGTCCCTATGACTTAAAGTTCCAGGAAGGCATCCATGGACATCCTCTCACAAAACCATGCCCCTTGGGTGCACATCCGGTGCACTCTGTGATCGTGCCAATCACAGTGGCCCTGTACCACATGACCAGCTGTGTCCAATCACAGTGTAAGCAGAATTGCCGGTTATCAGCAGTACTTTCCTTGTGTGCTGTCACAGTGTGAGGAGAAGAGAGCCGGTAACCAGCAAACCTGACAAGGGACATGCACACAAATAATCAGGGCACTAATCATCAATGCAGCCTCACCAGTGCCATCAATGCAGCCCACCAGTGCAGCCTCATCGGCGCATCCACATCAGTGCAGCTCAGTGAAGAAGAAAAATGACTTATTTTGCTAAATTTTATAACAGAAACTAAGGAAAAGTGTTGGGTTTTTTTTCAAAATTTTCTGTCTTTTTATGTTTAGCAAAAAAAAAAAAAAAATTGGTGCTTAACCGCTTGTCGACCAGCTGCCATCATTATACTGCGGCAGGTTAGTATAGCTGCACGAATTGCCATAGGTGTACACTCGCCACTTTAAGAGTGATAGGGGGAGCGCGCGGCATGACGCCAGAGCAGATGTGCGTGACCAGCGGCCGCGATGTCTGCCGCAACCCGCGATCGCTCCTCAGAGCCAGAACAAGTATCTGTCAATGTATACAGACAGATCCCTGTTCTGACAGGGGAGTAGAGAGAGATCCACTGTTCGTAGTGATCAGGAACAGTGATCTCTCTCCTCCAGTCAGTACACTGCCTCCAGTTGGGAACACTTCCCTGCCAGTGACATTTATACAGTAATCAGTGGCTATTTTAAGCTCTGATCGCCGTATAAAATGTCAATGGTCCCAAGAAAAAGTGTCAAAAGTGTCCGATCTGTCTGCCGCAATGTCGCAGTCCCGCCAAAAATCGCAGATCTCCGCCATTACTGAAAAAATGAATTCCATAAATCCCTTATTTTGTAGACGCTATAACTTTTGTGCAAACCAATCAATATACGCTTATTGCGATTTTTTTTTTTTTTTTTTTTTTAACCAAAAATATGTAGAAGAATACATATAGGCCTAAACTGATGAAGAAATGTTTTTTTTTTTTTTTGGATGTGTATTATAGCAAAAAGTAAAAAAATCGTTTTCTGTTTTTTTTTTCAAAATTGTCACACTTTACTTATAGCGCAAAAAATAAAAACCGCAGAAGTGATCAAATACCACCAAAAGAAAGCTCTATTTGTGGGGGGCATAAATATTGCTTGGGTACAATGTCGCACGACCGCGCAATTGTTAGTTAAAGCGACGCAGTTCTGTATCGCAAAAAATGGCCTGGTCATTAAAGGAGTAAATCCGGTTCGAAAGTGGTTAAATACCACCAAAAGAAAGCTTTGTGTGAAGAAACAAAAAAAAAAAAAAAAAAGATAGATAGAATAGAAATGTCATATGGGTACAGTGTAGCATGACCGTGCATGACTTGTGAAAGTGCGACAGCGCTGAAAGCTGAAAATTGGCCTGGGCAGGAAGGGGGGAAAAGTTCCCAGTATTGAAGTGGTTAAAGTAGTAGCAGGGAAGGAGAGAATAAGAGTGAATGGGAGAGGCATCCAGAAAACGAGGTGCTCTGGTTATTATCCATGACCCCCCATGAGCAGGGGCTGTCTGAGAGGAACTAACTCTCTAGAAGACAAAGCAGTGCCATTCATTTCTCCTACACACAGTCAGGTCCTCTGATAGGTCCCACTTGGTCAGCTCTGCCCCCCCCCAATCATGTGTCTCTCACACATACAACAACAAGCCATGGACTGTACACAGACATGTGTGTGTGCATGAGGCCGCATCTTACCATCCCTCCTTCTCACACATGGAGGAACACGTCACTTCTGCCATGGTGTGCCCTTCCTCTCTGCCCAGTCACTTCTCACCGGTCACACTGCAGATTCTGCAACTCTACTCATTAAAATCTTCATTAATTAACGGCTGTCCGGGTGTACTGACACCTCATCTGCTCGCACACGGCGCCGTTTTATGACACGGAGTACAACAAAGGGTAACAAACTCCACTAGCCAATAGGAGCTCACCGGCTTTGCGACAGCTGGCCAATCATTGGAGAACGGGTGACGCCAAAGCAGCGACTGAGGGCATGGGAAGCCAGAGTGGTCATGACATGTATGGGAAAGGCGCCAGGACTGCAGAAAGTCAGTGTAAAGAGTGGTTAGTTGTTATGAGGGGTTTGCAGCATTTATGGAATAAAGCCATTTCACAGATAACTCTGTTACCGTTGCTGCTGAAAATCTCAGCGGGTTTCCCTATGCTCTGTCCCCCACAGCTAAAAAAAAAAAAAAACTTCATAAAACTGTGTTTTATACAATGTAACCGTGCAAAGGAGGAGCATGCTTTATTTACAAAGTAACCGTGCAAAGGAGGAGTGTGCTTTATTTACAAAGTAATCGCGCAAAGGAGGAGTGTGCTTTATTTACAAAGTAACCGCGCAAAGGAGGAGCGTGCTTTATTTACAAAGTAACCGCGCAAAGGAGGAGTGTGCTTTATTTACAAAGTAACCGCGCAAAGGAGGAGCGTGCTTTATTTACAAAGTAACCGCGCAAAGGAGGAGTGTGCTTTATTTACAAAGTAACTGCGCAAAGGAGGAGCGTGCTTTATTTGCAAAGTAACCACGCAAAGGAGGAGCGTGCTTTATTTACAAAGTAACCCCGCAAAGGAGGAGCGTGCTTTATTTACAAAGTAACCGCGCAAAGGAGGAGCGTGCTTTATTTGCAAAGTAACCGTGCAAAGGAGGAGCGTGCTTTATTTACAAAGTAACCGCGCAAAGGAGGAGCGTGCTTTATTTACAAAGTAACCGCGCAAAGGAGGAGCGTGCTTTATTTACAAAGTAACCGTGCAAAGGAGGAGCGTGCTTTATTTACAAAGTAACTGCGCAAAGGAGGAGCGTGCTTTATTTACAAAGTAACCACGCAAAGGAGGAGCGTGCTTTATTTACAAAGTAACTGTGCAAAAGAGGAGCATGCTTTATTTACAAAGTAACCGCGCAAAGGAGGAGCGTGCTTTATTTACAAAGTAACCGCGCAAAGGAGGAGCATGCTTTATTTACAAAGTAACCGTGCAAAGTTGGAGTGTGCTTTATTTACAAAGTAACCGTGCAAAGGAGGAGCGTGCTTTATTTACAAAGTAACCGTGCAAAGTTGGAGCGTGCCTAATTTACAAAGTAACTATGCAAAAGAGGAACGTGCTTTATTTACAAAGTAACCGTGCAAAGTTGGAGTGTGCTTTATTTACAAAGTAACCGTGCAAAGGAGGAGTGTGCTTTATTTACAAAGTAACCGTGCAAAGGAGGAGCGTGCTTTAGTTACAGTGTAACGTGTGAAGGAGGAGTGTGCTTTATTTACAATGTAACCCAGCAAATGAGGCGTGTGCTTTATTTACAATGTAACTGTGCGAAGGAGGAGCGTGCTTTATTTACAATGTTACAATGCGAAGGAGGAGCGTGCTTTATTTACAATATAACCATGCGAAGGAGGAGTGTGCTTTAGGCCCCATGCACACGAAACACCGGTGCAAAATCTGCTGAAAGCATGTTTTTAAAAGCTGAAACCGGCATTTAGAAACACCCATTTTGCCGCCTTTGCATGCCGCGTTTAGCCGCGTTTTACCGTTTGCGTCTAGAAGCGTTTAGTTAAGATAACATCAAGACCCTCCCCAAGCTCAAAAAACAGTATTATTTAACTCTTTCAGCCATTTTGTGAGACCAGAGTGAGTAGCAGCAGCTGAGAGAGCAGCAGTGTACTTGTATTTAGCATGTCACTTGCCACATCACCTGCCACAAGTTGGGGATTGTCATTTGCCATGTCACCTGCCACAAGTTGCGGATTGTCATTTGCCACGTCACCTGCCATAAGTGGATTGTATCATGGGCTCATTAGGGTATATAAATGGTCTATGAATCATTGCAAGCAATTACAATGGTTTAAAATATTTTTTTAATGGTTTTTCATCATTTGCCATCATTTTTGAGATTTGTAATGTACAAAAAATAGGGCACCTTTTAAAAACACTTATAAACGCAAACGCGGCTAAATGAGGTACCAGCGTTTAGCCGCGTTTGGCGTCTGAAGTGTGGAAAACGTTTGCGTCTGAACCAATTTTTTTTGCTTCTGGAAAAACGAAATTAAACGCAACTGCCTAAAAACGCCAAAAAACAAGACTGTGTACATGGACACATAGGATAACATTGAATGAGTTCAGGGGCAGTTAAAAAAAGTGTCCAACTGCCTCTGAACACACATTTAACAGCGTCTCGTGTGCATGGGGCCTTATTTACAATGTGACCGTGCAAAGGAGGAGCATGCTTTATTTAAAATGTAACCGTGTGTTGCCATGCCCATCACCCTGCCCAGTCCAACATCCATCTCACAGGCACTCAGAGACACAGAACAGTCCATAAGCTTTGTTTTTTTGTTTTTATTGTGGATTGAACTTGGATGGGAAAGGGGAGTTATGGGATGCCCAGAAAGATTCAGTATAACTTGCTTGGGACTACTATATACACTCCTGTATATACACTCCAGTCTTCTCTCCAGCACAACTCTTGCTTAAGACCTCTTTCCCTTACTCCTCCTGCACTTCACTTGCTGCAAATTCCTGACTGGCTAGCACCACATGGTTGGGCCTGACATTAACTCAGCAAGGCCTCAGTGAATTGCCTTTTGCGGGTGGGGCCTCGGGCCCCTATGATGTAGTAGAAGTAGAAATAGTTCCGGTGCTAACTGTCCTCAATTCAGCTACTGATCCCAGTAAACCCTCTTCAGGCCCTACCAGCCCTCCTGGCTGCAGCTGCCACTTTCCACTGCCCTCCCACAGTCCACTCTTCTGATTCTGCACCCATCTCAAACTGCAAACTCTCAGTTCTCTCAGGTGTGCCTCCCCAGTCCTCCTGACTGTGCTTCACTCACCAACCCTCCTGGCTGTGACCAACTGTCCTCTCTGGAGTCTCTTAGCAGTGCTCTCTTCCGCTGTCTCATGTGCCTCTCCTCCAGGATCTCTTCTCCTCCTGGCTGCACCCAAGCCCAGGCCCAAGGCCCCCCCCAGACTGGGGAGCTCCCTGTGGGCCCCCGACAGCCTCCACAGTCTCTCACTCCAGCTCTCTTCCACCCGACAACTCCCCCCAGCTGGGCTGACCCTGGGTATTTAAGAAGGCCTGCCAATCCAAGTTAGGGATTGGTCAAGGCTCCTCAGAATAACCCAGGCAGCTCCACCTCTTCTCTCCTCCTCTCTTTCTAGCACCTTCTAGAAAGAAGAGGGAGGTGACAGTGATGCTACCTGTGAGTCACCCAGCCCTGAATAAAAACAAACAGGCTTAGCCACCAGCTAGACCTTCCTAAATGTTCCTACTCTATAGAAAAATGTAACCTCTAGCATGATAACTAGGTGGTGCTACACGTGCGAAGGAGGAGTGTGCTTTATTTACAATATAACCGTGCAAAGGAGGAGCATGCTTTATTTACAGTGTAACTGTGCGAAGGAGGAGCGTGCTTTATTTACAGTGTAACTGTGTGAAGGAGGAGCGTGCTTTATTTACAGTGTAACTGTGCGAAGGAGGAGCGTGCTTAATTTACAGTGTAACTGTGCGAAGGAGGAGCGTGCTTTATTTACAATGTAACTGTTCAAAGGAGGAGTGTGCTTTATTTACAATGTAACTGTGCGAAGGAGGAGTGTGCTTTATTTACAATGTAACTGTGCGAAGGAGGAGCGTGCTTTATTTACAGTGTAACTGTTCGAAGGAGGAGTGTGCTTTATTTACAATGTAACTGTTCGAAGGAGGAGTGTGCTTTATTTACAATGTAACTGTGCGAAGGAGGAGTGTGCTTTATTTACAATGTAACTGTGCGAAGGAGGAGCATGCCTTATTTACAATGTAACCGTGCAAAAGAGGAGCAAGCTTTAGTAAAGGTATTTCAAGGTAGATGTAGTGACAGCTTATACATAATATCATACCTCACAACTTTTTGAGATGGGAAGGAGGGATACTTATTAGCAGAAGTATGCTGACATAGGACACACACCCCTGTCACGCCCCCTTAAAGGAGAAATATACAAAAAAAAAAAAAGATTACATAACCACTTGCCATTCAGCCTGCCCATACATGGTTCACATCTCAGCCAGTCCCTGCTGAACTAGCAGAGATTCCAACTGTCTATGTCCGGCTCAACACTATTTCAAAAAGCTAATCTACTGCTGAAGCTTTTGGTTAAGCTGTAAGTAATAATTGACCATATACTACATTTCTAAAACATTATTATATTATCCAATCTATATTAATCCTTTCTTCAGATCACTTTCTATTATGTCATTTCAGAATGTTTATTTGTTCTCTCTATTGAGAGAATGAAGTTCTCATGAAGTTTCTTCTAAAAAGTTGAAAATTTGACAGAAGATATAAGGAAAAAAATAAAAATGATATCATCATTCAAAAATACGCTCAAAAAGGGCCCCACCGAAATTAGCTATTTCCTCTTTTCTTATATATACTGCTCCAAAAAATTAAAGGAACACTTTGAAAACACATCAGATCTTAATAGGGAAAAATATCATGCTGGATATTTATACTGATATGGACTGGGTAATGTGTTTGGAACAAAAGGATGCCACATCGTTTGATGGATTGAAAATGATCTACCTACAGAGGGCTGAATTCAAAGGCCCCCCAGAAATCAAAGTAAAAAATTGATACAGCAGGCTAGTCCAATTTGCTGAAATTTCATTGCAGCAACTCAAAATGGTACTCAGTAGTTTGTATGGTGTGGGGTGTAAGGGGTGTGGTTAATTGCTCACAGGTGCCTATTTAACTTGTTGTAGGACTCAGTCTGAGCGTGCTCAGTTTGAAGCTGTGGAGCTTGGTGTAAGTGGAGCTGGATTAAGTGGGAGTTAAAAACAAGAGTTTAAAACAGGAGGTTATAACAGGGGTCATAGTACCTGTGTAGTGTGAGTATCTGAGTGTTGTCTGAGTAGTGTGTGTGGATCGTTAGTACTTGTGTATTGTGTACCTGTGTATTGTCTTGTCGTGTACCTGTGTATTGTCTTGAGTATTAGTGCCAGGAAGCTAGTTGTTAGGTAATTTGGACAGGGTAAAATCCCCAAATCCTCACCAAATTTAATAGGTACGATGCCCAGCGGGTGTGGAGAGGTGACTCTTTGTACATCTTGCCGCATGTATGCGTTCCTTGATCATCCGATCGAGGGCGAATACTGCTGTGCAAAATGTAAGCACATTGTTTCCCTGGAAGCCCAGGTTCTGAATCTGGGGAAGCAACTGTCAGCACTGAGAAGTCCCTCCATACTAAAGGTGAGCCAGGAACGTACACGGCAGGTGCCGGCAGGGGCCAGCACAGAGGCGGGTGGAGACAAAGAGGTGCAGGCACTAGCAAAGAGTAGATGGGTGACAGTCAGGAGGGGTAGAGGGGGAAGTGCCAGGGAGGCCGATCCAGGACTGGAGCATCCCAATAAGTACGCTCCATTGAGTGACATTGGTGTAACCAGTCAGGGACCAGCACTGCTGGAGATGAGGGACTCTCCTAGCTGCCAGGGGAAGAACTCCTCCAGCGAGAGTGGGGGGGCAGCAAAGGGAAAGGAAAGACAGATTCTGGTGGTAGGGGACTCAATTCTTAGAAGGACAGAGAGGGCAATCTGTAACCAAGACCTGAAGCGCCGAACAGTATGTTGTCTACCGGGCGCTCGGGTTCGGCACATCACGGATCTTGTGGACAGATTACTGGGAGGGGCTGGGGAAGACCCGGCTGTCATGGTGCACGTTGGCACCAATGACAAAGTCAGAGGCAGATGGAGTGTCCTAAAGAACGATTTTAGGGACTTAGGAGCTAAATTGAGGAAAAGGACCTCCAAGGTAGTGTTCTCAGGAATACTACCGGTACATCGAGCCACACCAGAGAGGCAGAGGGAGATTAGGGAAGTAAACAAGTGGCTGAAGAGCTGGTGTAGTAAGGAGGGGTTTGGGTTCCTGGAGGACTGGGCCGACTTCTCAGTCGGTAACCGGTACTATAGAAGGGACGGACTGCACCTAAATGAGGAGGGTGCAGATCTGCTGGGAATGAAGATGGCCAAAAAGTTAGAGGGGTTTTTAAACTAGGCGATGGGGGGGAGGGTCCAGAGACAGTGATAGCCAGCGCGGAAGATATTCCAGAGGGTAGTATTGGGGGCATTAGTGGTAGGTTAACCAAAGCACAAAAACACAAGGTGAGTATAGTAGCAAGTCCAAGTTGCAATCTTGAAACACCCAATACGAGGACAATATGCGACCGGTCTAAACTATGTGGCATGTTCACCAATGCCAGGAGCCTGGCGGACAAGATGGGTGAACTAGAGATACTGTTGTACAAGGAGGATTTGGATTTTGTGGGAATTTCAGAGACCTGGTTCAACAGCTCTCATGATTGGCTGGCAAACATTCAAGGGTATACCCTATACCGCAAGGACAGAGAGGGTAAAAAAGGGGGAGGGGTATGCCTATATATCAAGAATAATGTACAAGTGAATGTGAGAGATGACATTACTGAGGGGGCTAGGGAGGAGGTGGAATCTTTATGGGTAGAGCTCCAAAGGGTTGAAGCTAAGGGGAAAATAATACTGGGAGTATGCTATAGGCCCCCTAACCTGAGGGAGGAAGTGGAGACGGATCTCCTATCACAAATTGGATTAGCAGCAAGGATGGGAAGTGTTATCATAATGGGGGATTTTAATTACCCAGACATAGACTGGGCGGAGGGAACCGCGCATTCATTTAAGGCTCGCCAGTTCCTTAGTGTCTTGCAGGACAATTTTATGGGTCAGATGGTAGACGCACCAACTAGAAATAAAACATTACTAGATCTACTGATTACCAACAATACAGACCTGATAACAGATGTGGAAATACGGGGCAATTTAGGTAACAGCGATCACAGGTCAATTAGTTTCAGTATAAATCACACAAATAGGAGACATGAAGGGAACACAAAGACACTGAATTTCAAAAGAGCCAACTTCCCTAAACTACAAACCTTGCTAAAAGGCATAAATTGGGATAAAATATTAGGAACAAAGAATACGGAGGAGAGATGGGTTTGCTTTAAGAGCATATTAAATAAGGGCATTAGCCAATGTATCCCATTGGGTAATAAATTTAAAAGAGCGAACAAACATCCTGGATGGCTTAACTCCAATGTAAAAATGCATATAAAAGCAAAGGAGAAGGCCTTCAAAAAATACAAGGTTGAGGGATCATCCACAGCATTCAGAATTTATAAAGAATGCAATAAGAAATGTAAGGGTGCAATTAGGATGGCTAAGATAGAACATGAAAGACACATAGCGGAGGAGAGCAAAAAAAAATCCCAAGAAATTCTTTAAGTATGTAAACAGTAAAAAAGGGAGGACAGACCATATTGGCCCCATAAAGAATGAGGAAGGACATCTGGTTACAAAGGATGGGGAGATGGCAAAGGTATTGAATTTATTCTTCTCCTCAGTCTTCACGAGTGAATCGGGGGGCTTCAGTAACCAAAACTGCAGTGTTTATCCTCATGACACAACACAGGAAGCACCTACATGGTTAACAGAGGACGGAATTAAAATTAGACTTGAGAAACTTAACATTAATAAATCACCGGGACCAGATGGCTTGCATCCGAGGGTACTTAGGGAACTCAGTCAGGTGATTGCCAGACCGTTGTTCCTAATTTTTACAGACAGTCTATTGACTGGAATGGTACCAGCTGATTGGAGAAAAGCCAATGTAGCACCAATATTTAAAAAGGGCCCAAAAAACATCCCTGGGAATTACAGACCAGTTAGCCTAACATCAATAGTATGTAAACTCTTGGAGGGGATGATAGGGGACTATATACAAGATTTTAGTAATAAGAATGATATCATTAGCAGTAATCAGCATGGATTCATGAAGAATCGTTCTTGCCAAACCAATCTATTAACCTTCTATGAGGAGGTGAGTTGCCATCTAGATAAAGGAAGGCCCGTAGACGTGGTGTATCTGGATTTTGCAAAAGCATTTGACACAGTTCCCCATAAACGTTTACTGTACAAAATAAGGTGCGTTAGCATGGACCATAGGGTGAGTACATGGATTGAAAACTGGCTACAAGGGCGTGTTCAGAGGGTGGTGATAAATGGGGAGTACTCAGAATGGTCAGGGGTGGGTAGTGGGGTTCCCCAGGGTTCTGTGCTGGGACCAACCCTATTTAATTTGTTCATAAACGACCTGGAGGATGGGATAAACAGTTCAATCCCTGTATTTGCAGACGATACTAAGCTAAGCAGGGCAATAACTTCTCCGCAGGATGTGGAAATCTTGCAAAAAGACCTGAACAAATTAATGGGGTGGGCGACTACATGGCAAATGAGGTTCAATGTAGAAAAATGTAAAATAATGCATTTGGGTGGCAAAAATATGAATGCAATCTATACACTGGGGGGAGAACCTCTGGGGGAATCTAGGATGGAAAAGGACCTGGGGGTCCTAGTGGATGATAGGCTCAGCAATGGCATGCAATGCCAAGCTGCTGCTAATAAAGCAAACAGAATATTGGCATGCATTAAAAGGGGGATCAACTGCAGAGATAAAACGATAATTCTCCCGCTCTACAAGACTCTGGCCCGCCCGCACCTGGAGTATGCTGTCCAGTTCTGGGCACCAGTCCTCAGGAGGGACGTACTGGAAATGGAGCGAGTACAAAGAAGGGCAACAAAGCTAATAAAGAGTCTGGAGGATCTTAGTTATGAGGAAAGGTTGCGAGCACTGAATTTATTCTCTCTGGAGAAGAGACGCTTGAGAGGGGATATGATTTCAATTTACAAATACTGTACTGGTGACCCCACAATAGGGATAAAACTTTTTCGCAGAAGAGAGTTTAATAAGACTTGTGGCCACTCATTACAATTAGAAGAAAAGAGGTTTAACCTTAAACTACGTAGAGGGTAATTTACTGTAAGAGCGGCAAGGATGTGGAATTCCCTTCCACAGGCGGTGGTCTCAGCGGGGAGCATTGGTAGCTTCAAGAAACTATTAGATAATCACCTGAATGACCACAACATACAGGGATATGTAATGTAATACTGACACATAATCACACACATAGGTTGGACTTGATGGACTTGTGTCTTTTTTCAACCTCACCTACTATGTAACTATGTAACTATGTAACTATGTATGGCCCCCATATGCTTGTATGCATGTCTGACAACGCCAGGGCATGCTCCTAATGTGACGACGGTACGGTATTTCCTCCCAGATCTGGACCAGGGCATCACTGAGCTCCTGAACAGACTGAGGTGCAAATGGGCCGAAACATAATGTCCCAGAGGTTTTCTATTGGATTTAGGTCAGGCGAACATGGGGGCCATTCAATGGTATCAATTCCTTCATCCTCCAGAAACTGGTCGCATACTTTTGACACATGAGGCCGGGCATTGTCCTGCACCAGGAGGAACCCAGGATCCACTGCTGCAGCGTAGGGTCTGACAATGGATCCAAGGATTTCATCCCGATACCTAATGGCAGTCAGGGTGCCATTGTCTAGCCTGTAGAGGTCTGTGCGTCCCTCCATGGATATACCTCCCCAGACTATCACTGACCCACCACCAAACCGGTCATGCTGAATGATGTTACAGGCAGCATAACGTTCTCCACGAGTTCTACGAACCCTTTCACATCTGTCACATGTGTTCAAGGTGAAGCTGCTCTCATCTTTGAAAAGCACAGGGAGCCAGTGGCGGACCTGCTAATTCTGGTGTTCAATGGCAAATCGAGCTCCACTGTACCAGGCAGTGAGCACAAGACCCACTAGGGGATGTCGGGCCCTCATGAAGTCTGTTTCTGATTGTTTAATCAGAGACATTCACACCAGTGGCCTGCTGGAGGTTATTTTGTAGGGCTCTGGCAGTTCTCATCCCGTTCCTCTTTGCACAAAGGAGCAGATACCGGTCCTGCTGATGGTTAAAGACCTTCTAAGGCCCCGTGAAAAGAAAAGGGGGGGAAGGACACCTTAAAGTCGTCCAATAGTAGGTTCTAGGGTGACAAACGGGGGAAGGGGAATTCCCTCCCACTGTGGTAATTAATCAGATTAATATGTCTCTCATGTCACCCGTATCATTAATCATATAACTCAGTGGTATGTAGCTGACTAGCTGTCAAACGGTTGTTCAATGGACCATAAAGCATATGTAAGAAAGGGAAGGAAGGGGTCAAGAGGAGATCCCCCCAAAAAAAAGATGGTCCGCTCAAGAACAAACAGTTGAACCTACAAAAACTTTATTGTGTCACAATATGTAGAAACATAATCCAGCAACCATGTGTATTTAAAAATAGGGCAGATAAAAGTCCTATTGTGTGCTGGTGGCCACCACAGACATTACACATATATCTCATGCATTCATGCACTCACACTCATCAATTAAAGTCACTAGAGACCCGGGTCTATACTGTTTCACTGGAATTCCAGAGCTGGATTGGCTACATAAGTGGGTAGACTAGGTCCTTGTAGGTAAAGTGCAAGTGCTAATACACAACAAAAGTCCCCTCGGATGTGAACCAATGGCTGGTTAGACATATGTATGTGTCATTCAACCTTGGCTCTGGTTGAATGACACATACATATGTCTAACCAGCCATTGGTTCACATCCGAGGGGACTTTTGTTGTGTATTAGCACTTGCACTTTACCTACAAGGACCTAGTCTACCCACTTATGTAGCCAATCCAGCTCTGGAATTCCAGTGAAACAGTATAGACCCGGGTCTCTAGTGACTTTAATTGATGAGTGTGAGTGCATGAATGCATGAGATATATGTGTAATGTCTGTGGTGGCCACCAGCACACAATAGGACTTTTATCTGCCCTATTTTTAAATACACATGGTTGTTGGATTATGTTTCTACATATTGTGACACAATAAAGTTTTTGTAGGTTCAACTGTTTGTTCTTGAGCGGACCATCTTTTTTTTGGGGGGATCTCCTCTTGACCCCTTCCTTCCCTTTCTTACTTCTAAGGCCCCGTGCAGCTCTCCTAGAGTAACCGCCTGTCTCCTGGAATCTCCTCCATGCTCTTGAGTCTGTGCTGGGAGACATAGCAAGCCTTCTGGCGATGGCACGTATTGATGTGCCATCCTGAAAGAGTTGGACTGCCTGTGCAACCTCTATAGGGTCCAGGTATCGCCTCATGCTACCAGTAGTGACACTGACCCTATCCAAATGCAAAACTAGTGAAAAACAGTCAGAAAAGATGAGTAGAAAAAAAAATGTCAGTGGCCTCCACCTGTAAAACCATTCTTGTTTTGGAGGTCATCTCATTGTTGCCCATCTAGTGCACCTGTTGTTTCATTTTATTAACACCAAAGCAGCTGAAACTGATTAACAACCCCCTCTGCTAGTTAAAGCTGAGTTCCACACAAAAGTGGAACTTCCGCTTTAAGTACTCCTGACCCCCTGACATGACACATTTGGCATGCCATTTTTCGTTTGGGGGGGGGTACCTAGTTTTGTCAGGTACCCAGCTCCCACTTCCGCTCGGTGCACCGCAGCCCCCGAGCAGAAGTTCTCCTCTACCCCTCCCTCCAGGCAATCTTCTGGGACACGTAACAGGTCCCAGAAGATTGCCCGGCCACTCAGGACGCGCAGCGCGACTCGTGCATGCGCAATACGTACCTGGCTGTGAAGCCGCAAGCTATAACAGCCATGTGCCCACACCATTGATGCCGGTGCAAGGAAGAGGGAGAGATCTGAGGCTTTGGGCGGATACATCGCTGGACCGTGGGACAGGTGAGTGTGTATTTATTAAAAGTCAGCAGCTACACTTTTTGTAGCTACTGACTTTTAATAAACACAGAAACGGCTGGAACTCCTCTTTAACTGACCAGATCAATATCTCAGGAGTTTAATTGACTTGATGCTATACTCTGATTAAAAAGTGTTCCTTTCATTTTTTTGAGCAGTGTATATATCTGTACTTATATATTCTTTATAGATAAAGCCATGCAGGCAAATTCAAGCTCAAAGTGGTTCTAAAGCCTCAAGTTTTTTTTACCTTCATGCATTCCATACATGAAGGTTAAAAACTTTCTCTGTGCAGCAGCTTCCCCAGCCCTCCCAATACTTTCCTGAGCCCCACTGCGATCCAGCGATGTGCACAGGAGGCCTGGCTCTCCGGGGACTCTCCTTCCTCATTGGCTAAGACAGCAGCAGGAGCCGCACACATCTGTGTGTAAATGGACAAGCAGAGCCGTGGCTCAGGAGCGAGCCTGCTTGGATGCCCCCATTGCAAGCCACTTGCTCTAGGGGCAGAAGGGAGGAGCCAGGAGTGCCAGAAAGGTATCAGAGAAAAAGAGGACCAGGGCTGCTCTGTGCAAAACTGCTGCACAGAGCAGGTAAGTATAACATGTTTGTTATTTTTAAAATAAGAAAAGCCTTTAAAAACACTTTAACTGGACTGCTATAGAGTTCTTTATATTTTATTCAGTTATTTTTTTTTTTTACTTTATTATAAAGTTACAATAAAGTTTTTTTGTTTTTTTTTATTATACTTTTAGTGGTTTTGTTGTTTTATTTTATTTTACAATTTGTTGGAGTTATGTGAGTATACTTTTATATGTAGGCAGCTCCTTTCCAGCATATTTGAGCAGTGTGGTTGTGCGCATTAGCATTTTTAGAACTGTTTTATTTTATTTTACATTGCATTTCTTCTATATCAGGGCCCAGACTTCTGTCTTGTTTTTTAATGTATTGTGGGTTAAGGAATATAAACAGGTAGTGGAAAAAGGAAAATGGACAGCCGCACTCCAATACAACACCTTTATTGTAAAACGTGGTCCATTCACCAACAGAGGCACAGGTACAGTGTGGATAACTGACATGTTTCGCACCGTTAGTGGTGCCTAATCATAGCTGTAGGACCACCAACCCCAATCTGTCTTTTATACGTATAATCTACTGGTCACATGACCAAACGTATCATTTACAGATTGTGATCAGGTGCGGTCCTCCAAAGCTTTCACACACACACATGGAAGGAGGAATGGGTGTGGAGGCGATCACTTGTAATCAGCATGTAAAAATTAACCCAAAAAGGGGGAAAAGAGAATAAGAACTATTAGTAAATTTTAAATCCATACAAATGATCGCTCACCAACCAACTCCAGGTTTCATCCGATAATTGTTCACCAATAAATTACATATTATGCCCATGTTCCTGATAGACTCCGTCGAATAGTCTGTCCCACGTATTGAATATTGCATGACATAATGTCATGCAATATGTCATGCAATATTCAATACGTGGGACAGACTACTCGACAGTTGAGAGACCGTCTCTACGATCATTTGCACGATATTGAGAAGAATCATTCAACCAATATTGCTAGACATTGGAATTACATACATGGCAAAGATTTCTCGGGCTTGGTTATACAGGGAATCAAAAGGATTAATGCACCCATTAGAGGAGGAGATAGATTCAGAACACTCTGCAAAAGAGAAGTGTTCTGGATATTTAATTTCAATACTAGAAAGCCAGGGGGGACTAAACTTTGAGTGGGATGTGTCTCCCACTTTTATGATTGATTGAAGTATTCACCAACCTAGGGGTTTTCTCGGTTTCAGTTAACCTCTCCCTGATAAATTCCACTCATCTTGCATATCCTGCACATTGAGTCCATATATTTTTATGTTATTTTCATTATTTTCCTTCCACTGTATCACACTAGCATTTTACTGAAGAAGTTGAGCTATATGTATGCATAGTATGATAAATACATGAATAGTATGTGCATTTAACCACTTGCTTACTGGGCGCTTAAACCCCCCTCCTGCCCAGACCAATTTTCAGCTTTCAGCACTGACGCACTTTGAATGACAATTGCACGGTCATGCAACACTGTACCCAAATGAAATTTTTATCATTTTTTTCACACAAATAGAGCTTTCTTTTGGTGGTATTTAATCACAGCTGGAGTTTTTATTGTTTGCTAAACAAACAAAAAAAGATGGAAGATTTTGAAAAAAAAAATCATGTTTCATAGTTTGTTATAAAATTTTGCAAACAGGTAATTTTTTCTCCTTCATTGATATGCGCTGATGAGGCAGCACTGATGGGTACTGATAGGCTGCACTGATGGGCACTGATAGACACAGATAAGGTGGCACTGATAGGCACAGATAAGGCGTTACTGATGGGGACAGATAAGGTGGTACTGATGGGCACAGATAAGGCGGTACTGATGGGCACAGATAAGGCGGCACTGATGGCCACTGATAAGATGGCACTGATGGGCCCTGATGACTGACACTGATGGGTGGCACTGATGGGCACATGTAGGTGACACTGGTGGGCACTGGTAGGTGACATTGATGGGCAGGACTGTTGATGAGGCACTGATTGTGGGCACTGATAGGTGGCACTGTGGGCACTGATAAGTGGCACCGTGGGCACTGATGGCTGGCACTGTGGGCACAGGTAGGTGGCACTGGTGGGCACTGGTAGGTGGCACTGTTGTGTACTGCTAGGTGGCACAGGTGGGCACAGACGAGCTTGGGGCAATCTCCTTGATTGGGACCGATGTCCCTATCACAGCCGCCGGTGATCAACTTTTTTTTTCTCCTCATGCTGTCACACTCTGTTTACATAAAATGATCAGCTGTCATTGGCTGACAGCTGATCACATGGTAAGGGGTCGGGATCGACCCTTTACCCCGATCTGTGATCCAGCGAGTCTCATAGAGACAGGCCACTCGGGCATGAGAGGACGTCAATAGACGTACTCCCGGCAAAGCAGGTCCGCGCTGTAGCCATCATTCAGCTATAGAGCGGATCTGAACTAGTTAACATACACATGCTGTTGAGGCAGGTCTGCTATATTCCAATATAGTCTGTTGTATTCTGCATGTTTTTTTAAGCTGTGTAAGGGTTCCTGTGCACATATTTGTGTGCGTTGTCCTAGTTGTTCCATTTAGGTGGAATTCCTTTTTTTGGCACCATCTGGTGAACATCGACCGCATATATATGTGTGTGCATATACGTCTTTTAGATTTTCACATATTTTTAAACGATGCATTTATGTCCATTATAAATATATACATTTATGTACAATCTTTATAATTTGTTTTTATTTAATGTTTATCAGGAACAAGGGCATAATATATAATTTATTGATGAACAAGTATCGGATGCTGGTTGGTGAGCGATCATTTGTATGGATTTAAAATTACTAATAGTTCTTATCCTGTTTTTCCCCTTTTTTGAGTTAATTTTAACATGCTGATTACAACTGATCGCCTCAACTCCCATTCCTGTGTGAATGTGGGATCGTACCTAGAGCAGTAATCTTTTTGGATTAAGGAATATAAACATTGTGTACTTTTTCAATTTTATTGTCTAAAATATTGTTCAATATATTTAATGACAATTTAAATTTGTGTGGTTTATTTGTCTTCAGGGTGTGTCAGAGTGGTTAAGATACCCCACTATTTAAACATTTTCTCTCCAGAGAAATTATTAAATTAGCTGCTCCTAAGGGAGTGAGCTACACATACAGTACATACTCACTTCAATACTGCAGCTGGCCACCACTAGCTCTCAGCCCAAGAACTGAGTAATGGCATGACCAATGTTTACTTAATTCACTTAGTTCTCAGTCTAGAGTGGTGACTGTCAGTCACCACTCTCTGCTATGCCCCCCAGAGCTAACTGAATCACCGGGCTGGTGAACAGGCAGAAGCAGCTGGCTTTGGCTCTCAAACAAGCACTGAGAGCCAGAGTCAGCTGTCTGTCAGGCAGCTGGGTGGATTCTTCTAGAGCCTGAAGTGGCCCTGTGAGATCAGCTGACAGCAGGCAAAAACCTGCTATTACCTAACTCTGGGTTACAGGAGAGCAAAAATAAGTGCACTCCTGTGACTTGGAAGAGAACACAGGCCATACTTCTCTTTTAAAATAATAAATTACTATGTACTATTTGTGATCTTTTTTTGTACGTCTGCAGATTTGTTGTTTTTCCTTGTCCTCCTGAAGAAGCAGAACATATCCCATGAAACGCGTTGAGGAAATAGGAACCCTATGAAAATTTCAAGTAAAAGTTTCATGCACGTATGGGCAATCTCTTGCCTTATGGTATCATATGTTGTGAAACTTGGATATATGTTATAAAACATTATGCCTAGGGATCTCCTAAATAGATGATGTAAAACCTTTAAGATTTTTTAAATTACATTTCATACATTTTTATTAACAAATGTGTAGTCATTGGGCGCCTAAAAAGTCCACCTCAGTTGGTACTTTCTATAGTTCTATGGTGTAAAGTTGGCATTGCACATTCCAATTTCCGAACCACATGGTTCTATTGGTTGGACTTCTCCTGCACAGAGGATTTCAAACAGCTTCTCACCCATCCTACTCCAGCTAACCAGGACTGAGTATCATCTCTATTTAATATCAACTAACAAACAACCCCCCCTCTTTTCTGGGCCACCCATACACATGAAAACTTCTCTATGCTCTCCCTGCTTTCTTCCCGGCCCCACAGTACCTTTCCCTCGCCTCTCCAACCTTTGTTTTCTTCTTCCTACTTTATCTATGGGATTCCCTCCATCTGGCATGTCCCCAGTGGTGTAGCCTGGTGGTAGTGGGGGGGGGGGGGCTGTGGGGACAGTAGCTCCAGGTGCAGTAGCTAGAGGGGCGAAAAAAAGTCCAGACTCCCGCCGTCCCGACTTTAGAGTGTGCCACTTTGTGGTCTCCACCTCCACTGCTCATAGTGATCCAAGCTGCGCTGGCTGAGCCTCCCTGGCTGTCTGGGCTCAGCCCTCTGTGATTGACTGCACTCGGGCATGTGTGGCCACGGTGGCGGGCGGAGTTAGTTTTGGCAGGTGATCACGGTTAGTGCAGCCGCTTGCTCCCGTCTTGCTGTCCAGGTCTCAGATTCAGGCTCTGAATCTTCTCCATCACACAGCATTGGAGACAAGAAGATCCCAGGTGAGTGGCGGTGCACTGTCATGCCAGGACCGGGCTGGGTGGAGACGAACAGGCTAAGCAGTGACTGGGACAGTGAATCCTAGGGGGAAGAAACATTTCTTCCCACACTCTTACTTCAGTGGCTGGTTGCTGGTTCCCCTCATATTCTTACAGTTCTGAAGTCTGCTTGTTTAGTAGGTTCCTGAGTCAATGTGAGCCACTAGACATCTAGTAAACAACACGAAGTCTGCAAAACTGTAACATCAGCTTTCCATGTCATGATGTCAGAGCTGTTGACAAAGGGCAAACACAATTAATGCAGTTTCCTTGAAGAAGGATTAGGTCAGGAGGACCAGCGTCCAGCCACTGAAGTAAGAGTAGGGTGGGCTTCCAATGGTCTATAAGAACATACCTCTTGTCTGATAGGGGCACTGGGAGGTAAGTGCTCCTAGACGTGATGGCTGGATATATGGTCATGGAAATCTGATACAGACCCAGACATTACTGTTATAGAAGAACTTTGAAATTCTAGATCAGGGGTTGGCAACCCCCGGCATGCGTGCCAGATATGATACGCAGCCATATTTATGCTGGCCCCCTCCCACCTCCCATGCTGCAGCAAAGGCGGCTGGCACAAGAGAGTGCACAGCTGGGATCACCTCATTGCTCTCCTGCCTCCGTTTCCGCCCACCTAACTTGGCTTGCATAACAACACTGACCAGATCTAGGGGGTGGTGCACCACGCCGCACCCCCGCATGAATGCTGGTAAGCTCTTCCTCCCATCCTCGGACTACATTCAGGCTTGCCATGGGATGTGCAGCTGAGAGGCTCTTCCCCTGCACACAGCTAATTTGTTTCTTTTCAAGAAAGAACTTCGATCAGCGCAGCTTGTGGCTGGCAGTTGCAGTTCTGACCTGTGAAATCCTCAGCTTGCCAGATACACACTGTGCAAATCCAAGTTGTGTCTGCAAAAGAATCAGATCTGTGTGCAGTGTTGGGAGGAGCAGCTCCTCTGCCCTGCTCATGTTCCCCCCCCCTCTCTGCCCTGTTGACATCCCCCCCACTTTGCCCTGCTGACGTCCCCCCCCTCTATCCTGCTGACATTCCTCCCCCCTCTGCCCTGCTAATGTACCCTCTCTGCCCTGCTGACTTTTCCCCACCTCTGCCCTGCTGATGTTCCTCCCCCTCTGCCCTGCCGATGTTCCTCCCCCTCTGTCCTGCTAGCATTTCCCCCCTGCTCTGCTGACATTCCCCCCTGCTCTGCCCTGCTGATGTTACCCTCCTGCCCTGCTGATGTCCACCCCCCTCGCCCTGCTGATGTTTCCTCGCCCTCTGCCCTGCTGATGTTCCCCCCCTTCTGCCCTGTTGATGCCACCCCTGCCCTGCTGACATTTCCTCCCCCTCTGCCCTGCTGACCCCAGTCCTCTACCTTGCTGACTACGTCCTATGGCCTGCTGACCCCATTCTCTGCCTTGCTGACCTCTGTCTTCCACCCTGCTGTCCCCTGTACACTGTCCTACAAATTCCTGTCCACTGCACAGCTGACCCTTGTCCTCTGACCCCTGTCTTCTGCTTTGTTGACCCCTGTACACTACCCTGTTGACCTCCTATTCTATCTATCCTGTTCTATTCTATCAGAACTACTAATTCAGAGGTGCAAGAATTGGACTGATCTGAGGTGTGAAAGTGCAGGAACTGGGGTGATCTGAGGTGTGATGGTTCAGGAATTGGGGCTGATCTGAGGTATAAAGGTGCAAGAACTAGGGTGTGAATGTGCAGGAACTGGAGTGATCTGAGTTGTAAAGGTGCAAGATTTGGGGCTGATCTGAGATGTGAAGGTGCAATAATTGGGGCTTATCTGAGGTGTGAATGTGCAGGAGTTGAGGTGATCTGATGTGTGAAGGTGCAGGTATTGGGGTTATCTGGGGAGTGAAGGTGCAGGAATTGGGGTGATCTGGGGTGTGATGGTGCAGGAATGGGGGTGATCTGAAGTGTGTGGGTGCAGGAATTGGGACTGATCTGAGGTGCAAAGATGCAGAAATTGGGGTGATCTGAGGTATGAAGATACAAGAATTGGGGCTGATCAGAGGTGTAGAGATGCAGGAATTGGGGTGATCTAAGGTGTGAAGGTTCAGGAATTGGGGCTGATCTAAGGTGTAAAAGTACGGGATTTGGGGTGTTCTGACGTCTGTTGTGCAGGAATTGGGCTGATTTGAGGGGTATAGGTGCAGGAGTTAGGGCTGATCTGAAGTCTGATGGTGAAAAAATTTGGACTGATCTGAGGTAGGAAGGTGCAGGATTGATGTGTGCAAGGCCCAGGGGACTTCCACTTGGTGTGTCTCTCACTTCTCCTGCTACCATCTTCCTGCACATCCTGGGGGACACACCAACCCTCGGGGCTGACATTGTAGGTAGGTACTATGTGCACTACTCTCTAAAAAGTAAAATAAAAAAATAAAATAAATGTGAGTATACTAGTATTACTTTAATTACATCAGTATTTTCTTAATATACAATACATGTGCTTAGGTAAGGGGTTTAATACTGTTCTAGTGGAAAAGACTCAGGTAGTGCTAAAAATCCACGCCTTAGGGGGCGCAAATTACTTGCCTTGGCCTGGGCACTTGCAACCCATGCTACGCCACTGCATGTCCCTTCCTCCCCTACACACCCCTCCCAACTCACACTCCTTCCCCATTATCTGTTTCAACGGTTTGACTAATCCTACTCCCCATCCCTTTCCCCTCTTCTTACATAATAGCTGACCCCTATTCCCAAATTGGTCTATATTTCTTAACAAGTAAGACCAATTAAAAACTCTTACCACTTGCCTCCACAATACCTCTGTTTCAGTTTTTGATCAAAATATCATTAGTCTCTGTACCATTAGCGCGCTATAAAGTATAACATGTGACTTTGCTACTACTACAATGTATACAATGTAATGTTTCCTGATATTCTTTTGTATTTCCCTTGCATTAAGGTAAAAATGAAGGTAAAAAACATTTTATGTCTTGCAGGCCTCCCCCACCTCCCTAGTCCGCAATACAGCGATGTGCACGGTTGCATCTCTTCTCCCCGCTCTTCCTATTCATGAGCCATTGGAGAAAGCTCCCCTCTATACAGTGTGTAAGAAAATATAGGAACAAATAGGTTCCAAACCCGCGTAAATCAATACCCAAAAAACAAATAAACTACAATAAGGAGCTACGTGTTGTAAAGTGTAAAAACACCTATAACGTGAAAAGAAACAAAGGAACCGCGCTCTTATATCATAAATTACATATCACCATAGTGAATAAGCAAATAAATAAATACATCTTCATTTAGATTATAATAGATGCATAAAAATTGTGAAGTCCATGTATAGATCCCACACGTGAATAACGTCCTCAGTGAGTATAAGAAAGGCTCCTCTCCACCAGCATGCAGACAAACTATGCACTCACCACACTTATTGACCCCATAGGAGTCAAATTACGCATATGGAAAAATCCAAGATGTCATACATGAGGTCACAGGAATTAAATCAAACCACTGCTGTCATACATTAAATAAATATGTAAATATGTAGAAGCTCCAGTGTTGCCATATAGAGAGGGAGAGGAAAAAACACTCTCATGGTGCAGTATGTCAAATCATTTATTTAAAAAAAAAGGTTGTATTGTACTTACATCAAAGAAGACAGGGATCAGCATGTATTGTATAGGAATCGCCCGTTTGCGCTCCACCTGCGTTCCAGCTGACCGGAAATGATGTATCTCAAACACCACGAAAACGCAATTTACGCCTGAAGACGTCAGATGTAGGCTAACAAAATGGCATTGGGTGGTGTTTGAGATACGTCATTTCCAGTCAGCTGGAATGCAGGTGGAGAGCAAACGGGCGATTCCTACACAATACATGTTGATCTCAGTCTTCTTTTATGTAAGTGCAATACAACCTTTTTTTAAAAAAAAATAATTATTTTTAATACTGCACCATGAAAGTGTTTTTTCCTCTCCTTCTCTATATGGCAACACTGGAGCTTTGAATACGTTATCTACATATATATCGAATGGATGACAGCAGCGGTTTGAATTAATTCCTGTGACCTCATATATGACATTTTGGATTTTCCCATATGCATAATTTGACTCCCTGAAATAGGGGTCAATTAAATCTAGTGAGTGTCCTGCTATATGCATACCTCCTAACAGTCCAGGACTATGGGGACTGTCCCGAATTTTCATCTTTACCCTGTGGTCCCAGAGTACAGGGGCTTTGTCCTGCATTACTCCATTATGTTAACAGCAGAGCAGGACCTGCAGCAGTGTGCTGTAACATCTAGCACAGCCAGGGATTGGTGGGCAAACCAGGGATTGGTGGGCGAGGCGGCGGGGTAAGGCTGCAATATGGGAAAGTGCAGCTGTCAAATTCAGTCTCTGATGTCAGGATGGGTGGGCCGATATGTGCTTTCAGGCTCCTGACTCTGCCCCACAAACAGAGCGCCACCCTGCTCCTCCCTGACCACGCCCAAGACAAAGTGGCACCCTGCCCCTCCTCCTGACTTCGGCCACCAGAGAGCGGCACCCTGCCCCTCCTCCTGACTCCGCTCACCACAGAGCGGCAACCCGGCCCCTCTTCCTGACTCTGCCCACCACAGAGTGGCACCCGGCCCCTCCTCCTGACCTCGCTCATCATAGAGCGGCGGTCTTCCGGTGACATGTGTAGTCTGGTGAGGTCGGTGCTCTGCGGCAGGCTGAGGAGGGTCAACGCCGGGGCCTTCAGGGGGGCCAAGAGTAGTGTCAAGGCGGGGGCCCCTGCGGTGCGAAGCCGGTGTTCTGCCGAGAAAGTTCCACTCGGCTGATAAGTTCCGGCGGAAATAGCCGAAGCGGAATAGCTGAAAATCAGCTGTACACGGCGCCTGTACGCTCGCCAGCGCTTCGGGCACGGCCTCGCTTCGCTCGGCTCTTTTAGATTGGGTGCGGGCAGTGGAGTTTGCTGTGAGGGGCCCATTGTCACCAAATCAGCAAAGCAGATTGAGAGGGAACTGCAGAGGGTAAGTCTTTAAAACTCCCAGCATGACCATAATGACGGGAACTACAACCGCCAGCATGGCCTGAGTGACAGGGGGACTAAAACTTCCAACGTGGTCAGGGTGACCAGGAACTACAACTGCCAGCATGACCATAATGACAGGGAAACTACAACTCCCAGCATATCCTGTGTTACAGGGAAATTGGAAGTTCCTGTATGCATAGGTTAACAAGGAACTGTATGTACGTAACACACTCCTGAACCCCACACTCTGAACGTAACACACTCCTGAACCTTGCGCTCTGTACGGTACGTAACGCACACCTGAACCTTGCACTCTGTACGTAACACACTCCTAAACCTCGCACACTGTACATAATGCACTCCTGAACCTCGCCCTCTGTACGTATTGCACTCCTGAACCTCGCACTCTGTACGTAATGCATTCCTGAACCTCGCACTCTGTACGTAATGCATTCCTGAACCTTGCACTCTGTACGTAACACACCCCTAAGCCTCGCACTCTGTACGTAATGCATTCCTGAACCTTGCACTCTGTACGTAATGCATTCCTGAACCTCGCACACTGTACGTAATGCATTCCTGAACCTCGCCCTCTGTATGTATTGCACTCCTGAACCTCGCACTCTGTACGTAATGCATTCCTGAACCTTGCACTCTGTACGTAATGCATTCCTGAACCTTGCACTCTGTACGTAACACACCCCTAAGGCTCGCACACTGTATGTAATGCATTCCTGAACCTCACCCTCTGTACGTATTGCACTCCTGAATCTCGCACTCTGTACGTAGCGCACTGCTGAACCTTGCACTTAGTATGTAACGCACTCCTGAACCTTGCACTCTGTACGTAATGCACTCCTGAACCTCCCACTCTGTCCATAACGCACTCCTGAACCTCGCATTCTCTACGTAACACATTCCTGAACCTCACTCTCTGTACGTAACGCATTCCTGAACCTCACACTCTGTACATAATGCATTCCTGAACCTCGCACTCTGTACGTAATGCAATCCTGAACCTTACACTCTGTATGTAATGCATTCCTGAACCTTGCACTCTGTATGTAATGCATTCCTGAACCTCACGCTGTACGTAACGCATTCCTGAACCTCACACTCTGTACATAAAGCATTCCTGAACCTCATACTCTGTACGTAACACATTCCTGAACCTCGCACTCTGTATGAAATGCACTCCTGAATCCTTCTACACTTTGTGTAACACACTCTTTCACAGTTTGTGCAAAAACAATTGTAATGGATCTTTTTATTCATTTTTTTTTTTTTTTTGTATTGGGGTTGTGTCTGTGAGACTCTTGCTTGTGGCACAACAATCAAAGCAGGAAGCCCAGGTTTTGTTTAACCATGCTCTATGAGCCCCCCTCGCTCTTAATAATTTGGCCGCACCCATTTTTGTTCCTGCGTGCGTAGGGACACTTCCTCTCTCAAGTGTCCCTCATTCTAAAGTTCAAAAGTTGGAAGGTATGTATATGTGTCTATGGAGTGCTGCTCCATAGACAAACACAGCTTGGGAGTGAGCACACACTGTATGCCCCCCCAGGTGGCTTGCTATGGGGAAACACGGAGCAGGAGGAGGAGCCAGGAGTGCTGGCAGGAGACCTCAGTAGAGGAGGATCGGGCCGATCTGTGCAATATCATTGCACAGAGCAGATGACTATAACATGTTTGTTGTTGTAATTTTTTTTTAAAGTGTAGTAACACTCTAGGTTGTATTTTTTACAGACCAATGGGGAGTAAAAAAGGGGTGTTCATTGTTATGGTTTACACATGCTTTAACCACTTGACCTCCGGAAGATTTTAACCCCTTCATGACCAGGGCATCTTTTGCCATTCAGCACTGTTCTAATTTAATTGCTTGGTCATGTAACACTGTACCCAAATTAAATTTATATATTTTTTTTACGCAAGTAGAGATTTCTTTTAGTGGTATTTAATCACCACTGGGTTTTTTATTTTGTGCTATATAAACAAAAAATACCATTTTTTTTTTTTTTTTTTAAATGGCCAAAATGTAGTCTGCTACATTTTTTATTTTCTAAAAACCCAAATCAGTGTATATTATTTAATTTGTGTGAAACTTATAGTCTGTAAACTCTGGTATATACAGTAGATTTGAAAATTGATCTAATTTCTTGAGGCCCTAAAATACCAGGACAGTACAAATACCCACCAGATGACCTATTTTTTTTTTTTTTAAGTAGAAGGTCCAAGGTATCTAGTGAGAGGCATGGCAAGTTTTTTGAAGATTTTATTTTTTGTCACAATTTTTTTTGGAAAATGAAGAGAATGAAGACATTAAAATAAAATTAGTAATCGCACCTCTGATATCACCACATTCACCCCAATGGAAAACCTCTGTAAGAATTTCGATAGGCACACTGGTCATATTTCACAGATATATAATATTTTGACTTCATCTACCTCAAAACTGTATTATATGCACAAATGGGATCAGGACTTAGATACGGATTTAGATATGGAAATATGGAATAAGATAATATTGAATGCATCTAAGTCGCTAGTTAATACCTCCCTGATAGAGGCAAACTATAAAGTAATGATGCGTTGGTATATGGTCCCAGAGAGGATAGCAACTTTCGTTCCGGGGGCGTCCCCCCGGTGCTTCAGAGGATGTAATGTAAATGGCACCTTTTTCCACACTTGGTGGACGTGCCCCAAAGTGAGGAGATTCTGGATACGTACGTACAACCTAATATATTCCCTCACACAAGTGAATCTAATTAAGTCACCTCTGCACGTGCTGTTGGGACGCCCAGTGGAAGGGACTTCAAAGGCAATGCGCAGACTAATCACATTTATATTTGTGGCGGCCAGAATTTCAATAGCTAAGTCCTGGAAGTCTCCCACAGTCCCCTTTTACCTACTAAAAGCCAAACTATCATGGATAATGGTAAACGAACGCCTTACGGCAATCCTGAAGGATAAGATGACCGGATTCAACAAAACATGGGATCCTTGGATAAAATACCTCACCAACACGTAGGTTGCTGAATGATTGCGACACCTGCGGTGTGGCAGGAGCGTATCCCCTACCACCTTTCCCCTCCCCCCCCCCTCTAACTCCCTCCCTGGTCTGTTCTTCCTCCTTTTACTTCTCTTTTCTTTCCCTCTTCCCAGGTTCTCGATGACACTATCAAGCATTAACGGGTTGATGAATAGTTTGTGCTCGGCAAATATAGTAGTGTAAAATGCTTAGATGTCGGGTAGCACACAGGTTACAACAACACAATAAGCTAATGATTGAGTCCATTACAGTGCTAAAATCCTCACATTGGTGAAGTACATGGACACTTGTATTCCCCCGGTCTGGTTCGGGAGCTTTACTGATAATGAATAAAAGATGGATGCCAATAAATGGATATAGCGTTGAGGAGACTGCACCCTCGCCTAGCCACAGCAAGCTCCCAAGGGGGTGGCGGGTGGGGGAATGCAGCGCCATCTGCACAAGGAATGAACTCCATGAACCAGGCCGGGAGGAGGTAACTTTAAGTTAAAAACTAACCTGAAAGAGGTTACTCTCCCCCATAATTTTGTTCCCCCCCCTTCCATTTTCCCTCCCCCCCCCCCCCTGTTTTTATTTATTTTTATTTTTTTATTTTTTTATTTTTTTTTCTCTTTTATTTACTTTATTTTATTTTATTTTATGTTCCATACCTCTCACCACAGTAAATGACATCTGTAACAGCATGTTAAAATAATGTTCTTGGTTGTTTACTTTATTTTCTGTAAACTTGAAAAACTGAATAAACACCATTGTAAAAAAAAAAAAAAAATAAAATTAGTTTTTTTTTTACAGTTTTTTTTATACATACTGTCAGGGAGGTGATCAGGGTTTTTTGTTTTTTTTTTACAATGTAATTGCTTGTTACAGCGTCAGTCACTGTAACATGTGAATGGCTTTCATTTATGACTCATTGTTTGCTATTGTGGTGCTGTGATTGGCCCACAGCTGTCACATGGTACAGGGTGCTGTGATTGGCCCATGTACCATGTGATCACTGGTGACCAATCATAGATCTCACACACACTAGTAAACAATAATGTCATAAATTGATTAATTAATGTGGCATGTGATCGCACAGTGATCACGTGGTATCTGGGCCACTTACAGCAGCCTAATACCGAGCACCACAATCCAAGTACGTCGCAGTGCCTGGAGGAGCCACCCACCAGCAATAAATGTACTCTGTGCAGAATTAAAAATAAATAACCGCAAAAACAATTATACTATAGCACTCATTTAACTCACAGGTGTGCTTACTACTCATTTTTTTTATTTCAATAGTTTTTATTGGTAATTTTTAAACATTAAAGCGGATCTTCACCCGTTTTTTAATCAGCATCTCGGTGGCTTCTAAAAGCAACACCGAGTGCCATATGGAGCTTTTTTTTTTTTTTTTTTTTTCCTACCTTGCGTTATCAGTCTTTCTTTGTTTCTGTCCCTGCGGCTGTGGGCGTGGACTTTGCGAGTATTGACGTCATATCCTTCGTTACCCGCAATGTCTCCTGGGATCTCATTGTCTTTCATCCCAGGAGACATTGCGGATAACCTCCGCAAAATCTCGCGAGACTTTACCAGGACTGACGTCATTACGTCCGCCACGTTTGGAGGGCGTTTCAAATTTTTCCATTTTTAGGTTGGGCATACAGGTAATATTCAGCAGTATTACCTGAGAACACGAGTTGGACGGAGCACACGCGGCATACCTTCCCCTTTGTCACCATATGCTACTGCACAAACAATAAGGTAAGTAATCCTAGTGTCTTTATTTATATATATTTTTTTTTAATCTAAAATTATACTGTTACTTGCAATGCTTTGTATATAGGTATAATGTATTTTAAATTCTGTTTTTTAATATAATATAGCTAGTTTTATAGTAATGGTTATTACAGTAGAATTTTTATATCTATTTTGTTATCCAATTTTTTTTTTTTTTTTTTTTAAACATAAAATTTTTTGTTGTCTATTTAAATTATTTATTTTTTAATAATTTTTTTTTTATTTTACTAAGGAAAGTATTTAGTAAATTGTAATATATATAAATATTGTAATTGTGTATAAAAAGCGAAAGTTTTTTTTTGATGTAATATCAGCAATATAAAGTTATGGTTTTTTTTTTTTTGTTTGTTTTTTTATTTTATGTAATTACAACATTTTTTTTTGTTTGTTTAATAACGTATACTATTTTTTGGTTAAAATAATTTGTTTGTGTGTGTGTGTATGTATATGTGTATGTGTGTGTGTGTGTGTGTGTGTGTGTGTGTGTGTGTGTGTGTGTGTATATATATATATATATATATATATATATATATATATATATATATGTATGTAAATTTATAATCATATTGCATAGTTATTTTATTTTGAACGGAAAAATATATATATTTTTTTTTATAGCCATCAAAAGCTGTATTAAATTTGAAGGTATGGTATAAAAAAATTTTTTTGCCTGTTTCTAATTGTTAATGTCTGTATTGCAAAAATGTTAGGCATATTGTCAATAATAATGTAAACATTTTTCAATGTAAATTTAATTTTAACTGTTTTTAACTTAACAGATACAGAAGAACTTGGATCATATTTCTTGGTCTGCTTCTCTTTTTGGTCTACATTGTTTTCCATTCAGGTAATGTATAAAAATTTTTTGATAGAGAGAGATATATATATATATATATATATATATATATACATATATACATACATACATACATACATACATACATACATATATATATATATACATTTTTTAAAAATGTATATGTGAAATGTATTTGTTTTTATATTTTTAATAATTATTTATTTTTTATCCCGTAGATTGAAAAGACAAGTGGAATTGATTATTCAAAACCATGCCAAAAATTATGATCATCTTACCATGTATCAATTGTTTTTTTTTAATGTTTTTCAAATCTATGCACTTCACTTTTCTTCCCTCCTTGTAACTTCACATCACCTCCGCCCTCCCTTTGTCATTCCCACCCCCCTTCCCTTCTGTACCACCCCATCCCTCCATCATTCCACACCCCCCCCCTTTTTACATATAACACTTACAACACAACCCCCCCCCCCACCCAAAACTCATCATTACTTACACCCCCCTCAACCATACTTGTGCATCTGCTTTACTACTCCCCCTGCCTCATGCATACTAATACACCCCCTCTATCATTCATGCTTCACACCCCCCCCTACTTCATCCTTACTCACGCATCTCTTATCCTTACTATTACTTCATCTTTACTACCACAACCTCCCTCATAGTTACTCTACACCAGCCTCATCCTTACTCCCCCATCCTTAATATCCTCTACCCTTACCTCATCTTTACTAATCGCCACCCCTCCTCCATCATCCTTACTACCCCCCTCCCTACTCTATTCTCTAAAATATCTTTCTCTCGTTCTTTTCTATTAGACAATTGGATTTGAGGATTTCAAATCCATATTATATTTATTTTTTTGTGTGTGTCAGTTATTTCACATGTAATTTGGTGCTTATTGTCAGTATTTTTCTTTCTTTCTTTTTATCTCTCTCTCTCCTCTTCTTTCTCTCTCTAATCCCTTCTCTCTCTCTCTCTCTCTCTCTCTCTCTCTCTCTCTCTCTCCCCCCCTCTTCTCTGTGTCTCTCTCTCTCTCTCCCCCCCTCTTCTCTGTGTCTCTCTCTCTCTCTCCCCCCCTCTTCTCTGTGTCTCTCTCTCTTCTCTGTCTCTCTCTCTCTCCTCTTCTATCTCTTTATTTGACAATTGGATTTGTTTATTGCAAATTCATAATATATGTATTGAAATTTGTATGTTTGTTGTTAATTTAATTTTTGTATGCAAATTGTATATCCTCTATTTTTATGTCCTCTCTCTTCCTCTCTCCTCTCCCATTTCTCTCCTCTTCCTTCTCTCTCTCTCTTCCTTCTCTCTCTCTCTTCCTTCCTTCTCTCTTTTTTTTCTTCCTTCTCTCTCTCTCTTCTTCTCTCTCTCTCTTCTCTCTCTCTCTCTCTCTCTCTCTCTCTCTTTCTTCATTCTATTTCTTCTTTCTCTCTCTCTCTCTCTCTCTCTCTCTCTCTCTCTCTCTCTCTCTCTCTCTCTCTCTCTCTCTCTCTCTCTCTTCATTCTATTTCTTCTTTCTCTCTCTCTCTCTCTTTCTTCCCTCTCTTTCTTCCTTCCCTCTCTCTCTTTCTTCCTTCCCTCTCTCTCTTTCTTCCTTCCCTCTCTCTTTCTCTTTCTCCTTCCTCTCTCTTTCTCTTTCTTCCTTCCATCTCTCTTTCTCTTTCTTCCTTCCATCTCTCTTTCTCTTTCTTCCTTCTCTCTCTCTTTCTTCCTTCTCTCTCTCTTTCTTCCTTCTCTCTCTCTTTCTTCCTTCTCTCTCTCTCTTTCTTCCTTCTCTCTCTCTCTTTCTTCCTTCTCTCTCTCTCTTTCTTCTTCCCTCTCTCTCTTTCTTCCCTCTCTCTTTCTTCCCTCTCTTTCTTCCTTCCCTCTCTCTCTTTCTTCCTTCCCTCTCTCTTTCTCTTTCTTCCTTCCATCTCTCTTTCTCTTTCTTCCTTCCATCTCTCTTTCTCTTTCTTCCTTCCATCTCTCTTTCTCTTTCTTCCTTCCATCTCTCTTTCTCTTTCTTCCTTCTCTCTCTCTTTCTTCCTTCTCTCTCTCTCTTTCTTCTCTCTCTCTCTTTCTTCCCTCTCTCTCTTTCTTCCCT